>NC_080178.1:40418094-40773474 GCF_950295315.1 Erinaceus europaeus | reverse complement strand
GAGCTCTTGGGGTGGACTGCACATGGTTTAAAGTCCTTAAATGCTGAAAAAATATCCTTTAACTCTCATATCTCAGCCATAAGGTCTCTTAATGATGATGTATCAGCAGGGGGCAGGGTCAGAGAACCGGAAGCCTCAGAGGAAGCAGGGAGCGCGGCCAGAGAATCAGAAGCCTCCGGAGAAGCTGAACCAAGGGTGGCAGGGTGCGGGGCCAATGAAGTGGAAGCCTCCGCAGACGCTGAATCCGGGGCGGCAGGGGGTGGGGCCAGAGAAACCGAAGTCTCAGGAGAAGCTGAACCTGGGGCGGCAGGGGGTGGGGTCATAGGAGGAGCTTCCGAACACGTTTACGTGTCTGTGGGAACGGAATTTTAAGGTCTAGCTGCTGATCGCGTAGGGCGTCTAAGTCTTAAGCACATGTGCTTTAACTCTTGTATCTCAGCCTCATGGTCACTTATCCTCATGGCAGACCACGTTGTACATATCTTGTAAGTGGCAATTATAGCTATGAGAACCCACAGTGTAGCGAAAATTAAAGTGTCTCTGAGAGCGAGAACCTCTCCCAGGAGAGAAGGAAATAATGTCTGGGACACCTCCTCATAAAACGAAAAAAATCCCATGGTGAGGGGAAACGCAGGGCCACAGAGTCAGGCGGCTGCCACTTACCTGTGTTTAGGCGGCTTTTCTGAACCTCAGGCCGCACGTGAGTGCGGGACACGTTGGGCGCCAGATGTTGTTGTGCACGGGCCGAGGAGAAGAGAGAGTGGGGGTCCGGAGCGAAGAGGAAACACAAATCTTTATTTGCGCTGGCACCTCATAGTTGGGTGCTAGAGAGGCAGGTTGGGCCACGTGGAGGTAGCGAAAATGGCCGCCTCATGCAGTAACCTTTCCTGCCTCTGAACACCGGAGTTAAGTGCTGGCAAGAGAGCGAGGTGCGGAAGAAGAAGGGCTTTTATAGGAGTAGCTTTCGCGAGAATGGGAAGGGGGAGGAGTAACCAAAGCACTGTAAAAATCGCATTGATATAGACAATTCCCTGAGGGCACAACATGGCTGAACAGGCACTCCGAGAATGTCCCAACTCTCGCGGGAATTAGCAGTAGCCTGAGGGGACAACATGGCAGATGTGACTGCATCGGCACAATTTCCCAGCATGGATTATCTGTCAAGTTGAGAGAGTTGGGTGTTGAAGTCCCCTACTATGACTGTGTTTCTGTTAATATATTGCTGTAGCTCTTTCAGTAGACATTTGATGTATTTAGATGACTTCTCATTGGGTGCATAGATGTTAATAATTGTTAAGTCCTCTTGATTGACTGATCCTCTGAGCATTAAGTAGTGTCCATTTCTATCTTTTTAAATCTTACCTATTTTAAAGTCTATCATGTCAGATATGAGAATAGCTGTTCCTGCCCTTTTTTGTGTGCAGTTGGCTTGTATGATAGTTTTCCATCCTTTCACTTTGAGTCTGTGTTTGTCTTGTTGAGTTAGGTGGGTTTCCTGTAGACAGCATGTTGTTGGGTTGTATTTTCTGATCCATCTTCCTACTCTGTGTCTTTTAATAGGTGAATTCAGGCAATTGACATTTATTGATATGAAAGATTGAAGATATTTTAACGCCATTCTTGTAGAGTTTTAGAGTGTTCTGATATATGTCCTATTTATGATGATCTGACTGTTTATAGAAGACCTTTCAGAACTTCTTTCAGGGAAGGCTTGGTGATAGTTGATTCATTCAAGTGTTGCTTGTCTGAGAAGGTTTTGATGCCTCCATCTAGTCTGAATGACAATCTAGCTGAATATAGTATTCTTGGTTGAAAGCCTTTCTTGTTGAGCACTCGATAGATAGCTTGTCATTCTCTTCTGGCCTGTAGTGTTTGTGTGGAGAAGTCTGCTGCTAATCTTATGGGTTTTCCTCTGTAGGTGAGTCTTTGTTTTTCTCTTGCAGCCTTCAGGATCCTTTCTTTATCCTTATTCCTTTTCATTCTAAATATGGTGTGTCTTGGTGTCTTTAAATTTGGGTTAATTCTGTTTGGGACCCTCTGGGCTTCTTGAATCTTTATGTCTTTGATGTTGTCTAGACTAGAGAAGTTCTCAGCTATTATGGCCCGAAGAATGCTTTCTTCCTCTCCCTCTCTTTCTTCCTCTGGTAAGCCAATAATGCGTATATTGTTTCTTTTGAAGTCATCCCATAGGTCTCTGTTGTTGTTTTCAGCATCTGTTAATCTCTTTTTGAGATCTCTTACTTTTTTTTTTAGTTGTCTCTAATTCATCCTCGATCTTGGTAATTCTTTCTTCAGCCTCATTAATTCTATTCTCTCTCCCCTCTACTGTTTTCTGGAGTTCATCTATTTTGTTATCCTCTTCTGATACTGTTTTAGCTTGTTCAGCTAGTTGTGTTCTTAGCTCAGCCATTTCAGCTTTCAGCTCTCTAGTAACCTTGAGTTAGTGTTTCAGAGTCTCATTTGTTGTTCCTGTATTTCTGATTACAATTCTTTCAAACTCATTACTCCTGTGATTATTTCCTTAGCTAGTGTTTGGATGTTCAACTCGTTATTTTGTGCTTCACCCTTTGTGGGCCTTTTAGCTGGACTGTTGTCCTGGTTAGTTTCTCCAGTATTTCTTCTTGTTGGTTTACCCATTTTATATATTATGTTATGAATTCCCTCTCTTAGTACTTTTCAAATTACTGATAACTATTTCCTGGATTGACTTGTGTCTAAGTAAGGTAATTAAAGGGTTCACAGTGGTGGAAGTTAACAGTTGTTTCAACATTATTTTAATCCCTGAGTTGGAGCTCAGTGATTTAAAAGCCTCTTTTTTATTTTTTCTTCTTCTCTGTAGGCTATGGGAGCTTGAGGGCTTCTAACCATAAGTAGGCTTCTTAACTTAATCACTGACTCCTGACCAAGAGATAAGGCAGGGTGTGGCAGAGATAGTCCAGTGGGTATGCAAAGAGACTTTCACAGCCCCACAGCTATGCCACAGAGGTGTAGGTCTTCTGAATTTCCTGGTTAGATCTCTGTCCCCCGGTGTCCCTTCCGGCCGCTGCTCCAGATTCTGAGGGCAGTAGCAATGGAGACTCAGGGTTGCACTTGGTGAGTCTCCAGGGAGTCCTCTCCTCCCTTCAGCTGTCCCCTTGTTGGTGGAACAGACTGGAGGTGGTGTCTCAACTGATAGACTGTCAGACTGTTACCAGCCACTTAGTCTCTCCCTAGGCTCCTCTCTTGTCACCAGCCACGTGTGTTTGCACTCACCAGTGATTTGGTGGGTTCCTGTAGTCGTTCTAGTCTTGTCTTGTTTCAGTCCCAGGTGGTCTCCTTTGGTATTCCTAGTTGATCCAGGAGAGGAGAGGAGAGAAACAGATCTGCTGCTGCTCGTAGCCCCGCCTCTGGAAGTCCCAGATAAAAGATCTTTTTAAAAATTTAATTTATTTATAAAATTAAAAATAGAGAATATTGGGTGTTGGGTGGTAGCGCAGCTGCTTAAGCGCACGTGGCGCCAAACGCAAGGACCAGCGAAAGGATCCTGATTTGAGCCCCCAGCTCCCCACCTGCAGGGGAGTCACTTCACAGGCGGTGAAGCAGGTCTGCAGGTGTCTATCTTTCTCTCCTCTTCTGTGTCTTTCCCTCCTCTCCATTTCTCTCTGTCCTATCCAACAACAATGACATTGATAATAACTACAACAATAAAACAAGGGCAACAAAAGGGAATAAATAAACAAATATAAAACATTTAAAAAAAATAGAGAATATTGACAAAACCATAGGATAAGAGGGGAAAATTCCACACATTTCCCATGGGTGATGGTTTCTTTTTCTGTGCAGAGGTTTTTTAATTTGATGTAGTCTCATTGGGTTATTTTTGTCTTAGTCTTCTTTGTAATTGGACCTGTATCATTGAAGTTACCTTTAAAGTTTATATGGAAAAGAGTACTGCCAATATTTTGCTCTAAGTATTTGATAGTTTCAGGTCTAACATCCAAGTCCTTGATACACTTGGAATTTACTTTTTTGATTAGTGCAATATAGTGGTTCAGTTTCATTCTTCTGCATGTTTCAACCCATTTTTTCCAACACCATTTGTTGAAGAGATTCCCTTTCCCCATTTAATAGTCTGGGCACCTTTGTCAAAGTTTAGAAGTCTGTAGGTGTGGGGGCTTATTTCTGGGCTCTCAATTCTATTCTGCTGGTTAGCGTGTCTATTTATGTTCCAGTACCAAGCAGTTTTGATGACAACAGCCGTATAATACAGTTTGAGATCTGGAGTGTGATGCCTCCAGTTCTGTTCTTTTTTATCAAGAGTGTTTTGGAAATTCTAGGTCTTTTCTGGTTCCAGATAAACATTTTTAGTTTTTGTTCTATTCTTCTAAAAATTGGATGGGCTCTTTATTTTTCCTTTTGTTGTCCCCCCTTTTTATTGTTGTAGTTATCGTTGTTATTGATGTCATCATTGTTGGATAGGACAGAGAGAAATGGATAGAGGAGGGGAAAACAGGGGGAGAGAAAGATAGACACCTGTAGACCTCCTTCACTGACTGTGAAGTGACTCCCCTGCGGAACAGGAGCTTGAACTGGGATCTTTGCACCGGTCTTTGTGCTTCGCGACACCTGCGCTTAACCCACTGTGCTACTGCCTGACTTCCTGGGTTAATGGGGATTGCATTAAGTTTGTATATGGGTCTAGGTAGTATATTTTCCCCACCTTTCTTCATTTCTCTCTCTCCTATCCAACAACAACAAGGCCAACAAAATGAGAAAAATGGCCTCCAGAAGCAGTGGATTTGTAGTGCAGGCACCGAGCCCCAGCAATAACTCAGGAACCAAAAAAAAAAAAAAAAAAAAAAGAATATCGTTCCATCCACTTCTTTGTGTCTTTTTTCTGTCTGCTTTTATTGATATGGTGGACTATGTTGATTGATTAATGTAAACCAACTTTGCATCCCTGAGATAAATCTCACTTGTCATGATGAACAATCTTTTTTTATCTGTTTGGCATTTATTTTCATCAGAAATATTGGTCTGTAGTTTTGTTCTTTTGTTGTATCCCTGCCTGCTTTTAGTATCAGGGTGATGGCTTCATTGAAGCTGGAAGAGAGTATTCTTATGTCTTCAGTCATTTGGAAGAGCTTTAAAAGTAAAGGTATTTAAAAAAATAACTCTTATTTGAAGATTTTGTATGATTCAATTGTAAAACCATCTGATCCATGACTTCTGTTGTTGGAAGGGTGTTTGATAATTGTTTCAATTCTTTGGCTGTGATTAGCTTGTTCATATTTTCTAGTTCACCTTTGTTTAATTTTGTAAGTTTATTAGGTATGTAAGAAGTCTTCCATTTATTCCAGGTTCTCTAGCTTGGTGGCATATAGTTGTATATAAAAACCTTGTATGATATGTTGGATTTCTGTGGTATCTGTTGATATCTCCTCTTTCATTTACAATCCTATTTATTTGAGTTTTCTTTCTCTTTTTTTTTGGTGAGTCTGACTAAGGTTTTGTCATTTTACTCTTTCAAAGAGCCAACATTTAGCTCCTTTGATCTTTTGTATGGTTCTCTTCTTTCTTTTTTTTTAATTCTTTATTTTTTAAAGAATTTATTTATTTATTTATGAGAAAGATAGGAGGAAAGAGAGAATGAATAAGACATCATTTTGGTACATGTGCTGCTGGGGACTGAACTCAGCACCTCATGCTTGAGAGTCTGATGCTTCATCCACTGCACCACCTCCTGGACCATAGTTTTCTTATTTTCAGTGTTATTTATTTCTACCCTAATTTTAGTCATTTCAGTTTTTTTCATTGCTTTGGAGTCCCTTTATTCCTATTCTTCTAAGTCTTTAAGGTGTGCAGTTAGGTTGTTTATTTGTGCTTTTTCTTTTTTCCTAATGTGTGCTTGTATGGCTATGAACTTCCCTGTCAGTACTGCCTTAGATTTGTCCCAATATTTTGGGAGCTTGTGTTTTCATTTTCATTAGTTTCTTGAAACATTTTAATTTCTTCCTTAATCTCTTCTTTGACCCAGTACTTGTTAAGAAGTGTACTGTTGAGTTTCCACATTTTGGAACTTTTACTAATTTTTTGCTTCTTGTTAAGTGTTAATTTAATTCCAGTGTGGTCTGAGAAGAATCTTGGGATATTTTCAATGTTCTTGAATTTGTTTATACTCTCTTTGTGTCCCAACATATGGTCTGTCCTTGAGAATATCACAAGTGGACTTGAATAGAATGTGTATTCTAGTTTCTTGAATGACTGAAATGTCCAATAGTTCTAGTTTATCTCTCTTCATTTTCTAAAAATTTATTTTTTTATTCATAAAAAGGAAACATTGACAAAACCATAGGATAAGAGGGGTACAACTCCACACAATTCCCACCACCAGATCTCCATATCCCATCCCCTCTCCTGATAGCTTTCCTATTCTTTAACCCTCTGGGAGTATGGACCCAAGGTCATTGTGGGATGCAGAAGGTGAAAGGTCTGGCTTCTATAATTGCTTCCCTGCTGAACATGGGCAATGACAGGTCGATCCATACTCCCAGTCTGCCTCTCTCTTTTCCTAGTAGGGTGGGGCTCTGGGGGAAGCGGAGTTCCAGGACACATTCATGGGGTTGTCTGTCCAGGGAAGTTTGGTTGGCATCATGCTAGCATCTGGAACCTGGTGGGTGAAAAGAGAGTTAACATACAAATCCAAACAAATTGTTGAATAGTCAAGAACCTAAAGGCTGGAATAGTGCAGATGAAGAGTTGGGGGTCCTACATTTTGTAGATAGCTAGTAGGCATATTTTAGTTATATTCCAAAAGGCCTGTGGCTATACTAGTTTTTTTTTTTTCCCCTGAGCCTGAAATCTGATATGCAGGTGGATCCAATTTATTGTCTGGGGAGATGATGTCATGGCTGCAAAAAGAACCAGAAATCTGGATCAGGGAAGAGAGTAGCTCCCACATATGGAAAAGGTATATAAATATTATTGACTATAATTCCCATAGAATTGATTTGGTCTGGAGCCCATATTCAGCTTAGGAGAATATGTGACGTCTGGCATCCCTATAGATCTGAGCTCTCATTCTGTGGCCATGAGTAAGAACATTCCAAGCTGCCCCAATTACAGGACCCATCTTCCTCAGATGTAGCATAGAGTATGTTGTCCAGCCTCCCTTCAGAGGATGGAACATTCTTTTCCGTTGTTGATCCAAGTTGAGGTCAAGGTCCTATGGGGGCCCACAAAGGGGTCTATTTTGTTGTTCCTGATAGAGATGACTGGTAACAATGGAGAGTATCTCTCTTCATTTAATTCCCTTATCTTTTTTAATTCCTTTCCTAGGTGATCTGTCAAGTTGAGGGAGTGGAGTGTTGAAGTCTACTATTTCTGTGTTGCTACTGATATTGCTGTAGCTCTTTCAGTAGATGTTAGATGTATTTGGATGGCCCCTCATTGGGTGTATAGATGTTAATAATTGTTAAGTCTTTGTGGTTGATGGAATCTCTGAGCATTATGTAGTGTTCATCCCTATCTTTTTACTATTTTACTTACTTTACTTATGTTAAAGTCTTTTGTGTCAGATTTAAGAACAGTTGCTCCTGACATTTGTGGTCCATTAGCTTATGTAATAGTTTTCTATCATTTCACTTTGAGTTCATGTTTGTCCTGTTGAGTTAGGTGGGATTCTTGAGAAAACATATGGTTGGGTTGTGCTTTCTGATCCATCTTTCTGCTCTGTCTTTTAACAGGTGAATTGAGGCCATTGACATCTATTGATATTATAGATTTAAGATATTTTAATGCCATTATCCTAATTAGAGTGGTCTGATATGTGGCATGTTTTTGGTGATCTTGTGATTGTTTATAGGAGACCTTTTAAAACTTCTTGTAAGGGAATCAACTATCACTTATTACCAGTAAGTGATAGTTGATTCCTTTAACTGTTGTCTAAGGTTTTATGCCTCCACCTAGTCTGAATGACAGTCTAGCAGGATACAATAGTCTTGGTTGAAAGCTTTCCTCATTGAACACTTGATAAATATCTTGCCATTCTCATCTGGCCTTTAGAGTTTGTGTGGAGAAATCTGCTGATAATCTTACGGGTTTTTCTCTGTATGTAGTATTTGTTTTTCTCTTGTAGCCTTCAGGATCCTTTCTTTATCCTTATTCCTTTTCATTCTAAATATGATATGTCTTAGTGTCTTTAGGTCTGGGTCAGTTCTGTTTGGGACTCCCTTGGATTCTTGAATTTTTTTATTTTTATTTTTCTTCTTTACTGGGGAATTAATGTTTTACATTCAACAGTAAATGCTATAGTTTGTACATACATAACATTTATCAGTTTTCCATATAACAATACAACCCCCACTAGGTCCTCTGTCATCCTTCCTACCCCCCAGAGTCTTTCACTTTGGTGCAGTACGCCAATTCCAGTTCACGTTCTACTTGTGTTTTCTCTTCTGATCTTGTTTTTCAACTTCTGCCTGAGAGTGAGATCATCCCATATTCATCCTTCTGTTTCTGACTTATTTCACTTAACTTGAATTTTTCAATTTTTCTATTCTGTCTCCCCTCTACTGTTTTCTGGAGTTCATCTATTTTGTTACCCTGTTCTGATACCATTTTAGCTTGTTCATCTAATTGTGTTTTATTTATTTATTTATTTATTTATTCCCTTTTGTTGCCCTTGTTGGTTAATTGTGTTCTTAACTCAGCTATTTCAGCTTTCAGCTCTCTAATAACCTTGAGATAATTAGTGTTTTCTCCCAGAGTCTCATTTGTTGTTTATGCATTTCTGATGACAATTCTTTCAAACTCTTTACTCACTTACGTGATTATTTCCTTAACTAGTGTTTAGATGTTGACCTCATTATTTTGTGCTTCAACCTTTGGGGGGCTTTTAGCTGGACTCTTGTCCTTGTTCATTTCTCCAATATTTCTTCTTGTTGGTTTAACTATTTTACATAGTATGTTATGAGGTCCCTCTCAGTACTTTCCAATTACTGATCACTTTTGTCTGGATTGACTTGTGTCTAAGTAAGGTAATTAAAGCATTCACAGTTGTGGACATTGACAGTTGTTTCAATAGTATTTTAATCCTTGAGTTGGAGCTCAGCGGCTTTTGTTCTTTTTTTGTTCCCTGTAGGCTATGGGAGCCTGAGGGCTTTTAAATTCTAAGTAGGCTTCTAAGCTTAATCACTGACTTCTGACCAAGAGATAAAGCAGAGTGTGGCAGAGATAATCCAGTGGTTATGCAAAGAGATTCTCACAGCCCCACCACTCGTCCATGGAGGTATAGATCTCCTGAGTTTCCTGGTTAGTTCTCTGTCTCCTGGTGTCAGCACAGTGCCTCACTACCAACTACCACTGCTCCAGATTCTGAGGGCAGTAGCAATGGAGACTCACAGTTGCATTTGGTGAGTCTCAGGGGAGTCCTCTCCTCTCTTTAACCGTTCCCTTGTTTTTTTTTTTAATATTTATTTTATTTATTTATTCCCTTTTTGTTGCCCTTGTTGCTTTATTGTTGTAGTTATTATTGTTGTTGTCGTTGTTGGATAGGACAGAGAGAAATGGAGAGAGGAGGGGAAGACAGAGAGGAGGAGAGAAAGACAGACACCTGCAGACCTGCTTCACTGCCTGTGAAGCGACTTCCCTGCAGGTGGAGAGCCGGGGTTCAAACCGGGATCCTTATGCCGGTCCTTGTGCTTTGCGCCACCTGCGCTTAACCCGCTGCGCTACAGCCTGACTCCCATAGCTGTTCCCTTGTTGATGAAACAGACTGGAGGTGGTGTCTCAACTGGTAAACTGCCAGACTGTTACCAGCCATTTAATCACTCCCTAGGTTCCTCTCTGTCCACTAGCCACACGTGTGTGCACTCACCTGTGATTTGGTGGGTTCCTGAAGTTGTTCTAGTCCTTCTTGTTATGGTCCCAGGTGGTCTCCTTTGGTATTCCTAGTTGACCTGGGAGAGGAGAGGAGAGAAACACAGCTGCTGCTGCTCCGTAGCCCCGCCTCCAGAAGTCTGGAGATTCTTGAATCTTTATGTGCTTTATGTTTAGAGTTTTGGAAGTTCCTAGTTATTATGTCTTGTAGAAGGCTTTCTTCCCCTTCCTCTTCTTCCTCTGGAAAGTCAATAGTATGTATATTACTTTTTTTTTTTTAAATTTATTTCTTTATTGGGGAATTAATGTTTTACATTCAACAGTAAATACAGTAGTTTGTACATGCATAACATTCCCCAGTTTTCAGTATGTATATTACTTCTTTTGAGATCATCCTATATGTCTCTGTTGCTGTCTTCAGTATCTCTTAGTCTCTTTTTTAGTTCTCTTCTTTCTTAGTTTTCTTTAATTCATCCTCAGTTTTGTTCTCTGCCTCAGTTAATCTTCTCACTCCCCTCAGCTATTTTCTGTAGTCTATTTTGCTCAGATATTGTATTAGCTTGTTCATCTAGTTTTTTTTTTTTTTTTCTTTTAACCAGAGCACTGCTCATCTCTGGCTTATGGTGGTGAGGGGGATTGAACCTGGGACTTCAGAGCCTAATGCATGACCATTATGCTATCTACCCCTACCTTTTTTTTTTTTTAAGGTTTATTTATTTATGAGAAAGATAGTAGGAGAGAGAGAGGAAGAACCATGTTTTCCCAAGATTGCAGATATGTGGCAACCATTATTTCCACAACCATCTGCCTATATTTGTATATATTTTGTTCCCACCTTCTCTTCTTCTCCAAGTCACACACATATCTATTATTACATCCAAGTGTCCCTCCCTTTCTCCTCCTCTCTCTCTGGGTCCTAATGGAGTTGGAGTTCAGAGTCCTCTAGTCATCTTCCCACTCTGGGAGTGAAATGAAAAATCTATAGGCTCCTGGTGGATGCCCATTTCTCCATTCCATCCAAGTGGCTGGCTCTGATGATAGCCAACCTGATCTTGCCTTATTGTCAGTACCTTGATGGATATTGTTTCTAACCAATCAGCTTGTGCCAAGCCCAGTTTGAAACTGATAAAAGCTACATGCTACAGGACAAGCTTGTGCAGGTCTAGTAGGAATCGACCTATAATCAGTTAATGTAAAATAAACATAACTCCCTGCCCTCCATGTGACTTCAGGTTTCTTTTTTGGTTACTTTTGAACTATATTATGGAATTTTTTTTATTACAGGAGTATGGATCAAAATTGGTTTTGGGGTGCAGAAGGTGGGAGTTCTGGCTTCTGTAATTGCTTCTCTGCTGGACATGGGCTTTGGCAGGTTGATACAGACCACCAGCCTGTTACTTTCTTTTTTTTTTTTTCCTAAAGAATTTATTTATTTATTCATGAGAAAGATAGGAGAAGAGAAAGAACCAGGCATCATTCTGGTACATGTGCTGCCGGGGATCGAACTCAGGACCTCATGGTTGAGAATCCAATGCTTTATCCACTGCACCACCTCTCAGACCACCCAACCTGTTTCTGTCTTTTCCTAGTGGGGCAGGGCTCTGAAATGGTAAGGTTCCAAGATTCACTGATGAAGTCATCTGCTCAGGGAAGTCAGGATGGAATCATGATAGTTTCTGTAACTTGATGGTTGAAGGGCGCCAAGATACAAAGAAGGATAAAATGATTAATAGGAAACAAATGCAGGAGTACAGTAGATGAGAACAGGAATCTTGAGCTGGAAAGAGGCTAGGGAGTGTGACAGTGTTCTGAAATTGGCTCAAATACTAAGGAAATTCTTAGCACCTAATTCTTAACGTAGCAAAATTGTATAAGTTCCTGTAGAATGTTCAATCAGTACTTTTCTGTCAAAATGATCTTCATATGTTTTATTTAGTCATTTAAAATATAACTGATTATGTAAATAATTTAAACATTACTGCTTTTTCATCCTCCCCCCCACAACTAAGGAAACCAGGGTTTAAGCTTAAATAAGTTGTCCTGGTTAACAACAAAAAAAGGTGGTTGACTATACTGTTATTCTATATTATTAATTAATTGAATAGGGTGGGGGGGAGAGTACAGGTCCAAAAAGAATGACAGAGGACCTAGTGGGGGTTGTATTGTTATGTGGGAAACTGAGAAATGTTATGCATGTACAAACTATTATGTTTACTGTCGAATGTAAAACATTAATCCCCCAATAAGGAAATTTAAAAAATTAATTGAATAATAATCTCCCTGTCTCCCAGCACTAGAAAAATGTGCTGGAAACCTAAACATTAATTGTACATCAGTGTAACCAGTAAGATATTTGACAGAGTGAACCTGCCCTTGGAAAAGTGCTAGATTGCATTCACACATAGGCCAGTGTGGAGCTGACTGGGCAAGAGGGCTCTTCACAGGGGCAGTGAAGCAGCAGCCTGATCACTTTTTTTGCTTCGCTAGGTTGCAACGCTTCTGGTTTGGGGCATTTACTTCTGGTTTAGTGGGTATACATTTATAAATACACCCTACCTACAGAAGATTTACCCAGTAGACCAAGGCATTTTATTCTGAACTGTTAAGATGACTGAACGCACTAGCTCCACCTTCTGTCAAACTGAGGTAAACACCTTCCTATCACATCTTCATTCAGAGTCCTTTCCAATTTATTCTTTTGCACCATGCTCTTTTCCTTTCATTTCCCCTGCTTTTGATAGTTGATCTTTTTTTTTTCCTTGCCCAAAGATGACTTCTTACAAAATCTTGAAATCATTGTAATGTTGTCAGCCTCACATAATCTACAGTTGAGGGAGCATACAGAGAGTGCAGTGTTTTAGAGTACACACAGATTATGATTTCAGACTTTTAAAAAGTCCTTCAGTTTATTTATTTATTTATATTTGATTGTGTGGAGCTGGGATCTCACACATGCATGATTTCACTGTGTTCCAAGCTGCTTTTTCATTTAACTAGAGAGAGACAGAAGAAAAGAGATACTCTACAGCACTGGAGCTTCATTTTATATCATAGCACCTCCCATGTGGTTTCAGGACTCAGAGTGGGACTACCCTCATGGCAAGCCACGTACCCTGCCCAGTGAGCTCTCTGCTCCCCATAAGTTTGAATAAAGACAGAATTATTCTACAATTTTTTTGTCTTTAATGAGCTCTAGTAGATGATATATTAATGAATCTCTACTTTTTATTTGAATGCATATAAAACTATATATATTGGCCTGGGTGGTGGCATAGTGGATAAAGCATTAGACTCTCAAGCAAGAGGTTCAGTCCCCAGCAACACATCTACCAGAGTGATGTCTGGTTCTTTCTTTTTCTTCTCCTATCTTTCTCATTAATATGTAAATAAAATCTTTAAAAAGCTTCATATAAAGAAAGGGATTATTTTAATTGAAATTTCTGGGAATATTTAACTCCTAATCCAGTTAATCTCTTTTTAAAATTTTTTTTAAAATTATCTTATTTTATTTTTTAGCCAGAGCACTGCTCAGCTCTGGCTTATGGTGGTGCAGGGGATTGAACCTGGGACTTTGGAGCCTCAGGCATGAGAGTCTGTTTGCATAACCATTAAGCTATCTATCCCTGCCCCAGTTCATCTCTTAGTAGAAGTAATTTAGCCTTTATTTTCAGTCACTCACTTAGTGTTACTTTTATTTTTAAATTCTTAAAACATTGTAGAAACTATGGGGATAAAGAGAACATAACTCTTATTCCTATATTGTAAACCATCAATTTTAATAATCTTGGTACTTGGAGAACCCTCATCAGCTATAATTTTGCCAGCTATGATTGCTGAAATTATGGTTTCATAATTATTGATAATTATCAGTATACTAGCCTTCAGCTCTAGATTCATTATGTTCTTTGGAAATGGACCTCACCCTTTAACTGTTTCCTATTTAACTGTTGACTGCTAGCAGGATGTTAGACTTGCTTGTGAAAGGGCACTAAAGAGACATGGACATCAAGAGAAAGGAGTTTTTGTTTGTTTTCTTGTTTCAGGTGTGCTGGCTTGGTGACTTCTCTAAGTGCATGATTCTTGCACTGCAAGTGGCTTATTCATCAAGTCTGGTACAGTGCTAGGTCCTTCCCCCTTGGGCCCAGATCCTGAGCTTGATTAGCTTCTCTAGTGTTAGTTCCTGTAAAGTTCTGCAGTAACAGGTTCCTCTGTTCTGAGTGGTCTGCTCTCCCTTACACCCTAGATAACAGTTGAAGGACAAATTGTAAAGGGTGGATTTTCAGTAAGCTCGGTTGATGTGCCACCACAGCAGCTTCTCTGCTGTTCAGTGAGTCATGACTGCCCTTTCCAGCAAGATCTGGACTGTAGCCCTGAAGGGGACTTCTTTTAGTCTTCAATTTCAGTCTTAAGTGTGGTAGCTCTTCCTAATACCTGCTGTCCACATATTCCATGGAGTTCTGTTTCTTATTAGTTCTTCACCACTTTACCCTGTTATTTATAGTTAATGATTCTTTTTAAATTTTTTATTAATAGTTTGTTACAGGATTGTAAGATTACAATGTGTAGTTCCACACCACATCTACCACCAAAGTTCTGTATTCCACTCTCCCAAAAAAACTGCTATAGTTCTCACAAGTCTTACAAATAGTTTGTTTGCTTCTGTTTTGTTGGATTTTTTTGTTTGTTTGTTTTGGCAAGTTTGTTTGTTTTGGCAAGTTCGTAAATCAAATCTGTATATTCCATGTATATAGAATAAAGTGAAACCATCTGGTAGTTGTCTTTCATCTCTTTACTTGTTTCGATAAGCATACTTGTTGGGCTAGCTTCGTGGGCGGGAGAGAGAGACGACCAGGGACTCATGGCTGAGTGGTACTCAGTTCAGTCTTTATTCATGTGGAACAGAGCTATCTCTAATCACAATCCTGTCCTTATATTTCCTGAGGCGGAAGAGTCAGGTCTGAAGAGGATGTATGTAGGATAGGGGGTGGGGAGAAGGAAAAAGCGTGCAAAACAGTGAGGATTAAACTGATGCGCTGGAGGCAGGGCGGTGTTTAGTTAACAGTGGTTATGTAAATAGAATACAGTGTTAAGCAGGGGGGATTAAACCAATGAAACAGAAGGGGTCTTAGAAGCAGAATTTAGAAGCATACCAACACATACTTCCATGCATTTGTCCCAAAGAACACAATATCTTTTTTGATTACAGAGTAGTATTTCATGGAAAATAAATCCCACAACTTTTTTATCCAGCCATCTGTTGATGGGCATTTAGGTTGCCACTCTTTGGCTATTGTGAATACTGAAGATATGAACATAGGAGTGCACATGTCCCTTCTAATTAGTGGTTGAACATCCACTGAATAAATGCCCAAGAGTGGTATTGCTGGATCAAAGTAGTTTCATTTTTATTTGGACTGTCCATATAATCTTCCAAAGGGGCTGCATCAGTTTGCGTTCCCACCAGCAGAGTTCCCTTTTCTCTATGACCTCTCCAGCACCTATTCTTTCCTGGTTTGTTGATATAAGCTATTCTCTTAGGTGTGAGATGGTATCTCAGTATATTTTTAATTTGCATTTCTCTAATGATAAATGAAGTGGAGCATTTCTTCATGTGTCTGTGGGCCATATGTATCTCTTCTTTAGAAAACTATGTTTAGGGGCCAGACGGTGGTGCACCTGGTTAAGTGCACCTAATACAAAATGCAAGGACCTGCACAAGGATCCAGATTCAAGCCTCCCTGGCTCCCCAACTGCAGGGGAGATGCTTCACAAGCAGTGCAGCAGGTCTGCCAGTGTCTATCTTCCTCTCTCCCTTTCTCTTTCTCCCTCCCCTCCCATTTTCTGTCTGTCCTATCCAGTTAAAAAAAAAGTTGTTCCATTTGCTCGAAAAATGCTATTGGAATTACAATAGGGATTGCATTGAAATTGTAGACTGCTTTCGATAGAATGGCCATTTTAATAATGTTTATTCTTCCAACCCAGGAACAAGAAATGTTCTTCCATTTTTGTGTGTCCTCTATTTCTTTTAGCAATGTCCTATAGCCTGCTCCACTCTAAATTTCCTATACTGTGCCCATTAGATAAAAAGAAAGGGGGAGATGTTGGGAAATTGTGCAGATGCAGTCACAGCCGCCATGTTGTCCCCTCAGGTTATTGCCAGTTCCCACGAGAGTTAGACGATATTCTCAGAGTGCCTATTCCGCCATGTTGTCCCCTCAGGCTATTGCCAGTTCCCAGGAGAGTTAACACGATATTCTTGGAGTGCCTTTCCCAACCAATCCTGTCCCAACTCGTCACTCCTGGTTTTTGCCCTCCTACTTCCGCCTCTCTCTCTCTTGCCCGCTTTTCACCTCGGAGATTAGATGTGGGGAAGGGTGCTGCGGGAGGCGGCCATTTTTGCTAGCTCCACGTGGCCTAAACCACTGCACTCTCACTCAACTCTGAGGTACCCATACGAATAAAGATTTGTGTTCCCCCTTCGCTCCGGATCTCCTCTATCTCTCCTCCACAGCACAGCCCGACAGTCCAGACTTCTAAATGAAATATTTCACTGTAAAGCTGCTTAAAATGAAGGTCTTCCATAAGCCAGCTGCACAATTTTCCAGTTAATCAGGAATTCTCTTCCCTTTAAATACACAAAATCATGTTAGTGTATTATAGGTGTTTACAATGATTAATAAATATCTGAAATGTGAAAAAAATTGTTTAGTAATCAGGAACCTAAAAGTAAGAATAGAGCAGATGGGACTTGAGGTCTCCATTTTGATAAAAGCTAGAAAATCTATTTTAGGTATATTCCAAGGGTCCATGATTTTACTAGTGTCTGCCTGAGCCCAACAGTGAACATGCAGGTGGGCTAAAGGTATTGTCTGGGGAGATAGTTTCATAGCTGGAAATAGGACTAGAAAACTGAATCAGGGAAGAAAGTAGCTCCCAAAATATGGGAAAAGTATGTAAAAACCATTAACTGTAGACCCCATCAATCTGATTTGGGGCCCAATATTTAGCACCAGAGCCTGTCTCTACATCCCTGTAGGTCTGAACTCACATTCCATGGTCATAGCTAGGAACATTCTAAGCTGCATGCATTTCAGGACCAGTCTTCCATGAGGAGCAGAGTATCTTAATCTATCATCCCTTTGGAGAGTGGGGCAGTCTCTATCAGTGTTGTTCCACATTGAGAACTTCATGAGATCACAAAGGTCTTCTCCTAAATCTAGACCCTTCCCCTGCTGGTTGTTAAAATGCTCTACCATAGCACTCCCCTCTTCTATATAGCCTGAGTTACATGGAAGCTTTCTGTAGTTTTCCAAGTTGGTGGCAAATCCCCCCCTTCCACCCGTACCTCCAGTCCCCAAGAACTAGGGGGAACTCAGCTTGCCATGATATACCATCTGAGATTGCTGGCATACAGGATCTGGGCATAGTTTCAACACATTGTGGGATTGTCTCTCCTCTGGATAGGAGCTGACTAATTTCTTGAAAACTTGGGTGTCTTCAAAGTCCAAAAATCTCCCCTTGCTTTGCCAAATTTCTGGCTGTAGTTCTCCCTTTGGGATCCCCCCCACACACACACCTTATTGATATGAATTAGACCGAAAAAATGCAGATGCATGAATTTGGGAGATTTGGTAGATTCTGGTTGGAACTGATGTGTTAAGGTTGATGTCTGGTTGTTGTTTTCTTTATTTAATTTTTTATTTATAAAAAGGAAACATTGACTAAACCATAGGATAAGAGGGGTACAACTTCACACAATTCCTACCACCAGAACTCTGTATCCCATCCCCTCCCCTGATAGCTTTCCTATTTTTTTAACCCTCTGGGAGTATGGACCCAAGGTCATTGTGGGATGCAGAAAGTTGAAGGTCTGGCTTCTGTAATTGCTTCCCTGCTGAACATGGATGTTGACAGGTCGATCCATACTCCCAGATGTCTGGTGGTTTTAGGGGGAGTTCTTTTCCTGACATGATTGATCCTGCTATATTTCCTGGGTGTATTTTTTTTTACACCATTTTATAAAAGTTTGTTTAACAAATTTCAATAGTAAAATGTACACAACCCAATTTTTATATCACAGTAAAGTGATATAGAGAGGAAGGGACATGTGGAAGCAACTGACTTCACAGAATGTTGCACACAACCAGTGCTTTTACTTGTTCCAAAGGTCTGACATAATGATACTATCTCCTATTACCACTATTTGGATATTGCTCTGTTGCCTATCAGTTGCCATTTCCACACATTCATTTGTTACAAGCTTTATAAATGAATCAGATTCCCATAATATTCCTTGGACATGTCTGCACCATTTAATTTCAGTGACTACTTCTTGTCCATATATTATTATTATTATTATTATTTTAATTTGAGAGGGTGAGTTTCATTCATGGTATCTACTCTGCAAGTTCCAAGATGCCTTCTGAATAAAATTTGTGGTCACTCTCATGCTTCTTTGGCAGGACTGCTTTGGCTATGTTTTTACTTATAAGATATAAAGAGTTATTTCTCTTTCATACCTGAAAATACCTCCTATCATTTTTAGGAGATATAACCTGTTTAATTTTTGTTAAGGGTCAAGTGAATGTATCTTTGTTTAAAATACTACTGATTAATTATCTTTTTGTGTTTTCCTCCTATAGGGAATACAGTTAGCAACCTGATTATGATCGTACCTCCAATCTTTGGTGCAATTCAGAGTGTTAGAGATGGACTTGAAAAACGATATATTGCTGCTTATTTAGCACTCACAGGTATGTGTAACTCTTCACCTAACAATTGATGGCCACAACTCAGATGATCTGTTTTTCTCATTCATTTCTAAGATTAGTTCTCAGTTTGGGATTTCTTACTACACAACTAGAATGTGTTCTAGAATTTCTGAATTAAAATCCTACATATCTTGTCAGTAAATTCAACTGCATTTTCAATAAAATCTTTTGTGTATGAGGTGTCAGGGATTTGCACTGTTTATTTTTTATTATTTTATTTGTAAAAAGGAAACACTGACAAAACCATAGGATAAGAGGGGTACAACTCCACACAATTCCCACCACCAGAAGTCCATTCCCATCCCTTCTTCTGATAGCTTTCCTAGTCTTTAACCCTCTGGGAGTATGAACCTAAGGTCATTGTGGGATGCAGAAGGCAGAAGGTCTGGCTTCTGTAATTGCTTCCCCGATGAACATGGGCGATGACAGGTTGATCCATACTCCCAGCCTGCCTCTCTCCTCCCCTAGTGGGGTGGGGTTCTGGGGAATTGGAGCTCCAGGACACATTAGTAGGGTTGTCTGTCCAGGGAAGTCTGGTCGGCATCATGCTAGCATCTGGAACCTGGTGGCTGAAAAGAGTTAACATATAAAGCCAAGCAAGTTAGTGACTAATCATGAACCTAAAGGCTGGAATAGTGCAGATGAGGAGTTGGGGGGGATTATCTCCGTTTTATAGATAGCTGGTAGGCATATTTTTGTTATATTCCAAAGGGCCTGTGACTATACTAGTTGTTTTTGTTTGTTTTTTTTTTTCCCCTGAGCCTGAAATCTGATATGCATGTGGATCCAAGTTACTGTCTGGGGAGATGCAAAAAGAACCAGAAAGCTGAATTAGGGAAGAGAGTAGCTCCCAAATATGGGAAAGGTGTATAAATATTGTTGACTGTAAACCCCATCGATTTGCTCTGATCTGGGGCCCATATTCAGCTTAGGAGACTATATGACCTCTGCATCCCTGTAGATCTGAGCTCTCATTCTGTGGTCATGAGTAGGAACATTCCAAGCTGCCCCAATTTCAGGACCCATCTTCCTCAGATGTAGCATAGAGTATGTTGTCCAGCCTACCTTTGGAGGATGGAACATTCTCTTCCGTTGTTGATCCAAGTTGAGGTCAAGGTCCTATGGGGGCCCACAAAGGGGTCTATTTTGTTGTTCCTGATAGAAATGACCGGTGGGAATGCAGAGAGGGATTTATTTGAGGTCTAGGCCCATCATGTCTGTTTTGGGAATCTCAGGACTCCCCAACTAGGGCCCTATCTGATGGGGTGGCCTAATAGTGACTAAAGAGTCATCATTAAAGTATGCCAGTCTCTTGCCCTTATTCAGCTTTTGCAGTCCTTGCTTTGATAAGGATACCTTTGGAGTGAGTGAGGGAAATGTAATAGGAAGTAGGTGAGGAGGATATCCAAGTCTAAGTAGACCATTTCATTGTGAACTTTATACTGATTCACTGCAGACTGTTGTGTACTTTTGCTTTCAGGTATATGTTTTGTCCTAATTTATGGATGCATGTGAACATATGCTCTATCTCCTGGGACCTGGTCTATATCTGGTTTTGGGACTCTGTTAGGAAGTGAACCACTTGGCTCGGAATTAGAGAATCCTATGAAAGGAAAGGTCTTACCCGAGTAATGAGGGTGAAGGGTTGACATTCCACGCCTGACGTCTCTGGACACATTCTGAAGTGAAGCATGCTGAGGTGGTACTCGTTGTGTTGATTAGGTTGGGATTGGTGGATGTAGTATCATTTCATATCACTTGAGAGAAGCATGTAGGAAAGTGAGCCCCACCCCTTAGGTTTCAGGACTGGGGGAAATATAGGCTCTATAGAGGAAATGGGAGGTTCCTGCTATCTTGGGGTTTAAGAAGGCAATAGATAGTTATTGCTATAATCACATTATTTGGCAGTTGGGTTAACTTTGAAATATCCCTTTGTTAGGATTTGCTCTATCATATACAACATCACCATAATTTACTGTATTTATTGTTAGTGGTTGTATGTGTGTGGAAATTCTGAAGTTACTTTTTTTTAAAGATTTATTTATTATTCACTCCCTTTTGTTGTCATTGTTGTTTTATTGTTGTAGTTATTGTTGTTGGATAGGAGAGAGAGAATTGGAGAGAGGAGGGGAAGACAGAGAGGGGGAGAGAAAGACAGACACCTGAAGACCTACTTCACCGCTTGTGAAGCAGCTCCCTTGCAGGTGGGGAGCCGGGGGATTGAACCGGGATCCTTATGCTGGTCCTTGCGCTTTGCGCCACATGCGCTTAACCCGCTGCGCTACCGCCCGACTCCCCAGAAGTTACTTTTTATGCATGTTAGTATTGGATGAATAAATGAATGAAGAAATAGCTCAACTGGTAGAGCATGGACTTGCATGTCTGAGGCTCCCTGCTCTATCCCCAGCACTGCATGTACTGAAGTGGTGCCCTGACTTCTCTTCTTTCTCAGTTTCTTCTTGTGAAATACTTTATGTTATATAAATTAAATCTTTAAAAAGGAATTATGTAAATAAGGAAACAGTGATAATATTGGCAGCTAAGATTTTCACTTGGAAAAAAGAAAATACAGATTTTAGAAAACATGAAAGAAAAGCACTCTTTTTTTTTTATAGAAAAAGAAACCCACCAGCTAATAAATATAAACAGAATTAGTTTTTTAAAAAGATTTATTTATTAATGAGAGAGAAAAGCATATCATTACTGTGATATATGCATTGCTGGGGATCAAACTTGAGACTTCATACACACAAGTTCATCACTCTGTTCACTGTGCCACCACCCAGGCTGCTAAAAACGAACAAGTTTTTTAATCACCATCTTGCAACCATTTTAGTCAGTGAGTCCAGACAAGTCGTTAATACTTGCTAAAAATATTATATGACATGGTGATATAACATGGAAGTATTTCTCCAAATAGTATGAGTGCAGAAATCTGGTAGGTAAAGCCTTATTTCAAGTGATTGAAGTTAATGTCATTAATAATGTTACAAATAACTTACTCTTCTGAATGTAGGAATGTAGTGTACTTAAAAGGAAATAACATTATTTATATAGTCTTGCTACCAGAAGCATGTAAGCTGAATCAGATGATAAGGAAACATCCAGAAAAACCCACATTAAGGGGGCAACTTTTTTGTTTGTTTGTTTGCTTCAAAAAATATTAAAGTCATACAAGACAAGGAAAGGCTTGAGGCAGTGCTCCAAATTATGAAATATATGATAACTACATGCAGTATCTTAACATCAGTTAGATACTGGTTAGAGCATGAAGAAAAAAGCTCTCAAGGGCTATATTGGAGAAGTTGGCAAAATTTTAATAAGGGCTGCATTTTAGATAGTATTGCATTAATGGTAAATTTTCTAAGTTTTTTAATTGTATTGAGATTCTGTGAGAGGATGTCTCTGCTTAAGATAACATCATGCTGGGGATGGGGTGGTAGGTAGTGCATTGGGTTAAGTGCACATGGTGCAAAGCGCAAGAACCTGCATATGAGTCCCAGTTCCCCACCTGCAGGGGAGTCAGTTCATAGGCGGTGAAGCAGGTCTGCAGGTGCCTATCTTTTCCTCCTTCTCTCCTTCTCTCTGCTTTCCCCTCCTCTCCATTTCTCTCTGTCCTATTCAACAACAATACCACCAATGGCAGCAATAACAATAGCAACAACAACAAGGGCAACAAAATGAGAAAAATGGCCTCTAGGAGCAGTGGATTCATAGTGCAGGCCCTGAGCCCCAGCAATAACCCTGGAGGCAAAAAAAAAAAAAAAGATAGCATCATGCTAAAGTAAGGATAAGTGGTATTTTAGAAATGCATGTACTGTAGTTACATAAGTTTATATGTGACTATAGGTGAAAATGTCTCTGCTTATGAGATGCATTATGATAAAGTAAGGTAAAAGGAGTTTTTGGAACTTATGCCCAGTTAGTTCAGCAAAAGAATTATATGTTAATAATATTATTTATTTACTTATTATTGGATAGAGACAGAGAATTTGAGAGGAAAGAGAGAGAGGGGGAGAGACAGAGAGACACCTGCAGCCCTACTTCACCACTCATGAAACTTTCCCATTGCATGTGGGGATCAGGAGCTTAAGAACCCAGGTCCATATAAACTGTAATGTGTTCTCTTAACCAGGTGTGCCACCACTGGCTCCATAATATGTTAACTTTACTTTTTGTACATTTTATTCATAAGGAGAGAGAAAATATGGTAGATGTTAATAGTAGATCAAAGTTAGGGATATGTGGCATTTCACTGAATATTTCTGTAGTTTTTTTCAATATCTTAAATGTTTTTATCACATAATAAATAAGAGAAAGTAAGAACAAATATGGATAGTGATTGTAGAAGGAATGTTTTTATTTGTTGGATAATCTCTTCTCTATGTGATTTCTCTTCTTGCTTTTGTGATTATAGTATGTTTTTGTGATTATAGTATAGTATACATGTTAACTCTCATAGTATGTTTTTAAAAATATTTTACTTATTTTATTTTTGAGAGAGATGCAGAGAGAGACACACAGAGAAACACCAAAGCACTGCTCAGCTCCGGCTTATGGTGATGCTGGGGATTAAACCTGGGACTTAGGAGCTTCAGGCATGAGAGTCTGCAGAACCATTATACTATCTCCCCTGCCCTCATAGTATGTTTTTGAAAGTCTGTCTCTCTTATACATCTAAGCTTTCTGAAAACAGGGTGAATCTTAGTCTAGATTTCTCACATTCATCAGTACCTGGTAATATATATATGAATATTTTACTTAGTTAAGTCTCCCCACCAAAGTCTGTCCATGGGCATGTGTGTGTATAATATGAAGAGAGATAAATACACATAAAGACAGAATAAATTATCTGGAAGCAGAGATTTTTATTTTAAAAACAAGAACTGAATACCTTAAAAAGATTTTCAGCATTATAATTTTGTGACCAAAACCCCTTACATCTACTTAATTTATGTACACTTAATTTATTGTTGGAGTTGAGATTTTACAGCAAGGATTGAGAATTTGGGCTTTATGGTGAAAGATATTAGGGATAAGCTATTAGTAATTTATTTATTATTATTATTATTATTATTTTTTAACCAGAGCACTGCTCACCTCTGGTTTTTGGTGGTGTTGGGGATTGAACCTGAGAGCTCAGAGCTTCAGATTGAAAAGTCACTTCTATAACCATTAGGCTGTCTGCCCAGCCCAGTACTAGTAATTTACAGAATTACTGTGTTCTGACTTGGAGCCTTGATCCATCAAGAATTTAGTCCCAGGTTCAGTTCCCAGCACCTTTATAAACCTGAGCTGAACAATGTTCTATTTAAAAAATAAAAGAGCTATTTTAATTCATTCAATAAATGTTACTGAGAATCTGGTCTGTGTATAGTTTTCAGACTACTCTTTACTGAAACTCATAGTCTAGTAGAGGAATGATTTCATAATTTCACAATGTGTTACCAGTTGTAATTATTGTTGTTAAGAAAAGCCACTGAGTATAATGAAGAGTTTTGATATAATTAAAAGCATTGCTTTTTCATATTTTCTTCCTGCCTGTGTTCCTGAGAAAGCATCAGCTCCTCTTCTAGTAAGTATGGTTTCAGTTTATCATTTCAGTTGCAGCTACTCTGGAGCCATCCATATCATTTTCTATTTCTTTGTTTTTCTACTGTATTGTATCCCAAATAAATACATTTCTTTGGGAGATGCTCATAAAATAGCAGTGAAAGAAAAAAAGGGCCCAGCAGTGGCACATCTGGTTGGGTACACATGCTACCATACACAAGGATGCAGGTTCGAGCCCCCACTCCCCACCTGCAGGGGAGAACTCTTCAAGAACAGTGAAAGTCTCTCAATTTCTGTCAGTCCTATCAAATAAAAGTAGAAAGAAAAGAAAAATAAAGAATTAGGGAGTCAGGCAGTAGTGCAGCAGGTTAAGGCATGTGGCACAAAGAGCAAGGACCAGCATAAACATCCTGGTTTGAGCCCCCGGCTCCCCACTCGCAGGAGAGTTGCTTCACAAGCAGTGAAGCAGGTCTGCAGGTGTCTGTCTTTCTCTCCCCCTCTCTGTCTTCCCCTCCTCTCTCCATTTCTCTCTGTCCTATCCAACAGTGATGCATCAATAACAACAACAGTAATAACTATAACAGTAAAACAAAGACAACAAAAGGGAATAAATAAATAAATATAAAAAAGTAGTCAAAGGTGCCTTTTTTTTCCTTAATAAAATTTGCTATAAATTGGGGGACAATTTCAAACTATACTACAAAGTGGTAGCAATAAAGATAGACATGGTAATCAGTTGAACAAGATTGATAACCCAGAGAGAAAACTATATAAATGTGCACAACTAATTTATGACAGAGGAACTAACAGCCCATAGTGGAACAAAAGCTGCTTCTTCAGTAAGTAGTATTGGGAAAACTTGGTGGTCACATGCAAAAGAAAGAAACTACCACTGCCTTACACCATAAACAAACATTTAACTAAATGGGTGAAAGACTTGAGTGTAGGATGCTAAATAATAAAACAAATAGAAGAAAATATAGGGAATACACTGCTTGTTGGGAACCTTAGAGACATGTATGAGGACTTGAATCCAATGGCAAAGGAAGCAAAACCAAATGGAACTTCATAAAACAAAAGCTTCTGCACACTGAACATTTTGCTGAATGGAAAAAGTTATTTGCACATCATACATTCAGTAAGAGATTACTATCTAAAACATGTAGTGAACTCACATGACTCAGCAATAGCCACTTCAAAAACTGCAGAAGATCTGAATAACTATTTTTCTGAGGAAGACATACAGATGGTCAACAGGCCCATGAAAAAGATACCATTCCTGCATTTTCAGAGAAATACAAATCAAAACCACAATATCATGAAGCTTGGAAAAGTCTAAGACACCTAATATACAGCATTAAAACAGAATTTGTTTCAACTAACCTATTGCTCTAACTAACCTATGATATTGGCTTAAATATCTGTCTTTTTGAGGACATAAAATTAATTTTACCTTTGAGCTGTTTAGACAACAGAAAGTCATATTATATTAATGGTACCTTTCCTGGTGGAAACTACATTACTTCATATTATGTCAGTTAAAACTCTCCACAACCAGAGTCACCAAAACAAACAGACAGCTCTCCAGAACCTATGAGGCTTATTTTTTTTTCACTTTGTTTTTATAAATGTTACATATGAGAAGAGAATAGCCAAAATCACATAGCAAAAATGGTGGAGCCAACCCTGATCAGTATGTGTTTAATTATGTCATAAACCAATAACACTTTGTTGGTAAACATTGTACTATGACATACAAGTTTCAGATGTGCATCATTGAAAAGCTTTCAAGGGAGGGGATGGGATACAAACCTCTGTTGGTGGGAATTGTATAGAATTATGCCCCTCTTATCCTATGGTCTTGTAAATATTTTATAAAGGTATTTAAAAAAAATTACCTTGTGTATATATACTACATTTCATTTACCATTGTAAGACCGATACTTTTATCCTCATTATTCTGATTTGCCTGCTCTCTTCCCTTCCTATCTCTCACCACTTTCTGGTAACCATTAACTGATTTTATAGTCCAGGAGTTTATTTTTATTATCAGATTATCTTTTTAAAAAATCTTGTATACACCACATATGAGTGAAATTTTGGTGTTTATCTTTCTCCACTTGGCTTATTTCATTAAGCCTAATATCTTCCTTACCCATGTTTTTGCAAATGGCAAGACTTGATTTTTCTTAGTAGCTGATTAGTATTTCATTGTGAAATACTAATACTGAAGATCCCTCTTCTTTAGCCACTCATTAGTGGGTGGACAGTTAATTTTTTGAGAAATCTCCGTGCTGCTTTATACAGTGGCTGCACTAATGTGTTCACCACTAGTATATGAGGGTTCCCTGCTCTCCACACCCACTCCAGTTGTGTTGTTACTTGTTTGTCTAATAGTCATTCTCTCTTGTGAGGTGCTATCTCATTGTTGTTTTGCTTTGTGTTTTCTTAATAATAACAGATAATGGACATCTTTTCCATATTTTTGTTTACCATCTGTGTATTTGATTTGGAGTGTCTATTTGATTCTCTGGCTTTTTTTTTTAAGAGAAGACAAGCCCTTTAAAGAGGGGGCAATTATATATATAAATTATAAAATTATAAACATAGATAGGCAGATAGTCAACCCATATCTGCAACCTTAGCCAAACCACTACAGCTTACAATTGAGGGATTGGGGATTCAGAACTCTGGTGGTGGGAATGGTATGGAATCATACCTCTGTTGACATGTAATTCTATAAAACAATATGAAATCACCAGCAAAAAAATTTAAAAAGATGTTGAGTCAGCCTGAGAATATATATTTTTAATTTTTACTAGTTATTTAATATTGATTTATAAAATTATGATATAACAGTGATATAATTAAGTACTTTTCACACTACCAGAGTTCTGTGTCTCTGGCCATTTTTTAATCAGATTTTCTGTTGTTATTGTTGTTGAGTTTTGTGAGTTCTTTATTTGCTTTAGACACTGACCCCTTTGTTATTAACAAGTATGATGTGAAAAAAAAACTTATCCCATTTAGTAGGTTTTCATTTCATTTTGATGTAAAACTCTTTTGCTATGCATACTTTTTTTTTAACCTTGATATAGCACATTTATTGCACTTTATTTTGCCTACCCTGCTCTTAGAGTCATGTCCTCAAACAGGTCTCTGTGGTCTGTGCCTTAGAGTATATTGGCTATGTTTTCTGTGTACGATCTGTGTGTCTGTTTTTATTCCAACACCATGCTATTTTAATTATTATTACTTTATGGTATAGTCTGAAGTCAGGGCATATGTTATCACTATTTTCTTTTTTCCTAGGTGTATTTTTGCTGTTTAAGGTCTTTTTGAAATTTCAAATAAATCTCATTTTTTGTCTTATTTTTGCGAGGAATGCTGTTGTGATTTTGATAGGGATTGCATCTTCATATCACCATAGGTAATATCATTTTAATTAGGTGAATTTTTCTATTCAAGGAGCATGGAATACCTTTCCATTTCTTTTTAATGCCCTCCCCCCCATCAGCAGCAGTTTCTAGTTTTCTATGCACAAGCCTTTTCTACTTCTTTGCAGAAACCAGTAACTTAGCATTGTGTATTATCTATAATAGAACCAAACCAAAGAAGCCTTTCCCAGGAGATTTAATTTTTTTATATTTAATTTTAATCTTCACTCCAAACATCACAAATTATAGTTTATTTTATTTAAAATTTAAAATGTGTTCACTTATTCTCTTACAAATATTTTTGACTACATATCTGCAGCAAAAAGGGCGGTGTTTATCCCCAGAGAGCTTACATAATATTTAGGGGAGTTGCATTATAAATAAATAACAAAAAGTAGTTAAAGTTCTTCAAATGTATTTGTTTTGTAGTTATGTAGATGAATAGTTAATAGGCAATAAGAAATATCATCTGGGAGTCGTGCAGTAGCACAGCGGGTTAAGCACATGTGGCACAAAATGCAAGGACTAGCGTAAAGATCCCAGTTCGAGCACCAGGCTCCCCACCTGCAGGGGAATCATTTCACATATCAATCTCTCTCTCCCCCTCTGTATTCCCCATCTCTCTCCATTTCTCTCTGTCCTATCTAACAACGATGACATCAATAACAACAACAATAAACAAGGACAACAAAAGGGAAAATAAATTTAAAATTAAAAAAAGAAATATCATCTAAGTTGTAAAGTAGAACATAAAGTAGAACAGGAAAAAGTCTATTAAAGATTTTTTTTTTTTGTCTCAGAAAGGCACATCTGAAATAGAAAATTACTGAAGCAGAAATGTTACAGAAACACTAAATCATTTCCTCAGAAACAAAACCACTGAATATTCTTTACATGAAGCAGTCTTAATTGTCAAAGGATCATGTAGGCCACCACTGCCAGATTAAATTCATTAAAATGGGCTTAAGAATGTTATGCCTCGCCTCAATAGGAGGGGAATATGGGAAATAATAATCTTCTAAATAATAGCAATTACATTTAGTAACAAACAAGACAAAATCAATGTGCTGTGGAAAGAACCTTTGGAAAGATTTTATTGCTTGCTAATTTATTGCCACTATTCCAGACATTACCAAAAAAAAATCAATCATCTTTTTTTCTAGTTTCTTGAAAAATGATGTGCTAGTAACATTGACTACAGTTTTCAAGGACAATAAAAATTACCTACAACCCCATAACTAATAGAAAATGAAAATAGTATTTTATTATTTTTAATCCTTTTTATTTTTTATTTATTCTGGACAGAAACAAATTGAAAGGAAAGAGAGAGATAGAGAGGAAGAGAGATACCTGCAGCACTGCTTTACCACTTGTGAAGCTTCCCTTCTACATATGTGGGTTGTGAGTGTGGGTTGTGAGCTTGTACCTGGGTCCTTGCATGTGCGTGCTCAGCCAGGCATGCCACCACCTGGCCTCAAAAATAGTATTTTCATTTTTTGGTTAATAGTTCCTAATCTTTGTACATATGTCACTGTTTTTCATTTGACTACATCTCAAATAAGCATGGTCATATCTCACAGTAAGGCTCAGCAGGGCATAAGAAACTAATAGACAGATAAGTAGCCTGTGTATTCAGTAAATAGGAAATGAGGAAATGACTGAGAAATTAACTTGTGGAAAATTAGAAATTTTGATAGAATATAGCATAAGTCAGATTCTTGGCAACATGACAAAGCAATAGAGACACTGGGCTTTCTGCCTTTACACAGATAAAACAAAACAGTATGTGTGTAAGAACTACAGGGGCTAGGGAAGCACCTCCGTGGGTAGAATGGTTGCCTTCTGTTGCCATACCTAGCACTATATGACAGTAACAGACAGTAACTGGCAGAACTTCAGGGATGGTGGAGTCATGCTTTAGTGTCTCTCTTCTTCTCTCCATAAAATGTAGAAAGTTAAAAAAAAAAAAGGATCAGGAGGTGTCTTAGCAGTAGACTGCATCTATGATTCTCTCAGCTTCATCCCCAGCACCATACTCACACAAACACACAAAGTAAACTAGTCTTTAAAACACTGAGGACTGGTGTATCTGCATTTTCACAAGGAAAAGCCTCAGAAATATTGGAGACTATGGGGGTCCTAATACCTGAGAACTACTTTAAAGAGGGAAGTGCATATACAACCACATAGGGGAAATCAGGGTCTTCCTCTAGAGAACAGTAGGTGTCCTGAGGAGCATGGGTGGTAATAATGCTGTTAGAAAACATCCGAAGAGCCAGAGTTGAATGCTGTAAACACCCCAGACCCATGCCAATTAGGGGTGTCTGAGACCATCAGTCATTGGCTGCCACTTGTCTGCTTCGTTTGTGTGAGTTCTTGCCATTACCACAGTTGTGGAATGATTTACAATCCTTTGGAGACATTTCCAGGTTCTTTCTCATGTTAGGAAAGATTTAAGCAAACCCTAGGACAAACAAGGAAGCACAGAAACTATCTGTATGTTAAAGAAATCTATTAGAAAAATCCAGAGAAGATGAAGAGCTGTTTGTCAGAGAGGTGGACTTCTACTGACTGAGACCTAAGAAGCACCCATCCTTGAGACCTATGCCATAGAAAGCCCAACACTAGCACAACAGCTTTTATAAGAAGAGGACAAGAAGTCACTAACATGCCACTGTCTGCTAGTAATTATATTGACTTTCTGTTGTAACAAAACACACATTTCATATTGCATAAAGCAATAAATAGGACAAACTTAATACCTTGTAATTCTATAGCTCAGATCTGACACCATCTCACTTGGCTAGAATCATGGTATCAAAGTGGTCTTCCTTTCCAGAGGTTCTAGTAGGAAATTCTGCTTCCTTGTTTTCTCCAGCTTTAATAGAGCAACTTAAAGTCAAACACAAGCTATCTTCATTACCATATATAATTGTATATCTTCTTTGTCTGACAGACTGAGCCTATCTGTCATTGGACTCCGCTTAAATGTTATGTCCTATAAAAAAACTTTCCTTTCAGCCTTAATCAGCTACCTGATAGAATCAGATGACCTTTTCTTGGTCTCCCACCTAATACAATACACATCTTTATCACAACATTTAATACACCATTTGGTAATAATTACCTGTTTTCTTTCTGACTTTCCCCAATATTCATTAGTAGCCAGCAGGGAAAATGCCAGAATATGAAATTGGAGAGATTTAGACAGAAATCAAATGCAGAACCTTACTATAGGGCAGAGTAAAATGTCGGATTTTTTCTGAAAACCAGTGGAGGGTTTTAAGCAGGAGTAAGACATAACTCACTTTATATGTTTAGGAAATAGACTGCTTTGTGGAGAATGGATCATTGGACAGTAAGAGTGCACACTGATAAAGGAGCTGACAGGCTACTACATATGAGGGAAGAAAGCAGTTTAGCTTCCATCAGTGAAGGAAGGAGAGAAGGAGATGATTTAGGACATATTTAAAGTTGATTTTCAGGTTTCTAATTTGAGCTCATTTGAGCTGATCTTGCATTCTCTTTTGTTGAACTTGAAATGCCTGTGAGAAATTAAATTTATTATTGCTGGAGATTACACAGCTTGGAGTTGAACATCTGAAGCATCATAAAGCAACAGAAAGTGATGAGATCATCAAGAGAATGAGTGGAGAGAGAGAGAGAAGAGGGCAAATAGATGAATGTGGATGTCACAAGTTCACCATCCAACCACAGAAACTGGCATACAGGCATACTTTAATTGCTCATATTTTAAAAATTGAATTATTCTGCCTACATTTGAAAATTGAAAAGTTCCCATAAAAATTCAGGTCTTTACTTTCTCTTAAGTAAATAGGTTGTGTTATCATGACCTAGCCTGTATTTCTGCATAGTAACATTTAGCACTGTTCTCTTTAGTATAGTCTATGCAGTCAACCACAGTCTTTATTATGCTATTTATTTATTTAGTCTATTTTAACTCAGATACTCTTTGGACACTTGAATTAATGCCCCTAAAGGAACTTGCCAAGAAGTAACTAATGAAAAAACCATAGTAGAGTGTTAAAGAAAATTAGAGGAAACGGTTTGAATTATGAAATGCTATGCAAGGTTGAGTAATACCCTTCAGTGGTGTGATTAGGTTTGAAGAATGAATGAGAAGAGCTAGTGGAGGCAGTTCCTTTGAAAACTCAGGAAAGTGAAAAAGCTTGAGTAAGTGGGGCAAGAGGGTTGGGTCCTAGCGATATTACTAAGTATGTGAACAATCATTTAGAGAGGTTTAGTCAAATAATACAGGAGAAGATGAGACGTTCCAGCACCCATGTGCCATGGCTTCTACTCAGAGGAGGCTGGCTCCCTCGGGAGGAGAGCATTGATTCCAAGGTGGTGACAGTGAAGAATAGAGCATATAAAATGAGAGTCAGTGGTATTCCTTCCAGACTAGAGACTTGTTTAGGGCTAACTATTGATTTATTTAGAGTAAATATGAGATTCTGGGTTTGATCTCATAGCAGTTTTCACAACAAGCACATGATACTGACAATTACAGTCTCATAATATTGAAAGAAATCAGAAATATTTTCTTGTATTTTACAGGTGAGAAAACTTGTGGCTTGGATAGCCCATGTGCATTTGGGATTGTCCATTGAGCAGATCTGGGACTTGGCTTCTTAGTAATCCAGTTTCATTGGCATATATGTATTCTTCCCAATGTCCTAAAGTACCTCTGACTCTGCATACTACACTATCAAAAGCATAGCATTTCCATCTTATCAGAATATTAGTTGACTTCTGGGATGAGGTTTGGAAGACTTGTGGTTGTCAGAAAACACTTGTTTTACTACCATTGTGATTCAGAATTTTTTTTAATCTTTATTTATTTGATAAAAACAGCCAGAAATTGAGAAGAAGGGGGAGACAGAGAAGGAGACAGAGAGACACCTGCAGCACTGCTTCACCACTTGTGAAGCTCTTCCCCTGCAGGTGGGGACCAGGGGCTGGAACCTGGGTCCTTGTGCACTGTAATATGTGCACTCAACCAGGTGTGCCACCACCCGGCCCTGTGATTCAGAATTTTAAAGAGTGAAAAACATTTATGGCCTGGGAGGTAGTCTACCCAGTAGAGCACACACTTAACCACATGCAAGGACATGCAAGGTTTAATCCCCCAGCTGCCACATGGGAATACCACAAAAGGAGAAGCTTCTTGAGAAGTAGAGTAGTGTTGTGCTATCCCTCCTCTTTCTCTCTCTCTCTACCTGATATTGGGGGTGAGAGGGGAGGGAGAAGGAGCCCCCTGGGAGCAGTGGAATTGCATATGGAAAAACCCTGGCAGAGAAAAAAAGAGAAAAAAGATTAAAACTGCTTCTAAAGCCAATTTGGAGATTTATCATTTTGATTATTTTGCTATAGCCTTGGAGAGTATGTTCTGTTGATAAAAAGAGAATTTTTACTATGTACAAAATATTTGTTGTGACCCTAACAACCTACTATACTAAGATTATACTTTGACCCATTTTTCTTAATAAAAATATGTTTAATCTTTAAATGTATGCTTTAGATTTCCTTACCTGACTTTTGAAATACTTTATTTGGTACTTTTGATTTTATCTGATTTATATTTTTACCATGAAGTGATCCTTTTCCAAATTTTACATCAGTGTGAATTGTTGCAGGTTTGCTATATCCTGAAGTTACTTCTTAAGATAATGTCTCGTGTCCCTGTGCTTTGATTTAAAAAAGCACAGGGACACCAGAAACTGTTTGTTTTAAAGTTTAAAGTTTTATTCACGACCTGTAATTGCAATTTAATTTTTCATCACAAGATATATAAATAGAAGCATTTTCTGAATAGATAATGTGGATATTATTAACTTTGGCATGTTTTAAAATATTTTTTATCTGTTAATGAGAAAGAATCAGAGTATCACTGTGGGTTGTGAAGTGCCAGGGATCAAACTTGAGGCCCTAAGTGTGCACATCATGTGCTCTACCACTGTGCTACCTCTGGTGTATTTTCTTAATCTTAAAAAAATTAATATATTTATTATTAATTTTGATACAGAAAGTGGAAGGGGGGAGATAAAGAGTGATAAAGAGTGAGGCCTGTAGCTTTGCCTTACTGCTCATGTATCTGCCACCCTGCAGGTGGTGCTGCGGGCTTGAGTCTGCGTCCTTCAACCTAGTAATGTGTGTGCTGAACTGGGTGTGCCACTTCTTGGCCCCAAAGATTTATTTTTTAATTGATTGCACATGAGAGAGTTTCACATGAGACAGAGTGAAGAGAACAAAGCCTGGGCATCACTCTGGAATGTGCAGTGCTGAGGCTTAACTGGGAACCTCAGGTATGTGAGCCCAGTGTTCTACCATTAAGCCATTTCTCTAGTTGCTTTTATTTTTTTTTTCTAATTTTTTAAATTTGTGATTAATAGTAGGTTGCAATATTGTAAGATTGCACTGTATAGTTCTACAGCATACCCACTACCAAAATTCTGTATCCTCATCCCCCACCTCCCAAAGATAACCATTATAGTTCTCTTAAGTCTTAGAAACAAATTTGTTTGCTTCTTTTTTTCCCCCCAAGTTCATGTGTATTCATTCTTTTTTTTTTCCTCCCCCACCAGGGTTGTCACTGGAGCTCGTGCCTACACTACAAATCCAGTTTATTTCTATTTTTATTTGACAGGACAGAGAGAAATTGAGAGAAGAGAGACAGAAAGGGGGAGAGAAAGACAACTACAGGCATTGCTCAGGAAGCGTCCTCCCTGCAGGTAGGGAGCAGGGGCTCAAACCCTGGTCCTTGTGCATGGTGAAATGTGTGTTTAACCAGATACCTAAGCATTGCCCATCAATTGCTAAAATAAAATGTAACTTAGAAAAATAAAATATAGTATGTCATAAAATGGAATAGTATTTGTCTACAGAAGGAGTAGATGCTATGACACAAATACAGATTTTATGCAAAGTGAAAGAAACTAGACATTAAAGATTAGGTAGTAAATTTTTCCATTTATATGAAAAGCCCAGAACAGGAATATCAAAAGAAACAGAAAGTACACTGATGGTTTTATAGGACTAAGAAGGTAGGCTTCTTGTAGGCTTGAAGAGAACTAGGGAGTGATTGTTAAAAAGGTATGTGGTTTCTCTTTAGGGTGGTAAAAAATGTTCAGAGCATAGATGATGATGGTATTAAAGCTCTGTGCTTTAGATGAATTTTTGGCATGTGATTTATATCAAAAACTGATAAAGATCCCTGCCCCACTAGAGGGGGAGAGAGAGAGAGACAGGCTGGGAGTATGGATTGACTTGCCAACGCCCATGTTCAGCAGAGAAGCAGTTATGGAAGCCAGATCTTCCACCTTCTGCCCCCTACAATGATCCTGGGTCCATACTCCCAGAGGGATAAAGAACAGGAAAGCTATCAAGGGAGGGGATTGGAAATGGAGCTCTGGGGGTGGGCATTGTGTGGAAATGTACCCCTCCTATCCTATAGTCTTGTCAATATTTCCACTTTATAAATTAAGTAAAAAAAAAAAAACTGTCAAAAATTGGTGTTTTGCTTTAAAAGGGCCAAATATAAAATATTTGGCAAAAGGTGGGGCTGCTCTGTTGTATTTCTTTGCATTCTGAGTGGATTGATGATAGGGAGTTGTAAAGCTCCCTGTAATTTTCAGACTTTTAATGATATGCAACGTAAAAGTAACCAAAAGAACATTTTGAAAATATTTGACTCAGTGAGGCATTTTTAAAGTGGCTTTTCTAGGTTGGCAAAATAATTCACTTGGATAGGTATTGCTTTGCCACGCTTGTGACCCAGGTTTGAGCCGAGCCTCCACCTCATTGAAGGAAGCTTTGGTTCTGTGCTCTATTTCACTCTATCTTAAAAAAATTAATTAATTACATTTTTTGAATGAAGTGACTATTCTACAGTTTAATTCAAGAAAAATAGTCATTCCACTTCATTTTAACTTTATATTATGTTGTATGGCATTATGTAACTAGCACATTTCTTTCATTCCATTAAATCTACCTGTGCACCTATTGCTTACTATTCTAGGGAAGGAAAAAAAAACAGCCATCTTATTTCATTTCTTTTTTGTTTGTTTTTATTTTTTTACATCATTTTATTGTGGGGTTAATGGTTTCTGGTATGGTTGTTGATACATGAATGCAATTATTCATCTCTCCTTGATAGGTGTCTGCAGAACACTGTCCATTTCCAACTTTGGTCTTTTTCCACCATCATGTACCAGGACCCCAGCATATCCTTTCCATCCTCTTCCTACTCCTCTTTCCCCAGAGCCCTTTGCTTTAGTGAAATACATCACATCCAACCCAAGTTCCACTTGGTGTTTACCCTTTCTGACCTAGTTTCTTCAGTTCTACCTATTTGTGTTTATCTAAACCTTTTTCTTGTCTTTCTCATTTTGTCTTACATCACTTAACATGATTCTTTCAGGGTCCATCCAAGATGAACCAAAGGAGATGAATTCATCATTTTTAACAGCTGCATTGTGTATATAGACAGAACTTTATTTTTTTGTTGTTGTTGTTATTGTTGTTTGGGAGGGGATTAATGGATTACCGTAAATACAATTTTTGATACATGTGTAAATTTTCTCAATTTTCTGAAAAACTCTCAACCCCAGCCTGGGTCCTTTTCCACCATCATGTACCAGGACCTGACCTTCCCCACCCCTCCATATGAGTTCTTTACTTTGATGCAATACACAACTGTGTTAGTCAGTCATCTGTCCTTGGGTATCTTGATTGCTTCCAAATTTGGGCTATTACGAACTGTGCTGCTATGAACATAGAGCTCTGTTTATAAGGGTTTTTATTTCCTTTGGAGAAATCTCCAGACAGTTTTTCACAAGGGTTGAATTAATTTATATTCCCATTAGCAGTCTTACTTAATTTCTTTATTGAAATGAATAAAGAAACTGTAAAGAAACAATGAAAAAGCAATATGATAACATATATGGTCTTTTTTTAAGTGCTACTAACAAAATGTGAAATTTTTCTCAAGTGGCTTCATATACATTATTTGGTAACACCTTCACCATAATTGTTGGGTTCTCTTACATCCTTTAGGATGCTTCCTGTGACGTCATTCTTTCTTTCTCTGACATCATTCACTGACACCCTTCTGCTGTGTTCCTATGGTAGGCCATGCCTAACTTTCCCCTATATCTGACTTCTCTACCTGTTTCTCTTTATGTATGCTTCACTAAGGCCAGTAACTGGATCTTAATCTTTGTTCCTCAGTTTCTGAACTGGGTATATAGGAGATGCCTAATAAATGTTTATTATACTGAACTTGAGCTTAATCAATTATGGTAGAAGTTCTGTTACCAGGTGTGATAGGGACTGGTATTTTGTTTCATATATATATGAAATTATACACACAAACATGTATCTACCTTAAAGCTTTATATTAGCTAAAACATAGTTGTTCAGGTATACAATTTCACATCAGCACACCTCATCCTATCCCAAAATGCCACACTCTTTTTTTACTATAGAGCATTTACTTTTCCCCCCTCCCCACTACACCAAAATTTCAACTCTAGCACTTACTCAGAGTTTACAATATCCTGCCCCAATATTTCATAATTTTTATTCTTTAAAATCATTACTTTGAGATGTCTGTCTTTACAGGTCATTATGGCTATATCAAAGGCTTAATTGTTTTGTTGTTGTTGTTTGTTTTTGAAATCTGTTTTAATTTCAGTGGTAGGACTGGGATCCTGGTGCTTCCACATGACTCTGAAATATGAAATGCAGGTCAGTAATGTCAAGATCAACTTAATGCTTATTTCTCTGAATCCATAAACACTTCATACTTAAACATGGGGCACAATCCTAGGGGATAGTGTTGACATAGAAGGCAGAAGATGGGATTTACCATCGCTGGAGTTTTTACTTAAAGCTAAAGAATCAAAATAGATTGAGTTAAGAAACAAGCAAATAAGTTGTGCAGAGAAGACAAGTGAGAGCCTTCTGACCACCTTTGTGCAGGCACATTTAATTTTAGAACAGGATTAAGCAGTTAAATTCCATAAAGACATCATAAAAAGGCACAGTCACCTCACAGAAATAATGTGTCCTTTTTCTTAGATGCCCACATTCCTTTATATTTCTCTTACTACATGTGATTAATATGGTCCCTCTAGCTATTAAGATTTTACAACTCTCCAAGAAATTCTGTTTCTTGTCCTTGCTCTAAGAAGGCCAGACTTCTAGTCTTCCAACAGGGTGTCCACACAAGGAATATGAGTGAACATGTTTGTAAGGAACATGTTTGTGCCATAGCTTTTTGTTGTCAATGGAATTTATACTTACTAAAAACAGAGGAGACATGGAACTGTACATAAGATTTCATTCACAACTCAGTCTGCTGCCCAATATAAAAATTCGTTGACTTGAAAATTGTAAACTGTAAAGTCTAAATTTCATAAAAACTTAAATAACTCTATCTCTACCTTATAAATCTTGCATCTTACTTCTTAAGTGAGATATTTGCCAGTGTGGATTTGTGTGTAACCTGTAGAGTAAGGTTTCCCTAACACACAGCTTTGAAGTTTCATGTTTAACAATACTGCAATCATCTAACTTTAGATCTAAATAATAAAATATTAAGATGCCTATAGAATACACTTATCTAGTCATTTCCAAGCTGATGAAAAAACCTAGGGTTTCACAGTTTCCTAAGGACCTATGTGAGAAGATAAGAGAAATAATCTATGGAGAAGGCCAAAAAGTTTATCTTACATACATGCATGTGTTTTGTGTGTACTTTTTTTTTTATCATTGTTTAATATTGGTATTCAAAATTATAAGACTTCAGGAGTATAGGTTCACTCTTACATATTTGTGTATATAAACCACCACCAAGGTTCCTGGCTGCCCTCCCTACCCCTTAACTATCACGTCACAAAGTTGGAGACAGTTTGGTTACATTTTTTTTTTCAAGTTGATTATTTATTCCCCTTTTTTGTTGTCCTTATTGTTTTTTTATTGTTGTAGTTATTGATGTCATCGTTCTTGGATAAGACAGAAAGAAATGGAGAGAGGAGGGAAGACAGGGGGAAAGAAAGATAGACACCTGCAGACTTGCTTCACCGCTTGTGAAAGAACTCCCCTGCAGGTGGGGCACCAGGGGCTGGAACAAGGATCCTTACGCTGGTCCTTACACTTGGTGCCACCTGCGCTTAACTTGCTGTACTACCGCCCGACTCCCTCAAGTTCATTTTTGAAAGCTTGTCTTAATGGCTGTGATCTATCCTGGTGTTAGACTGAACTAAAATTTAATTGTTTCTCTGTGGTTACCTGTTTCACAACTTTTTCTCCTCTTAATTTATCAATTTTGTATTTATATACAATAGTATGAAATGGAGGGGTAGTTTCACACCTATGTATGTGAGTAGGATTTGCCACACACACCACTGAAGTTGCAGTGGCAACAACTTTGTGCTGAGTTTCAGTGACCTTGTTGGGTGAAGCTGACTTATTCCCAATGGGGTAGCTCAGTGCTCGCCATAGAAGCACAGGGAAGACGAAGCCATCCCCATGGCAATCAACAACAACCTGCATGGGATGTTGGTGCCTGAGATCAGTAACAAGGGCATCTCAGAGGAGAAAAGGCATTAGTCACACAGAGAGATCAGCTAAGTTTTTCTTTTTTTTTTTAATATTTATTTATTTATTTATTTATTTATTTATTCCCTTTCATTGCCCTTGTTGTTTTATTGTTGTCCTCATTGTTGGATAGGATAGAGAGAAATGGAGAGAGATGGGGGAGCCAGAGAGGGGTAGAGAAAGACAGACACCTTCACCCCTTGTGAAGTTACCCCCCTGCAGGTGGGGAGCCAGAGACTTGAACCAGGATCCTTACGCCGGTCCTTGCCCTTTGCGCCATGAGTGCTTAACCCACTGTGCTACCACCTGACTCCCTTAGCTAAGTATTTCAAGGATAATAAAGCCAGAAATCTTACTCTTAAAGGCTAGTGTTACAAATAAGAAAAATTGAAACAAGCCTGTGTGCTGAAGTTGGAGTTATCAGTATAATCTCATGTTATTCTTCCTTCACTTTCTCCCATTCTTGGGAGTGTGTTACTAACTTTCAGTTTCATTTAGGTGACAGATTACTGTATTTTGCAAAGGTATTTATACCAGTATATTGCATTACATGCGATACACATGTTTTTCTTTACATTTTAAGTTCAAGTCATATACTTATTTACATTTTAAGTTCAAGTCATATATATATTGTTATTATTAGATTTTATTTATTTTTATTTTCCCCTTTTGTTTCCCCTTTTTTATTGTAGTTATTGTTGTTGTTATGATGTCATTGTTAGGACAGAGAAAAATGGAGAGAGGAGGGGAAGACAGAGAGGGGAGAAGACAGAAAGATAGACACCTGCAGATCTGCTTCACCACCTGTGAAGCGACTCCCATGCAGGTGGGGAACCGGGGGCTCGAACTGGGTTCCTTATACCAGTCCTTGCACTCCGCATCACGTGCACTTAACCTGCTACGCCACCGCCTGACTTCTTATTAGATCTTATTTTAATGAGAAAGAGACCAAGACCAGAGCACTGCTCAACTTTGGCTTGTGGGATCTTAGAGCCTCAGGTATGATAGTCTTTTGCATAACCATAATGCTGTCACCCAGCCCATAAGTTTGTCTTGGAGTGTGGCATTGACTTTCCTCAAGTCAATTATAGCTCTGTCTAGTACTGGAATTCACCCCCATTAGAATTCACCAAGTCACCACATTGTGAAGAAGCCAAGGCTCTGTGTGTTCCTGCTGCAACCTCACCTGAAGTTCCCAGATACTAGTCAGCCAGAAATTAACTGGGAATTTGAGTGAATCTTTAGATGATTTCAGCCCCCTAGCCATTGAACCATTCCCTTCCAGCCCTGCTCAAAATGTACATTTATGAGCAAAGTAAATATATTGTAAACTCCTAGGTTTGGGGTAGACATCTGCTCTGATTCTGTGTTTATAGTATTTTCTGGCATTCTCTTAACTGTTTTCTAAGACTTAGAGAAGTTTTTATATCTCAAGCATCATTTCTTCTATTTATTATTCCTAGAATAGTAGCTTAGCAGTTGCTGTGTGCCTCTCCCACATATAAAGAAATAACTGAGGTGCTGAGACAAATTGGCTTCCCTAAGTGGGCAGAAATGCCATATAGCCCACTTCCCCAGTGATTGAAGAGGAGCAATCAACACCAAATTGTGAATATGTGAATGCTGCAGTGAACAAAAATGCAAAAGGTCTTTACAGCTAAGCCAGTAGATAAGTTTCAGAACTTTATACAGTGGAATCTCCTGTATAAGACTTTTGGTAGATTTATTTACAGTGTATAGTGACACTGTGACAGCTTTGTTTTTTTGTTTGTTGTTTTTAGATGACTCAGGTGAAAGGTTTTGGAGGCAGCAATGTGCACTAGAGCCCATTTAATCCATCTCCTCTACTTACTGTCTCTATGATCTTATCTAAGTTACTTAAACTACAGACTAAACATCAGTGTCTTCATCTTGGAATGGAAATACTAGTGCCTTCCTTATAATTGTGAGAATCAAACAATTGTAAAGCAAATGCTTCTACTTTCATTATTCTAATAGCATCAGAATATGCAAATTTGCATTATCTCTCTCTCTGTCTCTCCCCCTCCCTCTCTCTCATTCTTAGACTGTTTTTCTCTACTTCTCCAATTCCTTTCCTGCCACAACCTCTTCTGACTCTGTGCCCCTTATCTTTCTTTTTTCTTTTTTCTTTATAAAAAGGAAACATCCCTTATCTTTCTATGTAATCACCTTCTTCAATAGGCTCTTAATTTCTTGAAGGCAATGACTACTTCTTGCTTTCATTATATTCTCAGCTCTTAACAGTTTGCCTGGCAAATAGTGAATATCATTAAAATAATAAGTGAATATCTAGTGAAGGACTAGAAATAACCTATCTGCAACACTTAGTTCAGTGTCCAGCTTGGAGTTTAATATATAAGAACTGTAATAGTTATTACTGCTAATAGTGATATTTTTCAGGCATAGGCTACTTAGATTAGCTTAATGACTTAATGACTTAACTTAATTAATTAACTTAATTCTTAACATCTTTTCATGCATCTTAGTGGCCATTTTTAATACCTACTAGTTGCTAAAGGAAGGAGGGAGAATACACAGAACATTGATAAGACTCATAGACCAATTGGTGACAGACAGCATTCATTCCTGAACCCTGATATAGTGCATCAGACACTCCCTCCCAGGTATCCTCACATTGGGATCAGTTCTTACATAAGTTCTGGGAATTGGTGAGATACACTTGTTTGTTCAAAAAGCAATAAACTAAAGTCATACTCAATAAATTATATGAGGAATGTTTTAAAAATTTAGATAAAGATAACCATCACCATCATTCTTTTGTTTTGTTTTGATTTACATGGTAATATAGCTCCATGATATTCACGCTCATCATCTTTATTTCTTCTATAGCTATTGGATGAACTCCCAATGATTTATAGCTGTTGTATATTTGTGTACTGCACGTAAGTACTTATGTTTAAAATTAAATTGTTGGACATATTTTAAAATTCCTATTTGTCTGGTAGTAAATTAATAAATATACTGACCCAGTTTTATTACTGGGTGGTAATAACATAGATTATAGGCTTTGTGATCTCAATATATCTCAATATAATCTCTATAAAGTTAATTTTTTTTTAACTACTCAGCTCTGACTTATGGTGATTCTGGAAATTAAACATGAGAATTTAAGCCCCAAGGATGAGAGTTATTTCCATAACCATTATATGGTCTCCTCAGCACTATAATTTTTTTACTATTAACTTTTGTGATTTCAAAAAACTAACTAGTTTTTCATTTAATTACAATTTAATCTTTTTGTATTAATATTATTTAAATAAGGCTTTATTCAAATAAGATTTAAATTATGTAGACTTTTATTTAGATTATACAATTTGTTTTTCCTTGAATTATAAATGTACATAAAACTAAATAAAGATTTTATATCTTATGCCATAAAGATGATATTTATTTTATCAGATTACCTATTTTGTAGCTATAATATTATTAGGCAGCATAGCAAATCAACTTTAGTTCTCACAGTTGTGCAAGATAAATGAGTATTATTCTCGTTTTATAGTTGGTAAAGTGAAACAAAGAGAGATTGAATATTTTGTGCAAGAATGTAAACCTAAATTTAATTAGATGGCTGGCCTAAGCTCATGCAGTCAGTGACAAAATTAGAAAGTGAATTATAGTTCTGGTCTTTCTTTTTTTTTAATTAGTGATTTAATATTAGTTTATACAATTATAAGATATCAGGTACAATTCCATACCATACCCATCACCAGAGTTCTGTGTTCCCATTCCCTCTATTGGAAACTGCAGTGGTTCCCCTAAGGTCATAGATATGGGTTCTTTCTTTCTTTCTTTCTTTCTTTCTTTCTTTCTTTCTTTCTTTCTTCTTTCTTCCTTCTTTCTCTTATTTTTTTAATATTTATTTATTCATTCCCTTTTGTTGCTCTTGATGTTGGATAGGACAGAGAAATGGAGAGAGGAGGGGAAGACAGAGGGGGAGAGAAAGACAGACACCTGCAGACCTGCTTCACTGCCTGTAAAGCGACTCCCTGCAGTTGGCGAGCTGGGGGCTCTAACCAGGATCCTTAACGCCGGTCCTTGTGCTTTGTGCCAAGTACGCTTAACCCACTGCGCTACCGCCTGACTCCCAGATATGGGTAATTTCTATATCTGTCTGTCTGTCTGCTTATTTTTTTTTATTATTTTTTTTTGCTCATTTTTTTTTTTTTTATGGTCCTGCCTTCTATTCTAAGTCACACCTACATCTATTACTACTTCTGATGTCTTTCCTTTTTTCCTCTTCTCTCTTTGGGTCCTGATGGAATTGGGTTTCAGAGCCTTCTAGCCATCTTACCCTAACATTTCTCTCCCTCTGGGGAGTATCGTCATAGGTTGGTTTCTCTCTCTCTCTCTCTCTCTCCTTTCTTATTGCCAGCAGGGTCATCTATCACTGAGGCTCAGTGCCACCTCTCTTGGTGGACAGTTTTTCCTTTTTTTTTTTTTAATTTAATAGTACAGAGAGAAATTGAGAGGGAGAAAAGATAGAGGAGACAGGTAAGACTCAACAAAGACAACAAAAGAAAAAGCCAGTAAAGATACATGAAAAATGTGCAACCATCTAGTATAAAAAAAGAGCAAACCAAGGACCAGCAAAATTGCACACCTGGCTGGTGTGCCTGCCTTGCCATTGCACTCATCCAGGTTCCAGCCCAAGTCCCACCACACTGAAGGAAGCTTAGTGCTGTAGTGTTGCCCCCACCACCACCCTATTTCTCTTTTTCATATCTGTTTCTGTCTCTACTGAAAAAATCCAGAACAGTCAAGCCCTAGCAATGACTTTTTTTTCCTAAAGAGCTCATCTGAAATTTTTTCCTGTAAAGATCCAGTCAGTCATTATTTTAGTATTTGGGGGCCTATAGTCTTCCTCACAACTCTTTAGTTCTGCTATTGTAAAGTGAAAACAGCCATGGATAAAATACAAATGGGTTACTATTGTGTACCACTAAGTCTTTATTTCAAAACCAGGCTAATTGATCTTTGGTTTGTAGTTTGCTGCCCCAATCTAGAAAATTCTTTCAGAGAAGCTTGTTTTACTAAATCACCAGGTTACAGAGTTTGAAGATAAAAATATTGTAGAAATCATCTGCACCAGCCAGCTTTACTTAAGATAAAGAAATAGAAGTTGGTTTCATTGCATACAGCCAATTAATTTGTTAGCTGAGCCCAAAGAGCTTACTGCTGGCCAAATATTTGCTCATATTTTCTGTCTGTCAGACATAATTATAGTGACTAAATATATAAAGAAGAAGAAAAAAAGGGGGTTGGGTGGTGGTGCAGTGGGTTAAGTGCAAGTGGCGCAAAGCGCAAGGACAAGCATAAGGATCCTGGTTCGAGCCCCTGGCTCCCCACCTGCAGGGGAGTCACTTCACAGGTGGTGAAGCAGGTCTGCAGGTGTCTGTCTTTCTCTTCCCCTCTCTGTCTTCCCCTCCTCTCTCCATTTCTCTCTGTCCTATCCAACAATGAACAACATCAACGAGGCTACAACAACAAGGGCAACAATAAAGGGGGGAAAATTGCCTCCAGGAGCGGTGGATTCATGGTGCAGGCACCAAGCCCAGCAATAACCCTGGAGGGGAAAAAAAAAAAAAGAAGGAAAAAAGACTATCCCTACACACAAGAAATCCTTGTGTCTGGTTGGAAAGACAGATAAAGTGAAAATTATAACAGTGATATTTTCTTTTTTTATTATCTTTTTATTACTTATTTAGTGAATAGAGGCAGCCAGAAATCAAGAGGCAAGGAAGGGGGTGATAGAGAGGGAGAGAGACACCTGCAACACTGCTTCACCACTCACAAAGCTTTCCCCCTGCAAGTGGGGGCCGGGGACTTGAACTGGGTCCTTGTGCATTATAACATATGCATAGTTCAACTAGGTGAGGCACCACCTGGTCCCAAGTGATATTTTCTATAGCAGTAAATCTTATTCAGGGATCATTTAGTTCTAAGATATAAAAACTTACTGAGCAGGGCTGGGTGGTGGCAAACCTTGTGCATTGCAGTGCACAAGGACCCAGGTTCAAGCCCCTGGTCACTACCTGCTGGAGAAAGATTCATGAGTGGAGAAGATGTCTCACTGTCTCTGTATCCCTCTTCCTTCTCAATTTCTTTCCATCTTATAAAATAAAATTTAAAAGAAAGCCTACCCAGGAGATGAGGAAATTATATGAAACTCGGTACTAGGAAATAAGCCTCAGTGGTAGTTGAAGGGCAGCTACTCTTTCCTTCCATCTTTTCTCCATTCCTTTCCCTCTCCTTGGATTGAAGTCTTTCTGTCTGCTTGCTTTTCTTTCCCTGCATGTCTGTCTGTATTCTTCCACTTAGCTGCCCAGATATCAACATCAAACTTTGTGTCCACATCACTTTATACTTTGACTCTAACTCTGAGATTTCAGATTTTCAGGACAGAGCATATTAATGACCCAGTTTAAGTCAGGTGCCATTCATGTTCCCTTCACCTTGGAGGTTGCAGACAGTGCAGGTTCTTTAAAATGAGAATGTGGGAGGGACCCAAATGCATGTATGCAAATAATAAAAACTTGTATTTGTCTTCCAGCCTATATATTCTAAAACAAGTTTCTTGTCTCTCTTTAAGGTTTGAATGTTTCAAGGTCAAGAACTCAGTAAACTACCATCTGATTTTCATTTTAATTTTGTTTAGCTTAATAGTAACCACAGTAAGTCATATTTTGTTTTTAAAGGATTTTAAGTATGCAAACCTGTCACTTAGAATTTGGCACATTTTGCTTCCATTGTTGTTCAATTTGAAATGTTTCTACAAATAATCTACTAACAAATATTGCTTCTTTGTTTCTTGTTTAAGTGTTATGTCTTAGCAAAAAGTTAAAATAATGTTTGTTTGCTTAAGGTGGAGAGTAGAAAAACATTAAATATTTAGAAGCAATGGAAATAGGAAATGGGTCAGAAAAGTCTTCAAGAATGGGGCCTAGTTTAAACACAGTCTTAAAAGATGAGTGTTTGCCAGCAGAGGATTTCTGAACAAAGTAAAGAGCAACCTGTTTAAAAACAAGTATACAACTAACACCTTTGGGGAAAGCACTGCCTTTTCTGGGAAAAGAAGCAAGACAAGAATAGAAACCAAATAGACAGAAAGGAAGTCAAAAGTCAAACAGAAGACTTTGAAATGTGTACATTATCTTATAAATGATAGAAGTCATTTCAGGTTTATATTTTGAATTTCCAATCCCCTCTCACAATTGAATTTAATCACCCACATGACACAGGAGCCTAAGATTAGGATTTATATGACTGAGAATATGTTAAAGTGAGTATCTGGAAGCAGAAGAAAAAACTTTAATGTTCTCACTGAGCACCTGTTGCATGCCAGATAGTTTTGTGAAGGTTAGCTTATTATTCTCACCACTTTCAGTCCCATTATCTGGATAAGGAAAAACCAAGTCTCTTGGTTAAGTGCTTTGCTTGATATATCCGAGTAAGCAGCACAGTTTGAATTTGAACTCCTGTCTCTAAGTCCAGTTTAGTATAAAATTGATCATCCTTCAGAGATTGTCATAATACCCTCTTCCTGAGCACTTAATTGTGTTTTCCCCTCCTTGCCTCACATGCAGAGGTCAAGAGACCACAATCCAGAAGAGTTCTGAAGCATTAAGTTCACCTTGGAAGTGCTAGCACTTGGGGAGCCCCACCTGCAGGCCCTAGCTTTTCTGTGGTGTGCCTCCTCATCTGGCTGGCTTTGCATGGCTGGAATCAGAGCTAAGTTGCAGCTCTAGGGAATTAGGAGAGATTGAAGCTTTAGCGAGTTGCTGAAATAGGGTTTCTTCTGCCTTCATAATATACTTTATTGACATGTATTTCTTTTAATATATTCCAGGTTTACCTTAAGGTAAAGGAGCCTATATTCCACCAGGTAATACTTTAAAATGCATTGCATATTTGATTATTCATCAGTACTTGCCTGACTTCTGCTTGCCTTTTCTAGTAAATACTTGTAGAAAAAACGTCTCAGAATGACTTAGGAAAGGTTAGTTTTGAAGCAGAGGTTGCAAATCAAGTGCCTACATGAGTCAAGAGTAGAGGGAATATATTGGGATAGCCAGTAGCCAGTCCAGACTTGAATTATCTCTGGAGCTTCAAATGTTTCCCGTTGCAGCTAGGAATTGGGGCCTTGAACTCAAGACTTTGCACTTGATAATGCATGCACTTAACCAGGTCTTCATAGTCAGGCCCCTCTGGCAATCATTTTTTCCCCTTTTATGCCTCCAGGGTTATTGCTGAGACTCAGTGCCAGCACTATGAATCTTCAGCACCTGGCAGCCATCCCCCCCATTTTATTCAGTAGGACAGAGAGATTGAGAGGGGAGGGGTAGGTACAGGAGAGAGACAGACACTTGCAGGCCTGCTTCACTGTTTTTGAAGCATCCCTGAGGCAGGTGGGGAGCAGGAGCTCAAACCTGGGTCCTTGAGCAGATCCTTGGGCACATAACTTTTTGCACTGAGTCTGGCGGTAGCACAGCGGGTTAAGCACACGTGGTGCTAAGCGTAAGGACCGGCATGAGAATCCTGGTTCACATCCCAGCTCCCCACCTGCAGGGGGGTGAGGCAGATCTGTAGGTGTCTATTCTTTCTCTCCCCCTCTCTGTCTTCCCCTCCTCTCTCCATTTCTCTCTGTCCTATCCAGCAACAATGACATCAGTAACAACAACAGTAATAAACACAACAGTGATAAAAAGTGCAACAAAAAAGAAAAATAAATAGGATGGGAAAAATAGCTTAATGGTTATGCAAAGAGACTTTCATGCCTGAGCCTCAAGTCCCAAGTTCGACCCCCCACACCGCCATAAGCCAGAGCTGAGCAGTGCTCTGGTAAAAAAAAAAAAAAGGAAAATAAATAAATAAAATAAAATAAAAATATCTGTTTCATAACTTTGTGCACTTAATTTGGTGTGCCACTGTCCTGCTCCTGCAAGCAAAGTTTGGCATATTGAGCTCATTCATTTATAAATTTGGGTGTTAATATATATAGAAGTTTAGAAAATTTGTTCTGAATTTTTTTTTTTCCTATTTTCTTTTTTTTTCTTCAGGGATATCTCTGGAGCTTGGTGCCAGCACTAAGAATCCACTGCTCCTGGTAGCCTTTTTTTTTTTTAATTGGAGAAGACAGAAATTGAGAGAGGAGGAGAAGATAGGTAGAGAGAAAGACACCTGCAAACCATGTGAAGCTTCCCCTTTCAGATGGGGAGCTGGGGTTCAAACCAGGATCCTTGTATAGATCCTTGCACTTAGTACTATATGCCCTTAACTGCTTGCACCACTATCTGGCCCCCAGAAAATTATTTTATGATCAGAATTTTTAAAAAAAATTTTAATACGTATTTTCCCTTTTGTTGCCTTTGTTGTTTATCGTTGTTATTGCTGCCATCGTTGTTAGATAAGACAGAGAGAAATGGAGAGAGGAGGGGAAGACAGAGAGGGGGAGAGAAAGAATAGACAACTGCAGACCTACTTCATCGCCTGTAAAGCGACTCCCCTGCAGGTGGGGAGCTGGGGCTCGAACCGGGATTCTTATGCCAGTGGGTACACTTTGCACCATGTGTGGTTAACCCGATACGCTGCCGCCCGACTCCCAGATAGGAAATGTTTTTTTTAATGTTATATTGGATAGAGACAGAGAGAAATTGAGAGGTCAGGAGGAGATAGAGAAGGAGAGAAACAGAACTGCAATACTGATTCACCACCTGTCAAGTTTCTGGCACCGGTAATGGCAAGGGGCTTGAACCCAAATTCTTACATGTTGTAATAGGTGCACTCAACCAGGTGCACCACCATCTGACACTACAGAAAATTGCTTTAGAGTTTGTAAATATATATATATATATATATATATATATTTAATACTTATTTATTTATTCCCTTTTGTTGCCCTTGTTGTTTGTTATAGTTATTACTGATGTCATTGTTGTTGGATAGGACAGAGAGAAATGGAGAGAGGAGGGGAAAACAGGAGGAGAGAAAGAGAGGCACCTGCAGACCTGCTTCACCGCCTGTGAAGTGACTCCCCTGCAGATGAGGAGCCGGGGGCTTGAACCAGGATCCTTACACCGGTCCTTGTGCTTTGCTCCACCTGCGCTTAACCTGCTGTGCTACCGCCCGACTCCCAAATTTGTAAATATATTTAAAGAAACTTTTTAGTTCTTAAATATAGTGGAAAGGTGGGCCTGGGAGGTAGGGTGAACCTGGTAATATTTTTTAATTAATTTATTTTTAAATATTTTAAATTTCTATTATTGGATAGAAACAGAAATTGTGAGGGGAGAGGGTGATAGAAAGGGAGTGAGGGGAGTCAGGAGGGTTAAGTGCAGGTGGCTCAAAGTGCAAGGACCCCGGATTAAGGATCAGGGTTCGAGCCCCTGGCTCCCCACCTGGAGCCAGGGGAGTCGCTTTACAATCAATGAAGCAGGTCTTTCTCTCCCCCTCTCTGTCTTCTCCTCTTTCATTTCTCTCTGTCTTATCCAATGAAGACAACATCAATAACAACAAAAATAATAACTACAACAATAAAACAAGGGCAGTAAAATAAGTAAATACTATAAAAAGGGGGGGTGAGACAGACACTTGCAGCACTGTGTCACCACTTGGGAAGCTTTCCCCTTGCAGGTGGGGGCCAGGGGATTAAACTTGCATCCTTGTTCACTGTAATTAATGTTATGCTTAACCAGGTGCATCACTGCCTGGTCCCAGGGTGAGCCTGTTAGAACATAGAATTTTCATACCTGAAGCCTCACAGGCTAACATATCAATCAATAGTACCACCTTATGTCAGAACGAAGAAGTACTCTGGTCTCTTCCTCAAAATAAATAAATAAATAAATACCTCTTTTAAAAATTAAATAGTGGAAAAGGAAGGAAAATCTGTGCTGTCCAATCTAAAAACGTACTAGCTACCTGAGAATGGAATCTTGATTTCTTCCATCTTTGATTACTTGATATGTGTAATTTCAATTTCTTGCTACCTTGTTACCTAGGGACAAATTTCTTCCTGTCTTAATCAAATACCTCATCTTTAAAATTGATAGTATAAAAATAATTAATATAAGATAATGCAAAGCTTAAGGCACTGAACATAATAAGTAGTGAGATAACAAAAATACATCTTTAGGACTGTAAAGATAGCTCTGTGATTGCATGCTCGCTCTCTCTCTCTCTCTCTCTCAAATTTATTTGAAAAAGAATCAAGAGTAAACTTATTGAGGAAATAGAACATAACTCCCCAAAGGAAAGTTGTTTCTGAAAAGGAGGAAAAAAAAAACAAACATGCAACAGACTTTCATACCCTAGGCCCCAGAGATCACAAATTCAACCCCCAGCAGTACCATAAGCAATACTGACCTCTCACTTGTTTTTCTCTTGCTCTCCCTCTTTCTCTCAGAAAGTAAACAAGTCTTTTTAAGATTTATTCTGGACATGAGATAATCTGAAAAAACACATTTGATATATTCAATATTTTCCTTAAAGATGTAGAATTCAATTTATCATAATCACAGAAATCTTCTGAAAGGACATACTAAAGAGAGTTTTTTTAAAAATTTGTTTATATAAAAAAGAGACATTAACAAAACCGTAGCCTAGGAGGGGTACAACTCCACACAATTTCCACCACCAGATCTCCATATTCCGTACCCTTCCCTAATAGCTTTCCCATTCTTTATCCCTCTGGAAGTATGGACCCAAGGTCATTGTGGGTTGCAGAAGGTGGAAGGTCTGGCTTCTGTAATTGCTTCCCCACTGAACATGAGCATTGACTGGTTGATCCATAGTCCCAGTCTGCCTCTCTCTTTCCCTAGTAGGATAGGTCTCTGGGGAAGCAAAGCTCCAGGACATATTGGTGGGATCATCTGTCCAGGGAAGTCTGGTTGGCATCATGCTGGCATCTGGAACCTCCTGGCTGAAAAGAGAGTTAACATACATACAAAGCCAAACAAATTGTTGAACAATTATGGACATAAAGGCTGGAATAGTGCAGATGAAGTGTCGGGGGATACTCACTGCAGACTATTGTGTACTTTTGCTTTCAAGTATATATTTTGCTCTAGTTTATGGATATGTGTGAACATATACTCTATCTCAAGGGACCTGGTCTATATCTAGGTCTTGGGACTTTGTTAGGAAGTGAACTGCCTAGAATGGAATTAGAGAATCCTATGAAAGGAAAGGTCTTACCCAAGTGATGAAGCTGAAGGGTTGTCATTCCACACCTGAAGTCTCTGGACACAGTCTGAAGTGAAGCATACTGAGGTGGCACTCACTGTGTTGATTAGGTTGAAGTTGGCAGAAGCAATATTATTTGATATGAATTGAGAGCAGCATGCAGGAAAGTGGGCCCCACCCTAAAGTTCCAGGACTATGGGGCAATACAGGCTCTATAGTGGAAATATGAGGTTCCTGCTGTCTTAGGGTTCAAGAAGACAATGGATAGTTATTGTTATCATCACATTATTTGGTAATTGGGTTAACTTTGAAAAGTCCCTTTGTTAGGGTTTGCTGTATAATACCTAGCATCTTGTATATAGCTGTGCCACCAGTTGCTTCTGTTCTCCCTGGTCTAGGCTTTTGATAGAGTCAATATATCAAAGACTCAGCCTATGAATTGAAATGACTCAGGCTGTGCTTTAAAAAGTTTGAGACATATAATCAATTATTCCCCTTTCATATTAATTAAATAGTGATTTATATGACTACAGTTTAATAGGAGTGTACATAAACACCATTCCCACCACCAAAAGACTGTGTTCCATCCCACTCACCCACCTCCACCCCCGCCGCTCCGGGAAGCCGAATGTCCACCCTCCCTCTCACAACAGGGTTTTTACTTTGGTGCCCTACACCAAATTCAGTCATCCTGCTTTGAGTTTCCCTTTCTGTTCTTCTTTCTCAACTTTTGTTTATGAGTGGGTTCATCCCATACTCATCTTTATCTTTTTGACTTACCTCACTTAACATAATTCCTTCTAGCTCCATCCAAGATGGGTCAGAGAAGGTGGGTTCATTGTTTTTAATAGCTGCATAGTATTCCATTGTGTATATGTACCACAGCTTTCTCAGCTACTCATCTGTTATTGGGCACCTGCTTCCAGGTTTTGGCTATTATGAATTGTGCTGCTATGAACATAGGTGTACACATATCTCCTTTTGATTAGGCATTATGGAGTCCTTGGAATATATCCCCAGGAGAGGAATTACTGGGTTATATGGAAGGTATATGTCTAGCCAGACTGCTCTCCAGAGAGGCTGGACCAATTTACACTCCCACCAGCAGTGTAGAAGGGTTCCTCTGTCCCCACAGCCTCTCCAGCATTTGTTGCTGCTGTCCTTTTTGATGTATGCCATTCTCACAGGAATGCGGTGGTATCTCAATGTTGTCTTTATTTGCATTTCTCTTGCAATCAGCAACCTGGATCAGTTTTTGATATGTTTGTTAGCCTTTTGAATCTCCTCTGAAGTGAATGTTTTGTTCATATCCTCTGCCCATTTTTGAATGGGGTCATTTGCTTTTTTAGTGCTAAGTTTGCTGAGCTCTTTGTATATTTTGGTGATTAGTCTCTTGTCTGATATATGGCATGGGAAGATCTTCTCCCATTCTGTGAGGGGTCTCTTTGTTTGTGTGATAGTTTCTTCGGCTGTGCAGAAGCTTTTCAATTTCATGTAGTCCCATTGGTTTGTTTCTGCTTTAGTCTTCCTTGCAATTGGGTTTGTTTCATCAAAGATGTCCTTGAGGTTTAGGTGGGAAAGTGTTCCACCAATGTTTTCCTATGTGTATTTGATAGTTTCTGATCTAACATTCAGGTCCTTGATCCATTTGGAGTTGATGTTTGTTTCTGGTGAGATAAGGTGGTTCAATTTCATTCTTCTTCATGTTTCAAACCAGTTTTCCCAGCACCATTTATTGAAGAGAGCCTCCTTCCTCCATTTAAGTAATTGGGCCCCCTTATCAAAGATTAGATGTCCATAAGTGTGGGGGTTTAGTTCTGGGCTTTCAATTCTGTCCCAGTGTTCTGTGTGCCTATTTTTGTTCCACTACCAGGCTGTTTTGATGATGATGGCCTTATAATATACTTTGAGATCTGGGAGTGGGATGCCTCCATTTCTGTTTCTTTTCTTCAAGATGGTTTTGGCGATTCTAGATGTTTTCTGGTTCCAGATAAATGATTGTAGATTTTGTTCTATTCTCTTAAAGAAGCTTGGTGCAACTTAGATGGGCATCACATTAAATGTTTATATGGCTCTGGGGAGAATATTCATTTTCATGATATTCTTCTAATCCATGAGCATGGGATGTCTTTCCATTTCTTGTTATCGTTTTCTATTTCCTTGGTGGGGAGAATACAGGTCCATGAAGGATGGTAAATGACATAGTGGGGGTTGTATTGTTAAATGGGAAACTGGGAAATGTTATGCATGTACAAACTATTGTATTTACTGTTGAATGTAAAACATTAATTCCCCAATAAAGAAATAAATTAAAAAAAAATAAGTAGGAGGAGGGAGAAGGGGGAGATTGCATAGAAGAGGTAGAGTGAAACAAGTTCCTCTCATAATGGATAGGACACCTAGTCACCTATCAATGGAAAAATACACTAAAAGTTAATTTGGTCAACCTGAAGGATGGGGGGAAAGGGACACACGTATATATAATAGTGATCATAAAATAGAACAGAGTAAAAAACCCTGTTAGTCTGCAGCTTGGATGGCTCCCCATTGGCTCAGGCAGCCTGAATAAAGACAGCCAATTGTTAATAAAACAACAAACAAAGAAAAAAAAATCCTCCAGGTAGTCTTTCCCAGGCAGGGGTGAGGCTCTGATTGGTCAGATATTTTGTCACTCACACTAACTTAGAAAGAAAAAAAGAGAGAGAAGGGAATCAGAAAGGAAAAGGATTGGATTCACACCCCTGGTGAGCCAGGAATCTTGGTACAGAAAAAAGCTCAGTGGGGAGCTTGCTAGTAGTAGCTCTCCAGCCCCTGGGGTCTGGTTATGGGGTGGGGGGAAGGGGTGCACTTCAGAAATAATAAAAAAATTCCTTTCTTTTTTCTCTGTTTTCTAACCCAAATTGAGTTATAGTCACCTTGGTGTCATACTTAGGACCCCTTACTCACCGTCCTGCTGACTGCCCAGTATCCTACCCTATCCAGCACTTGTTGTTGGAGCTCACACCAGCAGCTGCCTCCAAGTTGTCATCTTGGCTCTGCCTCCAGGAGAAGACTTTCAGTTACTGTTTGACAGAATAGAACAATGATATATGGATTACATACCATCAATAAACTTCTAGTAACCCCTGAGTAAGCAGACCATCTGGTTTAGGAACAAGGCAGTGTGTCAGGGAGTGCAGGGTCCTTGTGAGGCAGGGATACTGACTGGGGGGGGGGGAAATCCTGGGGGTCATTTCCCTCCTTGCTTGATCTCTGGTAGAGAGAGACTAACAGGATGGTCATGCCCTCCAGGCATCCATTTTTCAATGGAAGGTCCCACCATGCTCAATCCATCCTCACAATTCCCTACAACTCTGGCACGTTTGATGCTGGGGATTGAACTCAGGACCTCATGCTTCTAAATCCAATGCTATTGTAAATTATTAAAAGGAGGTTTGGGGGTAGAGGGGGCTGCTGTGGAGGCGCATAAAAGGAATCACAGCGGGAGCTGGGAACTGGTTTAAGCAATACATGGTTTATTAGGGTGAAACAGTAAAAGGCAAAATAAGCACTTATTATCAAGGGTTAAGTGTATGCTAGATCTATAAAGTCTGAATATGGTTGTCAAAGTGTAGTCCCATAAGATAAGCTCTGGTAAAGGTTGCTCATGACTGTAGGAGGCTCTAAAAGTTTACTGGCTAGCAGTCACATGTGTTCAGTTCCCAGGAGGATTAGACATGGTGGATGGATGCCTGGAGCATCTGCCGAGGTGCTTCTGACCAGAAGCCACAGCCAAAGAGGCTCACGTGCTCAAAGTCCCTTGCTTTTATACATTCCCTTCTCTGAAGCACCTCCCCAGAGTGACATCATTTGTGTGCTAACAGTCCCAAATTCCTGCTAGGGTCACCACACAATGCTCTAGCCACTGTACTATCTATAGCTAGGTTGCTCAGTAAATATTTTGGGGTTCCATTTAATTGGCTACAAATACTAGACAGAGTCATATGAAGACCTTGTAAGAGAAACCACCTAACGATATTCAAAGTTTGAAACAAATGGTATGAAAAAACATTTACCAGGCAAACACTAAGCAAAATAAGTATGGTGTACTTGTGAGGTGAGAGTTATTTGTTTATTAAGCTAGTGTTCAAACTCAGTGCCTAAAGTAGTCAAGGCATGTACTTTATCACAGAGCCACTCCCCTTGCTCATTCTTTTTCTGAAAGGCCAAAGCCTTTACTGCTCTCTAATGTGGTGCTGAGAATTGAACCCATGGCTTCATGTGTGTAAGTTGTGATATTTTGCTGATCCACTTCTGTAGCCCCTCATATAGATATTATTATTATTATTATTATTATTATTATTTTATTATTGACAAAATAGGCTTTAAGGAGAAAACATTTCATGGCTGAAGATGAGCATTCTTCTTAGTATTAAAAGCATTTAGATATTTTAATAAACAGTAGATATTGGCAAATGATAATCCAACAAATAGTTTGTCCCCATTACATAAAGAAATAATAAAAACTCAAAAGCAGATAATTAAGGGAATATGAATAAACATTTCTCCAAGGAAGACTCACAGATGACCAGCAGACATGTGAAAAGATGTTCATCATCCATTATTACTAGGAAATTCAGATAAGGCCACAATTAGACATCACTATATGATTCTGAAAAAAGGCTACTATCTAAAAGACAAGAAGCAGCAGGTGTGGGACAGGAAGGAAACCCAGGTGTGCAGTTGGTAGAATATAAATTGATGCAGCTACTATGTAAAAACAGCGTGGATATTCCTCAGAAAATGAAAAATAGAAATTCCATACAATTCAGTTACCCCACTTTGGCAGAATACAAAAATGCCAAATTTGAAGAGGTAAATGTATCCCCATGTTCATCTTATTCTTTACAGTATGTACACACCCAACAGAATAGTACTCAGCTTTTTAAAAAATTACAGTGTGCCTGCTTCGCCATGTTGGACAACCTGGATTCCAACCCAGGGCCCAGCACACTGGCAGAAGCTTTGGTGCTGTGGTGTCTGTCCCCCATTCCTATCTATCTCTTTTTATCTTAAAGTCAGCCTGGAGCTGTGCCACCTCAGTGACAACAATAAAATTTATGGACAGCAAAATAGCTCACTTGGGTAATATACTGTCATGTATGCAACCCAGGTTCGAGCCTGGACCCTACTGAATTGCAGGAAGCTTCAGTACTGTGATCTCTCTTTCACTCTCCCTTCTTTCCATCTTTCCCTCTCCCTTTATTCCTGTCCCTCTCTGCTTCTTTGTCTTTGTCTATTTGAAAAAGTGAATCTGGAGCAGTGAATTGCCACTAATTTAAAAATTAAATTCTATCAAGGGCTGGTGAAATAGTTCACCTAGGAAAGTGCTTGCTGTACCCTGTGTGCAACCCAGCTTCAAGATCCCAGCTCCCACAACACTGGAGGGAATCTTCAGTGTTGTGATATCTCTCTGTCTCTGTTTATCCCTTTCTATCTGAGAAGAAAATTCAACCTGGAGTGGGGAGCCATTGTGTATGTATACCACTACTGTATTTATTTGAAGTAAATATTTCAGAGTGTTAACACAGGTCCATTCCTTGGCCTGAATGTGATTTCCCAGACATTGCCTTCATAAATTTTCTTTTTTCTTTTTTGTTTTGGCCTCCAGAGTTATTGAGGGCTTCATGCCAGCACAACATATCCACTGCTCCTGGTGGCCATTTTTTTTCCATTTTGTTAGATAAGACAGAGAGAAATTGTGAGGAGAAGGAGGAGGAGATAGAGAGGGGGAGAGAAGGACACCTGTGGACCTGCTTCACTGCTTCTGAAGTGATCCCCCCTGCAGGTGGGGAGCCAGAGAGGCTCAAACCCAAATCCATGCACAGATCCTTGTGCTTTGTACTATGTGCGCTTAACCCGTTGTGCTACCATCTGGCCCCCAATATTTGTTAATCTGTACATCTACATTCTGTGCATTTTCTTATTCTATACTTAAAATTTTTCCTACTGGCTTCAAATTCCAGGTACTTATCCAGTATACAAATAGAAGAGAAAGAGATTAGTTTGATGGAGCCAAGTCTCAGGAAAAGAGACTTTACAAGTGGCAAAGCAGGTCAGCTGATGTCTCTCTTTCTCTCCTACACCCTATCTTCCACATCCCTCTCAATTTCTCTCTGTCATACCCAATAAAATGGAAAAAATGGCCTCAAGGAGCAGTGGATTCATTATGCCGGCAACAATAACCCTGGAGGTGCAAAAAAAAAAAGGGGGGAGGAATAGATTTAGTAGGGGCCTCTTAGGACTGAGAGAAAGAATGTAGAGAGAGGATACATATAAATGTATCCTTAGATTTAGAGGAGAAATTAAAAGAATTTAGATTTCTATTGTTATGATATGGACAGTATAATCACTTACTGAGCACAAATCTGAGAAGGACTAGGCATTGGGAGGCAAAAATTAACAGCATTTGTTCAAATCTAAATAGATATTTAAGTTTTAATGTAAATATTAAAATTGAGACTAATTGGGGGCCAGGCGGTAGCGCAGCAGGTTAAGTGCACATGGTGCAAAGTGCAAAGGACCAGTGCAAGGATCTGGGTTCTAGCCCCTGGCTCTCCACCTGCAGGGGGGTCAGTTCACAAGCGGTGAAGCAGGTTTGCAGGTGTCTTATCTTTCTCTCCCTCTCTTTGTCTTCCCCTCTTCTCTCCATTTCTCTGTCCTATCCAACAACACAATAGCAACAACAACAACAATAAACAACAAGGGCAACAAAAGGGAAAAAATGTCCTCCAGGAACAGTGGATTCATATTGCAGACACCAAGCCCCAGCATTAACCCTGGAGGCAAAAAAAAAATTGGGGGTCGGGCAGTAGCAGCGGGTTAAGTGCACATGGTGCAAAGTGCAAGGACTGGCGTAAGGATCCCGGTTCAGGATCTCGGTTCGAGCCCCCAGCTCCCCACCTGCAGGGAAGTCGCTTCACAGGTGGTGAAGCAGGTCTGCAGGTGTCTATCTTTCTCTCCCCCTCTCTGTCTTCCCCTCCTCTCTCCATTTCTCTCTGTCCTATCCAACAATGAATGACATCAACAACAACAATAATAACCACAACAAGGCTACAACAACAAGGGCAACAAAAGGGGGGGGAAATGGCCTCCAGGAGCAGTGGATTCATGGTGCAGGCACAGAGCCCAGCAATAACTCTGGAGGCAAAAAAAATTTTGAGGATAATTAAAATTGACATAAAACATCATTTAAAAATTTTTCTCAATGGTTAGCTTGACTCTTAGCTATATAATTTTCAAAATTCTGTTCTTTACAATGTCATGATAGTATTTATATCTAGGTGGGCCATTTTTGTAGCAAATAATTTCTTTTTGACACTAATGATCATGCTAACTACATTTTTCTTTCTTGTTCAGGTCATGTATGGAGTGTTAGTCTTCACATTAATAGTTCGATCTATTTATATTGTTACATGGTAAGTAGTTTGAATTGGCAACGTTTTTATATTTGTTTATTTTCCCTTTTGTTGCCCTTGTTTTTTATTGTTGTAGTTATTGTTGTTGATGTCGTTAGATAGGACAGAGAGAAATGGATAAAGGAGGGGAAGACAGAGGGAGAGAGAAAGAGAGACACCTGCAGACCTGCTTTACTGCTTGTGAAGTGACTCCCCTGCAGTTGGGGAGCCAGGGGCTCAAACCGGGATCCTTACACCAGTCCTTGAACTTTGCGCCACATGCACTTAACCTGATGTGCTACCGTCCAACTCCCGCCAATGTTTTTAGAGAGCATTAGAACATAGAGATCTATCATCTGGATTAAAGTAAAATATAAAACCCAATTTCAATAAGGATATTGATAGAAAATTACCACCCAGCATGTATTACCTTTCTTAGAAGGAATGATAGTTCCTAAATTGCTAATAAGTATCATGTGGAATCAAAATTTCTAAAGTTGAAGAAAATTGCAGAAAGGTTTGTATAATGGTTTCCTTTTTGAATGTTAAAACAATAGTATTAGTATATTAAGGGTCTTAAATTCCTACAATTAAAACATTATGTTTCTCAGACTACCTTACTAGAGAACTCCTTCTCAATGATGACTTTTAAGAATCTGGTAAGCACACATATTACAATGTACAAGGACCCAGGTTCAAGCCCCCTGTCCCCCCACCCCACCTGCAGGGAAAAAAGCACCACAAGTAGTAAAACAGTGCTTCAGATGTCTCTCTATCTCCCTCTTCCCCCTCAACTTCTCTTTCTTTCTCTCTCTCTCTCCATACATGTATATATGTATATGTGTAACATTTTAAATAAAGATTATGAGTTAATGAAGATCAAGTAAATATTCAGGAGTACCTTACACAGGCCATAGAACAGGTGCTCAATAAATACATAGTAGTTATAGATTTATTGTTACTTTTTTTCAGCTAAATTTTTAGGGTAATTAGAGAAATACATGACATTTGTATAAAACAAAAATATCCCTCATACCCTTTACCAGTGTCCTCCAAACTATAATGCAAAGTTATATCTTGCAAAACTTTAGTATAGTATCACAACCAGGATTTAACAGATCAGTCACCAGAAGGATCCCTGTGTTGCCCTTTATAGCCACACCCACTTCCCCCATTTACCTCCTGTTTCCTGTACTTAACCCCTGGGAAGCTCTTCTCAGTCCTTCATTTATTTTTCTTTTTTCGTTCATTTTCTTTTCATTTCATGAATGTCATATAAATGGAATCAAACAGTATATATAACCTTCAGGATCAGCCTGATCTCATGCAGCTTAAGTCACTGGAGGTTAACTGTAAGCCCCTGTGTGTGTCTATAGTTCATTTTTTTTTTATTGCTGAGTATGTGTATGATATTTATGTGTCACAGCTTAGCAATTCAACTATTGGATAATACCTGTTTCCAGTTTTGACAATCATGAATAAAACTGCTATGGACATTTGTTGATAATTTTTTTGTGAATATATTTTCCTAGGTAAATGTCAAGTGGAATTGCTAGGTTGCACAATACTTATTTAGTTTGCCTCAAAACTGTGAAACTAGGGGGCCAGGTGGTACCACAACGGGTGAAGCACACATGGCACAAAGCGCAAGGACCCATGTAGGGATCCTGGTTCAAGCCTCCGGCTTTCACCTGCAGGGGGTCACTTCACAAGCAGTGAAACAAGTCTGCAGGTGTCTTTCTCTCCCCTCTCTGTCTTCCCCTCCCCTCTCCATTTCTCTCTGTCCTATCCAACAACAATGGTAGCAATGACAATAACAACAACGATAAACAACAAGGGCAACAAAAGGGGAAAAATAGCCTCCAAAAGCAGTGGACATGTGGTGCAGGCACTGAGCACCAGCGATAACCCTGGAGACAAAAAAGGAAAACAAACAAACAAAAACTGTGAAACTATTCTCCAGAGTGACTTTGTCATTTTACATTTCCAAAGGAAGTATATGAGTGACCTTATTTCTCTAAGTTCATACTAACATTTGGTATTTTAGAGGATGTAACAGATAGGTTCTCTTTATATCTTGACAAAACCTTTTTCTTCTCATGAACATGATGACTTCAAGTTATAATTATTGTGTGACTTGACAGAATGTCATTTTGCTTTGCTTTTCTTCCCACAGGGTTTACCCTTGGCTTAGAGGACTGGGCTATACCTCCCTGGGCATATTTCTATTGGGATTTGTATTATGGAATGTAGATAACATCATTTGTGATTCACTGAGGTAAGATGCACTTCTAATGCTTGGTAAATATTTTGGAGGCAGCCTATGAAGTATATTTTCACATACATATAAAATTATTAGTTCCCTGAAAAGAATTTTTGATGTTCAGTAAACATAGACTCTGGGAATACTTGTTTAAGTAACATAAACATTTGTACCTAGGAATTGTTCATATCATCTGTAGGAACTTTTTGTGTATCACAGACTGTATATTAAGTCAAAAGTTGACTACATCTTTGAAGTCTGTCTAATCTGCTTTCTTGAATAACTGTGAATGATTTGTACTAAAACATAAAGTGTACACACACGTTTGCACATCTTCACATTATTTTTTAAGGCAAGTGTTTCCTTTTTTATATTCTTTTTTAAAATATTTATTTATTCCCTTTTGTTGTCCTTGTTGTTTTATTGTTGTAGTTATTGATGTCATTGTTGGATAGGACAGAGAGAAATGGAGAGAGGAGAGGAAGACAGAAATGGGGAGAGAAAGACAGACACCTGTAGACCTGCTTCACTGTTTGTGAAGTGACTCCCCTGCAGGTGGAGAGCTGGGGCCTCAAACTGGGATCCTCATGCCGGTCTTTGCGCTTTGCACCACCTGCACTTAACCTGCAGCACTACTGCCTGACTCCCAGGCAAGTATTTCTTTTACCAATTTTTAAAAATTTATTCCCAGAGATCAAACTCAGAGTCTTAGTCATGTGTTCTACTGGGCCTTTCTGGTTTGTTTGTTTTTTGTTTATTTTTGTTTATTTATTATTATTTTTTTTGATCTGGGAACGCAGTTCCATCTTTATTGAGCGGGAATGCAGTTCAGTCTGTTTCTTTTTTTTTATTTATTTCTTTATTGGGGAATTAATGTTTTACATTCAACAGTAAATACAATAGTTTGTTCATGCATAACATTCCTCATTTTTTTGTTTATTTTAATGAGGTAGAGACAATGTAAAACACTGTTCCACTATCCATAGAGTGAGTTCTAATTCATTTTTTCTTTTTAATTAATTAATTATTGGACAGAGAGAGAAAATTAGGAGGGGGAAATAGAGAGGGGAAGAGATAGAGAGACACCTGTGGCCCTACTTTACCACTTGTAAAACTTTGCCTCTACAGGTGAGAACCAGGAGCTTGAACCTGTGTCCTTGAATACTATAATGTGTGTGATTAACCAGGTGTGTTAATCTACCTGGCCTCTAATTCAGTTTTTTACTCCTGTGCAATGTGGTGTGCTGTGACTGAATCCAGGACTCCATGTGTACAAAGCTAGTGCTTACTGTTAAACCATCTCTTCCAGGCATCACCTTTTGCCATCTAGTCAGAAGACATGTATTGGCTACAGTGTAAACTGTAGACTTAAGTGTCTATATCAGTACCTAAGATAATGTCACTGAGACACTATCATTCTGGACCTTAGTTCAACTTTCACTGTTTTCTTCCCACCAAAGGAGACTAGGAAATAGTCTCCTTGCCCTATTCTCTCCACCAGAGAACCCTAGTATCTCCCTGAGAACATTGGTATGTTCAGAACCCCCACTAGAACCTTAATATTGCTGTCATCTCCTTCTGGGTAAGAGCCATTAACAGACAAAATCAATTTCTTGCCCCTGATTTTTCCATGTTAATTTTGTAGCCAGACACTTTACTGCATTGCATAATAATTTCCAGAAGCTTTCTGCTGGATTCTTTCCTTTTCTTTCCTTTTTCCTCTCCTCTCCTCTCCTCTCCTCTCCTCTCCTCTCCTCTCCTCTCCTCTCCTCTCCTCTCCTCTCCTCTCCTCTCCTCTCCTCTCCTCTCCTCTCCTCTCCTCTCTCTCCTCTCCTCTTCCCTCCCCTCCCCTCCCCTCCCCTCCCCTCCCCTCCCCTCCCCTCCCCTCCCCTCCCCTCCCCTCCCCTCCCCTCCCTTCTCCTGTTTGTCTCCAGGGTTATCACTGGGGTTTGGTGCCTGCACTACGAATCTGCTGCTCCTGGAGGCCATTTTTTTTTCTCATTTTTGTTGCCCTTGTTGTTGTTGTTATTGGATAGGACAGAGAGAAACTGAGAAAGGAGGGGAAGGCAGAGAGGGGGAGAGAAAGATAGAGACTTGCAGGCCTGCTTCACTGCTTGTGAAGCGACCCCTCTACAGGTGGCGAGCCAGGGGCTTGAACCAGGACCCTTATGCTTCACTCCATGTGTGCTTATTAGCCTGCTGCCTGGCCCCCTCTGCTGGGTTCTTTAGGTTTTTCTATGTATACTATCATTCATCTACAATCACTGGGGTTTGGTGCTGGTACTATGAATCCACTGCTTCTGGTGACCTTATTATTATTATTATTATTAGATAGGACAGAAATTCAGAGAGGATGAGGAGACAGAGAGAGGAAGAGGAAGATAGACACCTGCAGACCCTCTTCACCATTTGTGAAGCGTTCCCCTTGTAGGTAGGGAGCAGGAACTCGAACCTGGGTCCATGAGCATATCCATTGCACAGTACTATGTCTGCTTAGCCAGGTGTGCCACCTCCTGGCTCATTGATTCCTTTCTCTTGCTTGATTGCTACGGCGAGAACTTCCAATACTATGGTGAAGAGTAATGGTGATAGTGGGCAGCCCTGTCTAGTACCTGATCTGAGTGGTAATGCTTTCAGCTTCTCCCTGCTGAGTATAATGTTGCCTGTAGGTTTGCTGTATATTGACAGTACTATCTTAAAGAATTTTCCATCTATTCCCATTTTTTTTGTAATTTTTTTTATCATGAAGGGATGTTGAATTTGTCAAAGGCTTTCTCTGCATCTATTGAGATAATAATGTAGTTTTTGGTTTTGATTTTATTGATATGGTGAATCACATTGATTGACTTACATATATTGAATCAGCCTTGCATTCCTGGGATAAATCCCACTTGGTCTTGATGAACAGTCTTTTTAATGTACTGCTGTTTCGGGTTATCTAGGATTTTATTCAGTATTTTAGCAACTATGTTCATTCAGTAAACACCAGAGAAATCCAAAATATCATGTGATGCTTCTATGAACAACTAAATGCCACCAAGCTAGAGAACCTAGAAGAAATGGAAGAATTCCTAGACACATATAACCTTCCAAAACTGAAACAAAAAAACCTAAATGGACCAGTCACAGACAAAGAAATTGAAACAGTCATCAAGAACCTTATCAACAATAAAAGTCCAGGGCCAGATGGCTTTACAAATGAATTCTACAAAAACTTCAGGAAACAGTTAATATCTCTACTTTTATTATTTTTATTATTATTATTATTATTTTCCTCCTCCAGGGTTATTGCTGGGCTCGGTGCCTGCACCATGAATCCACCGCTCCTGGAGTCCATTTTTCCCCCCCTTTTGTTGCCCTTGTTGTAGCTTCGTTGTGGTTATTATTATTGCCCTTGTTGAGGCAATTCGTTGTTGGATAGGACAGAGAGAAATGGAGAGAGGAGGGGAAGACAGAGAAGGGGAGAGAAAGATAGACACCTGCAGACCTGCTTCACCGCCTCTGAAGCGACTCCCCTGCAGGTGGGGAGCCGGGGGCTTGAACCGGGATCCTTACGCCGGTCCCTGCGCTTTGCGCCACATGCGCTTAACCCACTGCGCCACCGCCCGACCCCCAATATCTCTACTTTTAAAGCTCTTCCAAAAGAGCAAAGACACAGAAATATTCCCTTCTACCTTCTGTGAAATCAACAGCACCCTGATACTGAAAACAATTTCTTAAGAGATGGCTATTGACTCAAAAATTCAAGGGCTGCCTAGAAAAATTAAAATGATCTGACATTGCATAATTCCCTCCTCTAATAAATAAGAAAAGTATGTTACAACTTGAATCAGAAATGTAGAATTTGAAAGCCAGCTGAGTGACATGGGCAATTCACTAATTGCTCTAAATAGGTTTCTAATCTAAAGTGACGCTAATAATGCCCACCATAAAGACTGAAGCTGAAATGAAATAATAGGTACACTAGGAATACAGACAATGGAGTGCTCTTCTAAGATGATAGGTAGGGGAAGTATGTGTCTAGTTTCTCATGTAAATAGCTAATTAAATCAGTCTTTCCCAAACTGTTTCTGGTAACACTTGTTCAGTAAGGTGTTAATAAGATAGTACTAGGTGGGGGTAAATAGCATAATGGCTATGCATGCCTGAGGCTCCAAGGCCCCAGGTTCAATCCCTACCCTCCACCCTACCCCCCCCACCACCACCATAAGCCAGGGCTGAGCAGTGCTCTAGTTAAAAAAATAAAATAATGATGGTTCTATGCTGATGAATAGGTTCCTAGAAATAATGACAATAGACACTTGTAAGACTTTTCCAAAGCCTATAATTTGCTTATACAAACAATACAGAGCTTAATGTGAGAAGTAAACTATATTAAGATTCCCCTCTTCTTTCATTTTCTCCTTTTTCTTTTTTATTGCCCCCAGCGTTATCAGGTCATCATTATGCGTTGGTACCAGCACTGCACATCCATCACTTCTAGTGGCCTGACCTTCCTTCCTTTTCTTTTTTTCTCTTTCTCTATTTCTCTGTTTTGTTTGATGGTTCAAAGAGAAACTGAGAAAGGAAGGGGAGATAGGAGGAAAGAAAAAGATAAATACCTGCAGACCTGCTTCATGGCTTATGAAGCATCCTGCCTGCAGGTGGGCATCAGGAGCTTGGACTTGGACTTGAGTCCTTGCATTTAGTAATGTGTGTGCTCAACCAGGTGCTCCACTGCCAGCAGCCTCCCCCACACACACACACGCACTCGAAGTTATTTTCAACACAGTCATTTCTTTATGGGACTATTTTTTAAAATTTCTTTATTGGGAGATTAATGTTTTACATTCGACAGTAAATACAATAGTTTGTATATGCATAACATTTCTCAGTTTTCCATATAATAATAAAATCCCCACTAGGTCCTCTGTCATCCTTTTGCAGGACCTGTACTCTCCCATCCACCCACCCCAGAGTCTTACTTTGGTGTAATACACCAACTCCAGTTCAGGTTCTACTTGTGTTTTCTCTTCTGGTCTTGTTTTTCAACTTCTGCCTGAGAGCAAGATAGTTCAAAATATACTTTAGAGAACATATACCACACTTAGGAAAATTATATAATTAGCATGTTTGAGAATGCCATTTCAAAGTGTTTTTCCTTACAGGAACTTTCGAAAGAAGGTGCCACCTGTCATAGGCATCACCTCACAGTTTCATGCATGGTGGCATATTCTAACTGGCCTTGGCTCTTATCTTCACATCCTTTTCAGGTAGGAAATAAAGATATGTTTAACCTAATATTATGTCTTTCTTTTTCACTTCTTTTTAAAAATGGAAATAACCTTATTTATACATGTTTCAGGTGTACATTAAAAAGCAACTTGTCTGTATACTGCACTAAGTTCACACTCTCAGAGGCTAATATCATTGACACCTTTTGTGCACTTCACCAATCCTCTTCTAGCCCCTTCCCCTCAGTAATCACTCATTGGTCTTATAGTCTAGAAGTTTGTTCTATCTTATATAACAGCTTATCCTTTAGGCTTCTCTGCATACTACCCCTGAGTGAAAGCCTATAGTGTTTGTCTTTCTCCATCTGACTTATTTCACCCAGCATAATATCACCAGGTCCATTCATGTTGTTGCAATTTCGTCTTTTTTATTGATGAGTAGTACTTCATTGTATAAATATGCTATATCAGCTGCCTTCCTGATTATCTCACATGTATTATTGTAATCCTTGTAAAGCTAGTAAACCCACTTCCCACTTCCAAAAGACACTACAGATGGTTCCTGACTCACAATGGTTTGACCTCCAGTCTCTCACTTTTTTTTTAGGGTGTTTTTGCTTTCTTTTCTTTCTTCTTTTCTTTTTTAAATCTATTGGAGGATTAATGGTTTACAGTTGACAATAAAATACAATAATTTGTACATGTATAAAATTTCTCAGTTTTCATAACAATTCAACCCCCTACTAGGTCCTTCTCTGCCATCATGATCCAGGACCTGAACCCCCAGCCCACCCCCATCCCAGGGTCTTTTACTTTGGTGCAGTACACCAACTCCAGTCCAAGTTCTGCTTAGTGTTTTCCCAATCTCTCACTTTTTTTCCAAAGATTTTTAAAAATACTTATTTATTTATTCCCTTTTTGTTGCCCTTGTTTTTATTGTTGTTGTAGTTATTAATGTTGATGTAGTCGTTGTTGGATAGCAGAGAGAAATGGAGGGAGGAGGGGAAGACAGAGAGGGGGAGAGAAAGATAGACACCTGCAGACCTGCTTCACCACTTGTAAATTGACTCCCCTGCAGGTGGGGAGCAGGGGCTCCAATCTTTCACTTTTAAGAGGAGCGAAAGTGGGGAGTCAGACGGTAACACAGTGGGTTAAGCGTACGTGGTACAAAGCACAAGGACTGGCGTAAGGATTCTGGTTCAAGCCCCTGGCTCTCCACCTGCAGCGGATTCACTTTACAAGCGGTGAAGCAGGTCTGCAGGTGTCTATCTTTCTCTCCCCCTCTCTGTTTTCCTCTCCTCTCTCGATTTCTCTCTGTCCTATCTAACAATGACAACATCAATAACAACAACAATAATAACTACAACAACAATGAAAAACAAGGGCAACAAAAAGGAAAATAAATTAAAATAATAATAATAAAAAGAGGAGCAAAAGTGACACACACTTAGTGGAAACTGTACTTGAAGTTTTGATCTTTTCCTGGATTGGGGATATGGTGGAGCAATATTCCCTCAAGATTCTGGGCTGCGGCTGTGAGCTGCAGCTTACAGTCAGCCACACAGTCCTGAGGTGAACCACCTTTATGTTTCCAACTTCTGGTGTAGTATTCAAGCAAATTAATGAGATAGTCACCACTTCATTAGTTAGTATATTTTTGTGTTCAGTGAGTTTGCCCAACTATAAGCAATGTGAATGTTGTGAGTACTTTTAGGCTAAGGTAGGAGCTGATGTTTGATAGATTGGTATATAAAATGCATTTTTGTCTTAAAGACATCTTCAACTTACTTTGAGTTTACTGAGATATAATCTATTGGAAATCAAGGAAAATAAGAATTTTAATTTTAATCTTTTTCTTTTTTTTTTTTTTTGTGGCCTCCAGGGTTATTGCTGGGGCTCAGTGACTGCACTACAAATCCACTGCTCCTAGAAGCCATTTTTCCCACTTTGTTGCCCTTGTTGTTAATCTTGTTGTTGTCATTATTATTGTTTTTGTTGTTGTCATTGCTATTGTTGTTGTTGGATAGGACAGAGAAAAGTCAAGGGGGGAGGGGAAGAGAGAGGGAGAGAGAAAGATAGACACCTGCAGACCTGCTTCACTGCTTGTGAACTGACCTCCCTGCAGATGGGGAGCTGGGGGCTCAAACTGGGATCCTTACTCCAGTCCTTGCACTTTGCGCCATGTGCACTAACCCACTGCACTACTGCCCGACCCCCCATAAACTTTAATCTTGACTGCCATGAAGCTTCAAGGATGAAAATAAGTCATTATCTGTATGATCAAGCAAACGGGTTGCTCCCTACTAAACTACAAATGTCTTGAGGTCACAATCTGAGAATTGATTTTTTCTTTCTCTTAGTTGATCTTTTTAAAAGATCTTCTAAATTTATTCTTGTGTACTATGTACCAGAGCACTGCTCAGCTCTAGTTTATGGTGGTGCAAGGGATTGAATCTGGGACTTTGGAGCCTCAGGCATAAGAGTCTGTTTTGTCTAACTGTTGTGCCACCTCCCCTGCCCTCATTTCTCTCATTTAACTTCCTGCCAACTGTCCTGTGCTGAGTTGGCATTCAAAAAAGTGATTGTTAAGTGAGCAAAGTATATATCAGTGTTGCTTTTTCTTTGTGTGTATATGTGTTTATACACATGCACTGGCACTGTGATTTAATTTGATGGTAAGTTTGCACAAATTAAAATCTAATATGAAAAGCTTTCCTCTTTCTCTTTCAGTATATATACAAGAACACTTTACCTGAGATACAGGCCAAAAGTGAAGGTAAGTTTACTTCCATGATGTGTGTGTGTTTGGGGAGAAGGTTTTGGGAGGGTGGGCTGGAGGTAGAAGAGTGTGGAGTGGTGGTACAGAGTGCAGGCTTTGGAACCAGAGGCCATGAAATCTTAATGAAGTCTTCTTTTTTTTTTTTTTTTAATTGGGTGGTTAGTGAATTGCAGCACAGTGTTAACACATAGTCTTAATCTCTCATCTCCCTGTGATAGGTGTCTGCAAAACACTCTCACTCCCAACCTAGGTCCATTTACACCATCATGCACTAGGACACCAAAGCCCCTCTGTCCCATTCTTTTCCTTCCCTCTCTAGAGTCCTTTGCTTTGGTGCAATACACCATATCCAGTCCAAGTCTCATTGTGTGTTTTTCCTTTCTGTCCTTGTTTCTTACATTCCACCTATGAGTGAGATCATCCAGTATTTATCCTTCTCTTTTTGGTTTATCTTACTTAACATGATTCCTCCAAGTTTTATCCAAGATGAGGCTAAAGAGATGACTTTGTCATTTTTAATAGCAGAGTACTATGCCATTGTCTATATACACCACAACTTTCTTAGTCACTTATCTGTCAGTAGGCTTAAAGAGCAGGAACCTGCCCAGATCTGCTTAGCAAGATAAGGAAAAAAAAAAGCGATTTTTAACTACTTTGCAGAGTTGTTTTAAGGATCTGAAATGGCTAAAATGCCCAACTCCATACTTGACAAAATAAGTGCTTAATATAATTAAATAAATAAAAGTAACTTTTGAGATCTAGTGAAAATCTGGAAGAATATACTATGCTCAGGCTACTCATTCCTAGACAAACATTAGCAAACACTGTAGTCATAACCCATGAGTTAAATTCTTTTTTCAGTATTTTTTTTTTCATGAGTGAGACCAGAGCACTGCTGAGCTCTGGCATATGGTGGTGCTAGGAATCAAACCTGGGGCCTTTGGAGCCTCAGGTATGCAAATCTGGTATACCACTACATTCCCCCCAGCCCATTTGTCATTCTTTTTCAGGAATAACAGGTCAATTTTATCTTTTTTTTCATTTTGTCCTAATTTGTTTCCAAACAGTTTCTCTTTGGAATCTGGCCAGTGATCCTCTTTGAACCTCTAAGGAACCACTGATGAATTATTTCACCAAGGCAACAAAAAGCACCTACCATAGGCCTGACCAAATGAATAAGGATACACTTACAGATCTACACATTCAAACATATCATCATCATCATCGCAGCAAAGGAGTCACTGTTTCTGACTAATGCTGCCAGCCACAGAGAGATTAAAGAATGAGGCTTGTTGGGTGTTTAGCTCGTGTCTTTAACTCATTTGTTCTCTTCAACCTCACTTTCACCCCAAGTTGTTTGTTTGTCTATTTTTTTAAGCAAACATGCTATGTATGTATATATTGCAAATGCTGGGAAATTGGGGTTTTTCTTACCATGTTAATAGTTTGTGCTGATCATAGGAAATTAACCTTCATCTCTCTTTTGATCACATTTGTATGTGAATTATTCTTTTGTTAGTATTTAAGTGGTGGGAACAGTCAGCTGAGAACTAGTAAAAACCCCTACCAGGTGGCTAGCTGAGAGTGCCCAAATAGCTGTGTCAGCATCTATTGTTATCATATTAACTTTATGGATGGATGTCCTGGATAAAAAAGCTGTCTTATGTTTGGGAACTGTTCTGCCTTTGAGCTAATTGGGGTGTCATAAACTAACTCAGACCTGCCACTGGGTTCTTTAGTTGCCACTGATAGGCAGGGAGCTCTGGGGTATTTGGCCACAGCCAATCAGAGTGGAAAACTTGTGGGAAACTCTCTGAGGTCCATGCAGGTCCCTGTAGGCTGTTGTCCCTCCAGGGTGGTTGCTCTGTTTCCTTTGACCTTTACATATCTTTAAGTTGTCATTGCTTTCATGGCTAGGTGAACATAAATAGTAGTCTAACCTACCCATATTCCATCCTGCTATTATAATTTATTTGAAGTTATCAGTGAGTGTCATTACATATGCTCTGACTTTTAAAAGTACACAGTTATTTTGTAGTTTTCAGAGATACTATAAATGGATATGCCAAGGGAAATGTGTCAGCTTAACTAGAATTAAAATGATTAGAAACCTGTTTGTATAGAGTTTAGAATAACTATGCCTTCATTTTTAAAAGTAATAAATAGAAGGGGAGATAGTAACTCTAACATACTTGAACTTACAACAGAACTCTCCAAAATTAAAGTGCTGAGAAATGGTAATGACATCTCATCATAAGGCAGCTAGTTCTAATTTGGATGTGAAGGTATGACTAATGGAATCGTTTTCCAAAGGTAAATTGTACCTGGGGTAAAATCCTGATCTGACCCACCTGTCACCATATATGTAGCTGTATACCATGTAGCATTTTTTTTTTAACTTTTTCCTCCTTTTATATGCTACTATAAAATTCAAATTGTGTTTACCATATGGAGATATTACCTCAGATTAAATCCTGAGTTACAGCTTCAAGAGGAAGTTTTTCATGTGAAGATATACAGTACTTAGGTCATTTTCCCAGTATTCAGTGTATTGCCTTGGTAAAAATTTAAAACTATTTCAAAAAAGTGATTGCTAAGTGAGCAAAGTATATATTTCAGATTTTATTGTTTTACTTCTCCTAATGGTTTTAGCTTTAGGGAAAGTACTATTTTCCTTTCTTTAACATGCCAACATCCAAATAAGCTTCCATGTAGTTTACTTCTGATACTCCAGCAAGAAAAATAGTTGTCAAAATAGAAATCTTGAAAAACTTTTGTTGTGTATCAGGACAGTATGAAATTAAAGAATTCCAGCACTCAGCCTGTAAGACCAGTCTTTCTTTTGCCACAAGATTCTGACTTCTGGCCATATTTATGTTCAGCTACCTAGACTACTAGCTATCTGCCATTTTTTTAATGAGTTCACTTGATCTACACCACTCTCTGTATATAGAAACAAAGGCACATCCTTCATGATAATGCTGCTAATTATCATTAGATTGAGGCTCTGTGGTTCTAAAGCCAGGTTAGGGTTGGAGAGCACACTCTGGCCCCATGCTTTCTCAGAGCACTTTGTTAAGTGAGTGACTCAATTACTACCCTTGTTGAACAGAATCGTCCAGCACCTCCTTGGGAGAAACATCTATACACTGGTTGACCTGTCACACTGGCTGGTTTCTCACAGACCATAGTTTCTATCTTGAAAACTCAGAACACAAGTTATTTTTAACTGTTAGCAGAAAGCAGAGACTAAATTCAGGCTCTTTAATTTCCCTGGTTAGTTTGTTCCTTACTCATGGTTCACTTTAAGGCTCTGAGTAACACATTCAGGCTGTATACTTGTGCCATATCAAATATCTAAGTATTTTAAAAATTACTGCTAACATTGATGGTGTTGCTAAATTGTCTCTATTTCATTGGCTTTAATGTCTTTCCTTCTAGGTACTGTGGTGAGCGTTACATGCTTTTAACATTACTACCCTCCTTGTTCTCTTTATTTTCTTGGAAATCTTCCTATTAACTAGAGTATACCAAACCAAAAAAAAAAAATCTGTAAGAAAATAGTATTTTCTGAGGAAGTAGAAGAATCTATTCTTTTACTTGCACATTTTAATATCCTTTCTAGGCTGCCATTTTCACCCAGGGATATTGAAAATTATTAGACTATATTTTTAAAGGAAGATACTGTGAATGGTGGTTGTGGGGCTTTATGGGTATGTAGGTTGTATCTTCACTTGGTGCTTTTGTGAAGCATTGCTTTAACCTAAAGAGATCTCTTTTATCTTTTTACTATTATGTAAATTGATCATTAACAGGAGAAACATCCATTTTTGAAAAATCTACAGATGAGAACCCCCAATAGTGATGTTTAGTTTAGCAGAATTAGATCAAATATTAAGATCTAACCATAATGCAAAATTTCTAGGATATGTTGATCTGGTCTTCCCCTACACGAAGAGGGTTTTTCCTATGCTAAGTACAAGAGCTGTGCATCAAGAAACATTAAAGGGACCAAAAGTTTCAGGTATGCAATTTATGAAAAGTCTTTAAATGCTTAAAAAAGTTTGTGCTATGTTTTAATGCCATCACCTTCAGAATTTGGCCAATGCTCCTTAAAGTGTGTAACAAATTGTTGATGGTTTTCTTATAAGTCCTGTAAATTTTCTTTTACTTCGCTCTTGAAAAAAAAAAGATTTGTTAGTCATTTTGGCAGATTTAGTTCTCAGTTCCATCTTTCCATGACAGGAGGAATTCTTTCAGTCCTGCATTTACTACTAGATAAACAAGTTTTAAAACTAATGTTTTAAAGAAAACCAGCTATAAGATTGGAATTTACAATAATATGGCTTTTTGCAGATCTACCTCCGTCTTACATTTTCCATCATATCAGTGTCATAATTCATTTCTTCATGTCTTGTTTTTCAGTGTCTAAAGTTATAGCTTGTTCACTATGCTGTAGCCATTTGAAAATAACAAGTAAAATTTGAACAATGTTGTTTCATAAACTGTTGCACTTCCTTATTTATTTTATTTATTGTCACTGGGGTTATCGCTTGGGCTCAGTCTTTCTCCCTTCTTCCTCCTCCTCCTCCTCCTCTTCCTCCTCCTCCTCCTCCTCTTCCTCCTCCTCCTCCTCCTCCTCCTCCTCCTCCTCTTCTTCTTCTTCTTCTTCTTCTTCTTCTTTCTGTTTTATTTGATAGGACAGAGTGAAATTGAGAGGGGGAGTAAGAAAGGGGATACTTGAAGCCCTGTTTCACTGTGAAGCTTTTTCTCCCAGCAGGTGGGGAGCTTGGGCCAGAACCTGGATCTCTGAGCATGGCTATTGCAGTTCCTTAAAAATAGGAAAATTCTTCTATAAAGTCTTAACTTTAGTTGCTAGATGGGAAGAAGTTTCTGGTATTATTCAGGTTTTTATGTGAGCATGCCACTGGACTTATTTTTCCTCCTGAGAAGGAAAAACTTGTACTCTACCTTCTCATGACTAATTATTTGAGAGGACTTTGACTTAAATGGACAAAAGGAAAATTAACAAGAGAAAATGCACATCCTTTATTCCAGTATAGATAGGGTAGTTAAGAGAAAAGTATGACTCAAGGAAACAGAATTTGTGACTTGTATGTCATCTTATATTTGGTTTGTTTTACCTAGAGACATACAGAGAGACCCGGGCACACTCAGTCATATACAGTGCTAGAGCTCAAACCAGACACAAAAGCCATGTGTACTACCCTCTGAGCAACCTCTCCAGCATGCCTTCTTAATAGAGGAGGGGAAAGAGAAATTAATGAAAAAGCAAATAACTTTCATGGAAGATAAATGAGAAGCTGAGAAGACAGCAAGCATATTGGTTATAGGAGAGACTTTCACACTGAGGCTCTGAGATTCTAGGTTCAATCCTCAATCAATCATAAACTAGAATTGAGCAGTGTTCTCCTCTCCTCGTCTCCCTCTCAAGTAAAATATTAAGAGAAAGACAGATAGAAAGGTACAGAGAGAAAAACCAGAACACTGCCCAGCTCTGGGGATTGAACCTAGGTCCTCAGAGTCTCAGGCATGAGTGTCTTGTGCATAACCATGCTATTTCCCTAGCCCTCATCTTTCTTTCTGTCTTCTCTATATGTTATTAAAATGAAGAAGAGGGTAAATGATCCCTTAAGAATAAAATAATAAAATTGGATCAGAAGTAAATCAAATAGAATCTGAAATAATAAAAGATAAAATATTGGGAGTCGGTCGGTGGCGCAGTGGGTTAAGCGCACGTGGCGCAAAGCGCAGGGACCGGCGTAAGGATCCCGGTTCGAGCCCCCGGCTCCCCACCTGCAGGGGAGTCGCTTCACGGGCGGTGAAGCAGGTCTGCAGATGTCTATCTTTCTCTCCCCTCTCTCTCTGTCTTCCCCCCCTCTCTCCATTTCTCTCTGTCCTATCCAACAACAAAGCAACGTCAACAATGGCAATAATAACCGCAACGAGGCTGCAACAACTAGGGCAACAAAAAGGGGGAAAAATGGCCTCCAGGAGCGGTGGATTCATGGTGCAGGCACCGAGCCCAGCAATAACCCTGGAGGAAAAAAAAAAGATAAAATATAAAAGATTAACAGAACTAAGAGCTTATTATTTGAAAGGATGAAGAGAATGGATAAACCCTGCTCTAGGCTCACCTAGTTAAAAAGCCATGATAAAAGGGATCATAGAGGTCAAGTTAACAGCTGATGATTCTGCAGACATACATATGATCATAATATTCTCTTATGGTGTCTGATGGAATGGAAGGTTATCGTGGGGATCATGAATCAGAAGGATAAATGTTTAAATAGCTATCTTACCTAGGGAAATTTATAAATTCAGTACAATTCCTATAAAAATTCCAATGGCATTCATCAAACTAATTGAATAACCAATCCTAAAATTTGTATAGAACACCAAAGATCACAAATAGCTGAAGCTATCCTGAGAGGAAAAAGAGGGGGGAAAAAAGAGGTATCTGGTCCCTGACTTTAAACTATACTACAAAAACAATAGTAAACAGCATAGTATTGAAGCAAAAACAGATACTCAGACTAATGGAATAGAACAAGAGAGCCCAGAAATAAACCAATACATACAGACATCTAAAATATGACAGAAGAGCCAAGATCATACAATAGGGTAAAGTGGTCTCTTCAACAAATAGTGTTGGGGGACAGGTGGTGGTGCACCTGGTTGAGCACCCAATGTTACAATGCACAGACTTGGGTTAAGCACCCAGTCCCCACCTGCAGAAAGAAAGCTTCAAAGTGGTAAAGCAGATCTGCAGGTGTTTCTCAGTCAGTCTCGCACTCTATCTCTCCCACCCTTCCTCTTGATTTCTGGCTGTCTCTATCCAATAAATAAATAAGGATAATAAAAATTTTTAAAAATAGTATTGGGAAATTGGACAGTCATACATAGAAAATGAAACTAGTTTATTACCTAATAATCTACACCAAAATTAAAGTGATTTAAAGACTTGAATGTTGGACCAGAAGCTATATATAGAAGAAATCAGGTAAAACACTTCTAGACCTTGGACATATTTGGAAACTCAACTCCATTGGCAAGGGAAACAAACAAACAAAAAAAGGAAACAAATGGACTACATAAAATTAAAGAGGTTTTTCTGGGCCCATGAGGTGGCACAGTGCTGAACTTGGAAACATGAGGTTCTGAGTTCAATCCCCAGTGTTCCATGTGCCAGAGTGATTCACTGATTATTTCTCTCTCTCCCTGCCTTATGTTAAATAAAACCTTTAAAGAAAAAAAAATTGAAGACCTTCTAATTTCAAGAAATTTTCACAATGATTAAAAGACAATATAGCAATCAGGATCAGATATTTGTACATCACACATCTGACAAGGTATTGTTACTGAAATATATATATGAAGAATTCATACAGTTCAACAACAATTTAAAACCCAATTTAATATATATAATCTCCAAAGAAAGACAGAGATGAGGTACACACTTTACTATGAAGAAGGACCTGGGTTCAGGAACTCAATCCCCTAGCTTCAAGAGTGGTGGAGTAGTAAGACAGGTGTGTCTCTCTTTCCTCTATCTTTTTTTTCATCTTCTTTATTTTCTCTCTTGTTTCTTACCATCTACCAGAAAGAAAAAAAAATGGACTCCAGTAACAATTGAATTATCATGCAGACACCAACCCCTCAGCAAGAACCCTGATTAGAAAGAAAAAAGAAAGACATGTCATGGCCCATAGACATGAAAAAAATGTTTCACATCACTTATTAGAAAAATACAAATTAAGGCTGCAATGAGATACCACTTCACACCAGTGAGAATGGCCTACATCAAAATAGTTGGAAACAAAAGTTGGCAAGGATGCAGAGAAAAAGAAACTCTGTTGTATGGTTGATGGGGATACACTAATTTGAAAGGATATATATATATATCCCTGTGTTCATAGCTGCACTATTCACCGTAGTCAAGGAAGAGAAGAGGCTTTGATGCCCATCGACAGATGACTGTATAACATAGAGTTAGGGGATATATACTCAGTGGAATACTACTCTGCAATTAAAAAAGATGAGATTGTATCATTTGAGACAACACGGATGGAACTGGAGGTGAGTATGCCAAGAGAAATAAGTAAAGAGTTGAAAGACAACTATGAAACAGTTTTACTTGTATATAATATAGATAGCAAATAAATTTGCAAAAAAGAAAAACAACAACCAAATTGTCTCCTAGATTTTGTGATGACTGCAGTGATTATGGGGAAAAAAGGAGACAGGAAACAGGAGCTCTGGTGGTTGGTACAGTGAGTTGTACACTCAAGTTTAATGGGTCTGAAACTACTCCTGAAGTCTTGTCATCTGTATACTATTGTTAAAGCATATGTAATAAAAATATAAATAAATAAATGAAAGAAAAGTGATTAAATAACACCTCCCAAGAAGTTTCACAATCCAGAAGCTGTGGAGAGAAGTTGAAATATAAGTAATATGCAGAGGCAACGAAAGACTACTGTACAAAAGCAAGACATCATGATGCCAACCAGACTTCCCTGGACAGACAACCCCACCAATGTGTCCTGGAGCTCCGCTTCCCCAGAGCCCTTCCCCACTAGGGAAAGAGACAGGCTGGCAGTATGGATCGACCTGTCATCCATGTTCAGCGGGGAAGCAGTTACAGAAGCCAGACCCTCCACCTTCTGCATCCCACAATGACCTTGGGTCCATACTCCCAGAGGGTTAAAGAATAGGAAAGTTATCAGGGATGAGATGGGATACAGATACAGAGTACTGGTGATGGGAATTGTATGAAGTTGTACCCCTCTTATTCTATGGGTTAGTCAGTGTTTCCTTTTTATAAATAAAAAATTAAATTAAAAAAAAGTAAAGTCATGAGCCCCTTAGAATATACCTAAAATAGACTTCCTAGCTTATTCTAACAGGAAGACCCCAAATCTCATCTGCTATTTTCTTTCCTTTAAGTTTCTGATTATTGAACAATTTGTTCTACTTTGTATTTAATGCTTTTCAGTTACTAAGTTGCAGATGCCCTTACCATTGTGTCCTGGAGCCCCACCTTCCCAGAAACCTACCCCACTAGGGAAAGATAGAAATACAATGGGGGTATTGATTGGCCTGTCAATTACCATGTCCAGTGGAGAAGCAATTACAGAAGCCATACCTTTCACCTTCTGCACCCCATGAAGATCTTTGATCTAAACTCCCAGAGGGATACAAATGGGGATATGGAACTCTGGTGGGAATTCTGTGAAATTGTACCTCTCTTATCTCAACGTATTGTTGATCATTATTAAATCACTAATAAAATTAAATAAAAATATTTATAAACAAAAATAAAAGCAAGACAAAACAGAAATTATTAGTTTGAGCAGATTATAAAGTCAGTTTTTCAGTGCAGGGAGCAGACAGCCAATATGATTTCTAGATAATGCAAGCTGGACTCCAAAGCACCTCCATAAAAATGACTGTCACTGTGTAATATTTACTTCCCAAAGCTCCAAGGACCATGCATGTTCCAGGAAGCTCCTGAATGTGATGATAAAGCCCTTTAAAGTGATAATCAATTTTGTTTGCAGGGCTTGAGAATCTTGGACTGCACTTTTTTTTTTTTTATTTATAAAAAGGAAACATTGGCAAAACCATAGGATAAAAGGTGTACAAACCCACACAGTTCTCACCATCAGAATTCTGTATCCCCTCCCCTCCCCTGATAGCTTTCCTATTCTTTATCCCTCTGGGAGTATGGACCCAGGGTGATTGTGGGGTACAGAAGGTAGAAGGACTGGCTTCTGTAATTGCTTCCCCACTGAACATGGACATTGACAGGTCGATCCATACTCCCAGCCTATCAATCTCTTTCCCTGGTGGGGTGGAGCTCTGGGGAAGTAGAGCTCCAGGACACATTGGTGGGGTTGTCTGTCCAGGGAAGTCTGGTCAGCATCATGGTAGCATCTGGAACCTGGTGAGTTAACATATAAGAGAGTTAACATATAAAGCCAAACAAGTTGTTGACTAATCATGAACCTAAAAGCTGGAATAGTGCAGATGAAGAGTTAGGGGTCCTCCATTTTGTAGATAGCTAGTAGGCCTATTTTAATTATATTCCAAAGGGCCTGTGACTATACTAGTTATTTTTTTCTTCTGAGCCTGAAATCTGATGTGCAGGTGGATCCAAGTTATTGTCTGGGAAGATGATGTCATGGCTACTAAAAGAACCAGAAAGCTGAATCAGGGAAGAGAGTAGCTCCCCAATATGGGAAAGGTGTATAAATATTGTTGACTGTAAACCCCATCAATTTTATCTGATCTGGGGCCCATATTCAGCTTTGGAGCCTATGTGACCTCTGCATCCCTGTAGATCTGAGCTCACATTCTGTGGTCATGAGTAGGAATGTTCCAAGCTACTCCAGTATCAGGACCCATCTTCCTCAGGTGTAGCATAGAGTATGTTGTCTAACTTCCCTTCGGAGAATGGAACATTTTCTACCGTTGTTGATCCAAGTTGAGGTCAAGGTCCTATGGGGGGCTCACAAAGGGGTCTATTCAGTTGTTCCTGATAGAGATGACTGGTAACATTGGGGAGAATGGTTTATTTGAAGTCTAGGCCCATCATGTCTGTTTGGGAATCTAAGTACTCCCCAACTAGGGCCCTAGCTGATGGGGTGGCCTGATAGTGACTAAAGAGTCATCATTAAAGTATGCTAGTCTCTTGCCATTATTCAGCTTTTGCAGTCCTTGCTTTGATAAGGTTAGCTTTGCAGTGAGTGAGGGAAGTGTAATAGGAATTAGGTTAGGAAGGTAACTAAGTCTAAGTTGACACTATTTCATTATGAACATTATACTGACTCACTGCAGACTATTGTGTACTTTTGCTTTCAGGTATATATTTTGCCCTAATTTATGGATACGTGAACATATGCTCTGTCTCATGGGACCTGGTCTATATCTAGGTTTTGGGACTCTGTTAGGAAGTGAACCACCTGGAATGGAATTAGAGAATCCTATGAAAGGAAAGGTCTCACCCGAGTAATGAGGCTGAAGGGTTGATATTCCACCCCTGAAGTCTCTGGATACAGTCTGAAGTGAAGCATGCTGAGGTGGTACTCGTTGGATTGATTAGATTGGGATCAGCAGATGCAGTATCATTTGGTATGACTTGAGAGAAGGATGCAGGAAAGTGAGCCCCACACTAGTGGTTCCAGGACTGGGGGAAATATAGGCTCTATAAAGGAAGCAGAAGGTTCCTGCTGTCTTAGGATTTAAGAAGGCAATACATAGTTATTGCTATAATCACATTATTTGGCAGTTGGGTTAACTTTGAAATATCCCTTTGTTAGGGTATGCTGTATCATACGTAACATCACCATAATTTATGTCCTTTGACATTATTTGTATATAGGTGTGCCACTGGTTGTGTCTGTTCTCCCTGGTCTAAGTTTTTTTTTTATTAATTTATTTATCTAAAAAAGTAGACATTAACAAAACCGTAGGATAGGAGGGGTACAACTTGACAATTCCGACCACCAGGTCTCTATATCCCATCCCCTCCCCTGATAGTTTTCCCGTTCTCTATCCCTCTGGGTGTATGGACCCAACGTCATTGTGGGTTGCAGAAGGTGGAAGGTGGAAGGTCTGGATTCTGTAATTGCTTCCCCACTGAACATGGGCATTGGCTGGTCGATCCATACTCCCAGTCTGCCTCTCTCTTTCCCTAGTAGGGTGGGTCTCTGGGGAAGTGGAGCTCCAGGACACATTGGTGGGGTTGTCAGTCCAGGGAAGTCTGGTCGGCATCATGCTGGCATCTGGAACCTGGTGGCTGAAAAGAGAGTTAACATACAAAGCCAAGCAAATTGTTGAACCATTATGGACCTGAAGGCTGGAATAGTGCAGATGAAGTGTTGGGGGATACTCACTGCAGACTATTGTGTACTTCTGCTTTCAGGTATATATTTTGTCTTAGTTTATGGATACATATGAACATATGCTCTGTCTCAGGGGACCTGGTCTATATCTAGGTTTTGGGACTTTGTTAGGAAGTGAATCACCTGGAATGGAATTAGAGAATCCTATGAAAGGAAAGGTCTCACCCAAGTAATGAAGCTGAAGGGTTGTCATTCCACACCTGAAGTCTCTGGACACAGTCTGAATTGAAGTATGCTGAGGTGGCATTTGTTGCATTGGTTAGGTTGTGATCGGTGGATGCAATATTATTTGATATGAATTGAGAGCAGCATGCAGGAAAGTGGGCCCCACCCTAAAGTTCCAGGACTGGCGGCAATATAGGCTCTATAGTGGAAATGTGAGGTTCCTGCTATCTTAGGGTTCAAGAAGACAATGGATAGTTATTGTTATCATCACATTATTTGGTAATTGGGTTAACTTTGAAAAGTCCCTTTGTTAGGGTTTGCTGTATAATACCCAGCATCTTATATATAGAGGTGCCACCGGTTGCTTCTGTTCTCCCTGGTCTAGGCTTTTGATAGAGTCAACATATCAAAGACTCAGCCTATGTATTAAAAAGATTCAGTCTGTGCTTTAAAAAGTTTGAGACATACAATCAATTTTTCCCCTCTCATATTAATTGTTGGGGTTGCGTCATGGGAGAGAGACCAGGAACTCGTGGCAGAGCAGGAACGCAAATCTTTATTTATGCAGACTCGCCAGAGTCGAGTGTGAGCACAGCAGGTTTAGGCCACTTGGAGCTAGCAAAATGGCTGCCTCCCACTATGTACACCAGCCCTTCTCCAGGTCTTATCATGGAAGAGAAAAAAAAAGTGCAAAACCAGGAACAGCAGCGGGTTTTATAGGGTAAAACTGAAAGTGGCAAGTCGGGACGGCATTGGCTAGGGATGAGGGTGGAGAAAAGAAAAAGGCATCCTGGGAACTTCCTTAGTTGCGGTTGCTGTAGTTTTAGCTGGCGGGCATTAGCAATACCCTGAGGGGATAACATGGTGGGGATATGTAAATAATCTTTGCATGGAAATATAATGGTTTGTGCAATCAGCCTTGAAGGAGAGCCTTCAAATCACACAGCACAGCATAGTTGGTCAAATTCACACAGCACAGCATAGTTGGTCAAATTCATTGCTGGTCGAGGACTCTGCTGAGAGCAGACCAGCATGCTGGTGGTTGGAGGGATCATGACAACATTCACTGTCTGCTGAAACAGGAGATGTGCCCACACCTTTCTTGAGATGAGTGATTTCATACCCCAGTGACAGCTGTCTTATATATTGTTATTGAGCATTTCCTCAATAAAGTAACAGCACACCCTCCTAGAAGAGATAGCATTTGGCTTCCTTTTAAAGGTAAAGTCAGCTGTCACTACTGAAAAGCTTGTAGGTGCACCCTACCCTCCTACCCCCAGGAGGAGGAGGAAGAGGAGATGTCCTGGATTGGTCACATTCATGAATATTAAATGAAGCCTTAATCCTGGGGTTGGTGCCTCTCGGTGTGTGAGAGGAAGGGATTGCAGGTTGGTCCCAGTCTGAGCATGGCTCCTGTCTGTCTCTTCTCTCTCAAACACTCAAGGTAAGATTGGGGAGGACTGACATTCCTTCCTGAGGAGAAGCAAGAATTGGTTCCCTCTGCCAGCACATGAAATGGGGGGCTGTGGGGGGGGGGAGGTCCAGGGGTTAAGAACAAAGGCACCACCAGACCTATCGCGGCACTTTAGTATCTGGGAGCAAAGCCCTCAAAGGTAAGACATGCATTTATCTGCCTTACTGACTGGACATATGTCCACTGGGAACACTCCAGGGAGCTGAGGGGCTGCTGAATGCCCAAGTGTCTGTCCCCTCATCCATCTCTGTGCATCTACCCAGAAGGGACAGGTCACAGCATCTGTGCCCATTCTAGGAGTTAAGAGAGAGAATCACAGTCTTGCCAAGTGGAGAAAGGAAGGGGATGCAAAGAGAGGGGTCACAGGGAGCCTATACAAGGTGACCTGCCAGGTCCTGAAGCCATTCCTGTGTGACCAGACTGAATGACACCATGTCCAGCAGGCCAGTTCACACCATCATCCTCTGATGCACTCAAGATGGTTAGCTCACCTAAGGACCCTCAGCCCCCAAAGAGGCACCCAAGGTTTGCAAAGGTCACACCAGTCACCAGCAGTGCCACTAGGCACCCAAGGTATTAACAAGGGCATAGGTGAGTAAACTTACCTGGTTTCCTGGAGATGGTGGCACTTCAGCTGAATCCTGAGAGACAATAGGTCAGATCAAGACTAGCACAGGCACCAAAAGCTGAAGGTTCAGGGATCCGGGAAAAGTGCAGTTAGGAAAGGGGGCAGGAAAAGGAGGCCAGAAAAGCCTCACAGAAATCAATGAGAGATTCACAGCATCAAAACCTAAGAACAAAGTTCAGCAATAAAACCTGGCCTGTGATTTTCCTTATCTGTTTGTTTAACTTATGTTTAACTTATGTTTCATGAGATCAAAGTACCACTCAGTTTGAGCATCTGGTGGTGCTGGAGACCCCTGGGATCTCAGGTTTCCAAGACTGGTGTGTGGTCTCTCATCTTTTTGTTAGCTCTGTGGCCCCTTTCTTTACTTTTCTCTCAGAAAGTGGCTGGCCATAAGCTTTGTTGGCTTTGAGACTAACTTCCTAGAAAGTATTCTGGGTGGAGTCAGATGGAGGCTGAAAAGAGAGAACACTTTTTTTCTTTTTTTTTTTTCCTCCAGGGTTATTGCTGGGCTCGGTGCCTGCACCATGAATCCACCGCTCCTGGAGGACATTTTCCCCCTTTTGTTGTAGCCTCGTTGTGGTTATTATTATTGCCATTGTTGTTCGTTGTTGGATAGGACAGAGAGAAATGGAGAGAGGAGGGAAAGACAGAGAGGGGGAAAGAAAGATAGACACCTGCAGACCTGCTTCACCACCTGTGAAGCGACTCCCCTGCAGGTGGGGAGCCGGGGGCTCGAACCGGGATCCTTACGCAGGTCCTTGCGCTTTGCGCCACATGCGCTTAACCCACTGCACCACCGCCCGACCCCCGAGAGAACACTTTTTATGTTGACATTTTTATGTTAACATCTATCTCTAGAGCTTCATGATTGTGCAGTTCCACTACTCCAGTGGACTCTTTTTTGTTTGTTTTCAGACAGAAATGGAGGGAGACAACAAGGAAGACAGACAGAGAGGAGGGAGGCCAGAGTACCACTTCACTGTTCATGAAGCTTCCCCCGTGCAGGTGCTTCCATGTGGTGCCATGTGTGCTCTGCCAGGGGAGCCACTATCCAGCTCTAATCTTTATTTTTTCAAAAACAAAGGCAGAGAGAGATAAGGAGAGACAGCACAGCACCAAAGCTTCCTCCAATATGGTGGGGGTCAGGTTCGAACCTGGGTCACATATATGGCAAAGCAGCACACTACCCAAGTGAACTGTTTCACCAGCCTTCTAATCATCATTTCAAATAGCATCTGCATGACACTATAGCACTGAAAATATTTTCTCATACCCTATTGCCACTGAGAGATAAGTGTTGACTCTCAATTTTTCTGAAGAAATTATGGAGACTAATGAATGTATACAGAGTCACCAGCTAGTGAAAGAAGTTGAAACTCAAGGGCCAGGTGATGTCATACCCAGCTGTACATACACGTTGCCTGGTGTAAGGGTCCGGGTTCAAGCCCCTGGTCCCTATCTGCGGGGGCAGGGGGAAGTTTCATGAGTGGTACAGCAGTGCTACAGGTGTCTGTCTCTTTACCTCCCCTTCACTTCAGAATTCCTCTCTGTCCTACCAAATATTTAAACAAACACAAAAGCTAGAACACAAATCCAGTAATCCAGATTTTAAATTATGTTGTCTTTCATTTTTGTCTTCTTTTCCCCATTGGGTCTGGGGAGTGTGGGAGGGGTGGCAAGACAGCCTGGGGACACTAACTCCCTTGTAGCAGCTTAACTGTATCCTGGGCCAGGCCAGACACCTACTTCTTCATACTTATGTGCACCAGATATCTTTACATAAACCAGGGGTTGGGGGAGGGTCTCTGGCTTTTATTGTTCAGCAATGCAGAAACCCGTTTTATATTCTTTACATCAATTTAGGCAGTAAACTTTATTGTGAAAAAATTAAAGCATCCTCCTGTTTGAATTATCAAGGCCACCCATAACATTTCAGTGATCTATACCCAAATGGAAAGGTAGTGTATCTGCCTAAAAAACATCTGCTTTGTTACAATCAATGGACCAGGGAGGTCATGGCTACATTTAACACACTATTGAAATGCTCTGTTTTCCAAAGCAGCAGTAGCAATAGAAGCTGAAGTGACCCCTCACAATTGCTGGATATCATAGAATGCTTTACGTTGTATAAAGAACATTGAATCAGCTTGAGCAGAAGTGACAAAAGTGTATGCAAGGCATATGGAAAACTGCCTGAGATGTTTTGTAAGTAAGTTTGAATGCTTTGAGAAAGATGAACATATTGAAGTCATAAAAAACTTGTGGAATTTAAGAAAAACAGATCAAGGAATCCAGGCAGTAAAAAAGGCCACCAGAAGCAGTGTATTCTTTGTGCAGGCACCAAGCCCCAGTGATAACCCTGGAGGCAAAAAAAAAAACCTCTTTTCTCTCAGGAAAACTCCCCACTTTTACATGCTACCATCATTTTTCTGTGCTGTATTCTGAGCAACCTTGGTAAAGCAGCCAACCAGTAGTGACCAGAGACTTGGATAATCATGGATTGTCAATATTTGCTGAACACCAGGTACCATGCTAAAGTCTGTACACACATCACTTCATCTTTATAATTCTTGAGAGGGATAGGCATTGACATAAATCAACATTCATAGCGAATGCTTCAAAGAAGGAGGAGGCAAAACCTGAACCCATGCAGTCATCACTGCACACCACTGAGCTGTCTGACACCTATCCTCTGTAGGGCACTGAGGAGACAGACAGCACAGATGCCATGCCAGCCATGGTGGTCCTGGCTAGGAGGGAAGAGTAATTTTATATAATATTTGAGATTAGCTGGCAGGGAACCTGGAAGCTTTTGACCTACTGATCTCTGGGACAGAATAGGCCTCTTCATAAGAAGCAGAGAATGCAAACCATGAGCAGGTGGCTGAGTAAGAGCAGGACCAGGAGGGACTCCCTCACCCCTTTCCTGGAAAGGGCTGAATCAAGATGCACCTGGCAGATGGCCAAGACAGGTAGGGGGACAGTGGGAAGCAGAAGCAAAGTGCATGTGGAACTCGAAAAGCTTCACTGTTAGAGGGTGCTCCCATATGGATAGAGAACAAGTTAGCTCAGAGCAAAAGGAGCTTCTACTCCCCACTCCCAGCAGCAGCAGCAGCCTTCTGGAAAAGTCTTTGGGCAGGGAGACAAGCAGACAGGTGACAGGACAGTCAAGGAGAGAAAGTAGCTAGGCTTGTTTGGGGGGCTTGATCACACATCAGGAAGTGCTATCCACCACGATGGGGAAGAAAAATGGAGTTACAAGAACTTGGAGACTTTGACATGAGTCCTAGGACCTGACTGACATCCAAGGGAGCAGTGAGATGCTCAGATCTGAAGGCCAGAGTGGTCAAAACTGTGGGAAACTTGATGGTCTTTCTGCAGTCTCGTACTTTTACCTTCTTCTTTTTTTTTTTTTTTAACCTCAACTGTGGAGCTGAGAAGGGGCTGGTTTGGGGATACACGTGCAGGAGAAAGGAGATGTGCAGACAACACCCCTCTTGTGGCAAGGAGGACTCCAGGCTGGCTGTTTAGCCAGGCCTCCAGGGATTCCCCCCACATACCCCCACTCACTGCCTGCACGGTCTTACCATTCCCAGGGTCTTTTGTTCTTTCTCCTCCCCTCTCTTTTTCTTCTTTAATAGAGAGGGAGAGACAGTATAACACTGCTCCACCGATCCTGAAGCTTCCAGTTTGCTTGGTGCTCCGATGTGGTTATATTGGAGCTCTAACCTGGGTGCTGCCGCCCCCCCCCCCCCGCCTCCCGCGGGTTTTCTGCCGCAGGTCTGGCTACCCCAAGATTCTGGGCTGCCTCCTGGTCTGCATGAGCCTCCTGGCCTTATACCTGCGCACCCTGCAAGCCCCCCCACCATCTCCCGAGGAAGCGGAGGCGGCAGAGGATAAAAAGTGGGTGAAGAGGCAGCCCGCAGCGCAGCCATCGCTGCAGTGGGAGTTCCTGCCTTCTGTGCCGGTGTGTGTGGCTAACGCATCGGCAAACGCCACTGCCGGCTTCGCGGAGCTGCCACCGCGCATCCAGGACTTTCTGCGCTACCGCCATTGCCTCCACTTCCCGCAGCTGCACGATGCGCCCGCCAAGTGCGCTGGCCACCGCAAGGTGGCGCTGCTGCTGGCCGTGAAGTCAGCGCCTGCGCACTACGAGCGGCGCGAGCTGATCCGCCGCACTTGGGGACGCGAGCGCGGTGGAGCGAGGTCCGGGGGCGCACGTGTGCGCCGCCTCTTCCTGCTGGGCGCGCCGCCGCCTGAGGACGCCGAGCGCGCGGGGCAGCTGGAGGCGCTGGTGGCGCTGGAGGCGCGCGAGCACGGCGACATGCTGCAGTGGGACTTCGCCGACACCTTCCTCAACTTGACGCTCAAGCACCTGCACTTGCTCGACTGGCTGGCGGAGCGCTGCCCGGGCGCGCGCTTCGTGCTCAGCTGCGACGACGACGTGTTCGTGCACACGTCCAACATGCTGCACTTCCTGAACACGCAGTCGCCGGACCGCCACCTCTTCGCCGGGCAGCTCATGCAGGGCTCCGTGCCCATCCGCCACAGCGGCAGCAAGTACTTCGTGCCGCCGCAGCTCTTTGCCGGCCAGGCCTACCCAGTGTATTGCAGCGGCGGCGGCTTCCTCATGTCGCGCCATACCGTGCACGCGCTGCGCGCCGCCGCCCGGAACGTGCCGCTCTTCCCCATTGACGATGCCTACATGGGCATGTGCCTGGAGCGCGCCGGCCTGCGGCCCAGCGGCCACAACGGCATCCGGCCCTTCGGTGTGCAAGTGCCCGGCTCCCACAAGGCCTCCTTTGACCCCTGCATCTTCCGAGAGCTGCTGTTGGTGCACCGCTTTGCGCCCTACGAGATGCTGCTCATGTGGGAGGCGCTGCACGACCCCAGGCTCAAGTGCGAACGGAAGCACCTTATCTCCTAAGGTCGGCGCGCCACACTTGGGAGCAGGGTGGTGCGCAGAACCGAGCTGCCCAGTTCTCACAACTGCCTCCGTGCACCTGCCCGCCTCTCGCCTCTGAGCGCCTCCGCCTGTGCACCGTGCACCTGCACCCCGGCCCGATCTCCAGATCGTCTCCTTGTGCTGGTGTGGGACCTGAGACCCGTTGTACCCAGACAGTGCCTAGGGGTTTGACACTTGGGACTGCTATCCACACATTGTAGAACATGTAGCAAGAGTATTTGTCCTCTGTCCCCTGCACTGCCAGTGCCAGTCCCCTCCCCCGTCGAAAGACCCACAGTATCTCCAGATGTTGTCAGCCCCCTCCCTCCACTTCACAACCATGAGCAAATCCCCCTGGTGGAGAAGCACTGATGTAAAAAGACAGCAAGAAAACAAGAAGGTTCTCAGATACTAGCTGGAGCAGGACTGCTGGTGGACTGAGCTGGGGTTCTCAGCCCAAACTGTTGGGGGGAAAATTATATATATATATATATATATATATATATATATATATATATATATATATATAGTTGTTTTGGGTTTGTGTTTTGTTATGTCCTGGTTTGATTTTTACCTGTGGGTTTTTATTTATTTATTTTGTGGTGGTGGTTTTAATCAAAATCAGAAGAATCTTGGTGGTCATAGAAACTTCCTGTGCCCTTTCCTATCTTTCACTTCTCCCCCAGCCAGCCTGTTCCTAGAGGGAGGTACCACATGTCCTTCCCCTCTAGCCTAAGTTCTCTCATTGGGCAGTTACAGGACTGGCAAGATACTCACTTGGATAGTGAGCTGCTTTGCTCTGTTCACAGCCCAGGTTTGAACCCAGCCCCCACTGCACTGAAGGAAATTTTGGTGCTGTGGTGTCTTCCCCCACACCGCAACCCCATTTTAAAAAAAGGAAAGAAAATAATCGATGATGAGTTCCACTGTGCCAACTCTAGGGACATGAGTCCAGACTCAGCCTCTCTTGATTTATTCATCTGCAGGCAGAGGCCTCACCACTTGCAGGCTCACTGTTGGTGAAAGGCATCAGCAGCCAGTGGTCCCAGGGCATAGTCACCATGGCTACTTGCCCCTTACTGGTCCAACTCAGAGCAAGTCAGTGAAGTGCAGGCGTGTTCATGCGTCCCAGTCATGCAGATCCTACCAGCTGAGACAGTGCATTCATTCCCTGCGGTTGCCTACATTGCCACAAAGTATCTTTCATTTCTTTTTATATTATCACCAAGATTATTGTTGGGGCTTGGGGTCTGCACAATAAATACACCAGTCACAGTGGCCTTTTATTATTTCTTTTTTTCTTTTGTTTATTTGATAGGACAAAGGACATTAAGAAAGAAGGAGAAGATAGAGAAGGAGAGACACCTGCAGACCTGCTTTACCTCTCATGAAGCTTCCTCCCTGCAGGTGGGGACTGGTGGCTCAAACCTGGGTCCTTGTTCACTGTAATGTTTACACTCAACTGGGGGCCACTGCCTGGCCCCAACAAAGTGACTTTAAAAATATACTTCTCGGGGAGTCGGGCTTTAGCGCAGCGGGATAAAGCGCAGGTGGCGCAAAGCACAAAGACCGGCATAAGGATCCCGGTTCGAACCCCGGCTCCCCACCTGCAGGGGAATCACTTCACAGGTGGTGAAGCAGGTCTGCAGGTGTCTATCTTTCTCTCCTCCTCTCTGTCTTCCCCTCCCTCTCTCTATTTCTCTCTGACCTACCCAACAACAACAACAACAATAATAACTACAACAATAAAACAACAAGGGCAACAAAAGGGAATAAATAAATAAAATAAATATAAAACATTTAAAATATATATATATATATACTTCCCAGGGTCAGGTGGTGGCACACCCAGTTGAACACAAATGCCCATGAACCGGGTTCAAGCCCCATTACTCCCCACCTACAGAGGGAATGCTTCATGAGCAGTAAAGTAGGTCTGCTGTTGTCTATCTTTCTCTCTCCCTCTCTATCTCCCATTCTTCCCTCAATTTCTCCATCCTATTACCTAAAAATAAAAAAGGGGAAAATGACCACTGGGAGAGGTGGATTTGTAGTACCAGCACCAAACCCTAGTGGCAAAATAAATGAATAAATAAATAAAAATAAATTTTTAAAAATGCACTTTCATGGGGCCTGAAAGTGCAGTGGGTAGGGCATGAGTAGTGCCATGTGAGGGGCCCATTATTCCAGCCCCAGTGCCTCATAGGCAGTCGGTGCTACTCTTCGAGAGAAAGGCAGTCCTTCCAGAGGAAGGCCACACTGCCTCCTGATCATCCAGCTGCCAAGGCAGGATGCTGTCAAGACATAGAGGCCATTGTCAAAAGTGCCACATGGACTGGTGTCGTCAGCAGGTTCGCATCAACAGTGTCCCTTGTGTTTGCTTTTCTGGAGTCATAAATTCTTAATTGCCCTTCATGAGGTTTTATGATTTTAAAAAAGTTTTCATTTTGTGGTCTATCATTTACTTTATTGATCATGATTTAACACTGGCTTACAGATCGCAAGGCTTCTGAGGTGGCGTTTCCAGCATGTGCATGTGTGTGTGTGTGTGTGTGTGTGTGTGTGTGTGTGTGTGTGTGTGTGTACGTCCACTGCAGTCAGCCCCAGAGTTCCTGTGCCTCTCTCTTCTTTGCTAGTAGCCACCATCCTCCTGGGTTCTAAAAGGCGGTTCAGTTACTGTGTCTTCTGCCAGCTAACTTAATGGTGAGTAACCAAGTGAAGCCATCCAGCTGTCCCTTCCATGTCCTACCTCACTGAGCCTCATCCCTGCCTGCTGCATCTACACAGTCTCAGGGCTCCACTGTGAGCAACACCAGCTACAGACCCTCTTGCCACTGTGCAGGGGTGAGTGTCACTCAGCCAACACACAAAGATCAGGTGAAGATGTGAAGACTGACACTGGACAGTCCCCGTACACTGCACCTGACACTGGGCAGTCCCCACACACTACACCTGACACTGGACAGTCCCCGCACACTGCACCCAACACTGGACAGTCCCCACATACTACACCTGACACTGGACAGTCCCCGCGTGAAGGTGTGTCCTAAACGCATTCACACTGGTTGCTCCACAGTGTCCATCAGAGAGAACTGAGAGCATTCCCCAGCCAACACTGGCTTAGATTGGAACAAAAAGAGCAGTCAGTACCCCAACTGCATAAAAATGCCCTGCATAATAGCAGGGGGTGGTGGTAGCATTTGGGACCCAGCAGAGTTACTCATGGGCTACAACTGCTCTGGACAGATCAGAGTTTCTGGAACAAATGCAGCCATCAGAAAGTCTCCCCCTTTTAGAAGAGAAGTAGCTAAAACTTTTTCAAATGGCTTGATATAGATGTGTTCATCTTAGGCATAAATGTAGGACTTCAAATAACATTTTATTTTATTCTACCAAGGTTATCCCTGGAGCTCAGTACCTGTACAATGAATCCACTGTTCCCAGTGATCAACCAATTGACCTACCTACCTTCTTTCCTTCCTTTATGTTTCATACAGGCAGAAATTGAGAGGAGAGGGGACATAGGGAAAGAGAAAGTGAAACATCTGCAATACTGCTTAGTGAAGCAGTGCTCATGAAGTTTCCACCTACAGGTGGAGATGGGAATGCTCTAGCCTGCAAGAGAGGGACTGATCAAACACCAGAGATCCTTGGAACCATTCAGGAATGTTCCGTTTATTGGAAGACTTGGTGGTTTTTTGTTGTTGTTGTTGTTTTTAATTATTTATTTATTTATTAGATAGAGACAGTCAGAAATCGAGAGGGAAGGGAGGTATAGAGAGAGAGGGTGAGAGACAGAGATATACCTGCAGCATTGCTTCCCCATTTATGAAGCCTTCCCCCTGCAGGTGGGGACTGGGGGGCTCGAACCTGGGTCCTTTCGCACTGTAAAATGTGCACTCAACCAGGTGTGCCGCCACCCAGCCCTGACTTTGGGTTTTTATAATCACAGTAGGATATGTATTTAACATCACATGCAATTAAAACCAGAATAACATTTTCAGTCAGGCTTGTTTTTTAGCAAGGATCAAGGCTAGTACTCGGCATCTGTAAAAACTACAACTGTATCTATAGATAAAATTCAAGGTTAACACACCTGTGTGAATCATAAACAGAGAAAGGTTGAGTACATCAGGTTATTGTTTTACTCTACTATCAACACAACTTGAGGGGGTGTGGTACTAGAAAAACAATCCCAAGGGAGTGACCCTTTATTCTGGTATTCTGGTCACATGGGAGTTCAGACTGAGGCCTTCCTCAGTTCTACATATGCTCATATCCTACAGATGGAAGGACAGTTTGAACCCAAGTTCTTGTGCATGATAACGTGTGTGCTCTGCTGGGTGCACTACTGCCCATCCCCCTCTAATACTATTTTAAGTAAGATTTTCTCCTTTTCTCAAGTCTTGCTATGTTTGACTTTCTTTGTTGATACATTAAAATGTCTTTAATAGGAGGGTGTGCATGTGTATACACACTTGTCTATACATATACTACAGTTTCCTGAGGAAAATTAAATGTACCTCTCAGATCTGGAAGTCACTTCCCACTTCAAAAATCACATTCAGTGGGCCAGAGAGAGAGAGAGATGGCCTGGTAGGGCGAGTTTTCGGGTCTAGTCCCAGCACCACATGGGAAGTGCTATGGAACTAGGGCAAGTTTTCTACCTGTTGGTGGAGCCCATGGACTTGAGAACCCAGGTCCTCCTTCATGGTAACATATGTGCTCTACCATCTGGAAAAAACATAACTTTTTTTTCTTAGAAATAGAGAGGCAGAGAGACCACAGCATGGAAGCTTCCTTCATTGCAGTGGGGGCCAGGCTCAGACCTGGGTTGTGCACATGGCAAAGCAGTGCACTGTCCAAATGAGTTTTTTACCAGTCCAAAACCTCAGGATTTAAAAAGATGATACTCGTGATGTCTGAAATGTCCAAGGGAGTTGGGGGGGGCAGGATAATTGAGAGGAAGGAAATTACTCACCAATGTATTCAAGAAAGGTGTACATAGATGTTAATGGCTCTACTCTTTCAATTCTTTGGTAGGTTTGACATTTAAAAAACATGAAGTTGGGAGAAAAATACCAGTTACATTAGCCACAGAAATTCTAAAATATCTGTGAACTAAATGAATGCAGGAAGCCTTCATGAGAGAAAGAACTTTGTCTAGAAAAGGACTTAGTGGGGAACCAGGTGGTGGTGCACTTATCACCAAGCTTAAGGTCCTGGGCTCAAGCTCCTGCTCCCCACCTGCAGGGATCCACTTTATGAGTAGTTAAATGATTATGAAAGTGTCTATAATTTATCTCTGTCCTACCTAGTAAAAATTGGGGTGGATAGGAAAAAGGAAAAAAATGGTCACTGGGAGTGGTGCCTTCATATTTACTGAGCTCCAATGATAACCCTGGTGGCAATAAAAGAAGGAGGAAGAGGAGGAGGAATGAGAAAGGAAAGGATTTAGTGGGCTGGGAAGACAACGTAATGGTTATGCCAAAGACTTTCATGACTGAATATCTGAAGTCTCACATTCAATCCCCAACACCACCATATGCCAGAGAGACCTGAGCAGTGCTGGTCCTTTGTGTGTGTGTGATTAATATATATATATATATGGATTTAGCAATCTAAACAAAAGATCATGCTCACAAATAGAATTGCATAATCTTATCAAGATGTCTATTCCAAGTAAGCCTCTAAATTCAGCATGATGGAATTTGAATCACTTCATCATAATTCTGTTTGTACATGTGTAACATTTCTCAGTTTTCAACATAACAATTTAACCCCTCCCCGTCCTCTTCTGCCCTCATGTTCACAATACTGTTTGAACTCAAGAAGCTTGCTATACAATGTAAAGTAGCTAAGTGAATTTTGAACAAGTTGGGGTTGACACTTGCCTTACCGAATATGGCCATGAGGTGGCAGCAGTGCAAGCAGCTAGATGCTGGGGAGGACCTGAAGGAAAGAAGCCCTGGAAACCAGGAAGTAGAGAGCAGGGATGGAGGGCGTGGCAGGGTGGTGGGGGCACTGGTACTCTTGTGGAGAAATGAAGGCTGGATTCACACTTAATGTATCACCTGGAGAAAGACAGAGGACAGAAAGAGAGACATCTGCACCACTGCTCCACCGCTGCTGAAACTTCCCACCTGCAGGTGGGGGGGAGGGCTTAAACCCGGGGTCATTGTGCACAGGAACGTGTGCGCTTTACTGGGTGCACCACTACTTGGGCCTGCTAAAAAACATTTTTATTTTCTTTTTTCAAAGATGTATTTATGGTAGGCTAGGAAGTGGCACATCAGGTTGAGCACACACATTACCATGCATAAGAACCTGGGTTCAAACCCCTAGTCTCCACCTGCAGGCGGGAAGCTTCATGAGCAGTAGAGCAGTGCTTCAGGTGTCTCTCTTCCTCCCTGTCTCCTATTTTCCCTGTCCTATCAACAAAAAGTGGAAGAAGAGAAGGGGAAAATGTCCAAGAGTGGTGGATTCACTGTGCTGGTTCCAAGGACCAGTGACAACCCTGGTGGCAATAAAAAGAGTACAATTTTAAGAATGATAAAATAAAAATGTAGTTATTAATGAGGAGCACTGAAAGGAGGGTGATCACTAGGTAGGATGCCTGCATTGCCACGTGTGTGACCTAGGTTCAGGCCCTGGCTCCACTGGGAGGTGTGGCTAATAGCGGAAGCTCTGGTGCTGCGGCCTCTCTATCTGAATAAAAAAAGTGGCCGGGAGTTGGGCAATAGTGCAGTGGGTTAAGTGCACATAGTACAAAGCGCAAGTACTGACACAAGAATCCCAGTTCAAGTCCCCAGCTCCCCACCTGCAGAGGGGGATCGCTTTACAGGCGGTGAAGCAGGGTTGCAGGTGTCTGTCTTTCTCTCCTCCTCTCTATCTTCCCTCCCCCCTTAACTTCTCTGTCCTATCTAAAAAAAAAAAAAAAAAAAAAAGGCCTCCAGGAGCAGTGGATTCACAATGCAGGCACCAAGCCCCAATAACCCTAGAGGCAAAAAAAAAAAAAAAAAAGCCTGGACTCAGAAGTTGAAAAACAAATTCAAAAGAGAAAACACAAGTAGAATCTGAACTGGAGTTGGTGTATTGCACCAAAGTAAAAGACTCTGGGGTGGGTGGAGGGGAGAGTACAGGTCCAAAAAGGATGACAGAAGACCTAGTGGGAGTTGTATTGTTATATGGAAAACTGGGGAATGTTGTGCATATACAAACTATTGTATTACTGCTGAATGTAAAGCATTAATTCCCCAACAAAGAAATAAAAAAAATAGCCTGAAGCAGTGAGACTGTGCAAGACCCCAGTCACACACAGAAGCACAGGTTTATTTACAAGAGAATGAGAAGCAGGGCATTTGCCATTGGGGTGGAACTCAGACTCTACATATGGGCAACCTGTGAATGCAGAAGAGGGGGGCCCTGGGTGCTCTACTCCAGGAGTCAGCAAGGGTCCTTGTCTCTCTGCACCCCCATGCAGCCTTCACTGATGTGCTCTGTCTGCCATCCTTGCCCCTCATCTAGGCTCTGGGGTGCTCTACATTAAAGTGGGGAGAAGATGGGCAGAGAAGTAGCTCACCCAGCAGAGTGCATACCTTACCATGTTTGAGGCCCCTGGTTCAAGCCCTGGCACCATATGCCAGGCAGGGTGCTCAGCAGAGCTGTTATACATGCTTGAAACCCTGGCTTTGTTCCTAGCACTGGTTTTCCCTCTAAGCTTTCAGAGATATCCAGTAACATTTCCCTCTCTTTTGAAAATATTTACTTATTAATTCATTTGTAGGACAGAGAGCAATTGAGAAGGGAAAGAGAGAGATAAAGAAAGAGAGACAAACACCTGTAGTACTGTCTTATCAACTCTAAAGCTTCCCCATGTAGGTTGGAACTGGGGGTTTGAACCTGGGTCTTTGCATACTCAGCCAGGTGCACCACTGCTCATCCCTCCCCTGCCCCCTTAAGTGCTGCTTGGGGTGGAATGGACTGTTTTCACAACCTTCCCTCTCAGGGCCTCTGGGCTACGAATCATAGAAAACTGTGTTTGATATCGAAGTTTAAATCACTGAAGCTCACTCCCAGTCTGTGTGTGGCTGCAGTTGTTACTCTGAGTGCCTGGTCTGTTTGGAGTTGAACCTGTGATAGGGGTGACATCTGGATCTAGTCCTCCCTTTCCCCAAAATGGCTTCCCATGTATTACACAGTTGATTTAGGTCTGAAGAGAACAACTCCCATGCATGATACAGGAGGTGCAGTAGCTCGGGCTACTGGGGCAGAGCTGTATTTCAGTCTCATTCTAAATGTCCTCATCATTTCCATCTTGTCTCTCCATGCATCATTGTTGCCCATCTTTTAATGCTTATTTACTCTTTACCTTTATTTATTTGATAGAATCAGCCAGAAATTGAAAGAAGGGGGAGACAAGGAGAAGGCCAAGAGACACCTGCGGCCCTGCTTCACCACTTGTGAAGCTTTCCCTTGCAATGAAGACTAGGGGGCTTGAACCCTGGTCTTTGTGCTTTGTAACATATGCACTCAACCAGGTGTGCCACCACCCAACCCCTGTGTTGCCCATTTTAAATCACAGAAGTGTGATTTAATCACTGAAGTGTGTGTGTGTGTGTCTTGAATTCTTGTTAAAGCTAGTTCTCTCAAGATACATACCAGGTGATCTGACTCATAGGTGAAACTGAAGAAACAAGAAGGGGGAGGCAAAAACCAGGGGGAACTTGGACTAGATATGGTCGGTTGCAGCAAGGCCAAGGATGAGGAGTGGGGAGCTAGTGGTGAGAGAGTGTTGGTGACCCAGTGCATAATGGTAGAAGAGGACCCTAAGTATTATAAAATCAACATGTGGCTTCATCTAAGGTTAAACAAATGAGAGATTTATTTATAAAAATCACCATAAGTGAGAGGAAAAATCTAACTAAGAGAAACGGCAGAAGTCCTTCAACTAGCTAGCTACCAAACATGACACTAAACATGAAAAGGTCAGGAGGAAGATTAATCAGGAGCTATACCAGCAGAATGCCGTGAAGATGTTCCAAAAAAGGGCCTGAGCTGCTCCAGGTCCTTGCTTATATAATAGTCTCTTGTACCCACAATCCCTTGTGAGTTTGTGTCATAGTGTGCTCCATGGTCAGGCTGACATCAGCTGTGCACTACGTCCAAGTTCCTGTTGTGAGCCAGTGTGCTGTGTCACAACACCTAAGTTAGTGGCAGGGTTGGTTTGTAGACACTTATCACAGAAGCATGAGAAATTGTACCCATGTGATGATTGTCTAGTAATGCATTATTTCCCTAATAAAACTTTTTTTTTTTTTTGCCTCCAGGGTTATTGCTGGGGATCGGTGCCTGCACCATGAATCCATGGCTTCTGGAGGCTATTTTTTGCCCTTTTATTGCCCTTGTTGTTTTTATCATTGTTGTGGTTATTATTATTGTTGTTGTTATTGATGTCATTGTTGTTGGATAGTACAGAGAAATTGAGAGAGATGGGGAAGACAGAGAGCAGGAAAGAAAGAGACCTGCAGACCTGCTTCACTGCTTGTGAAGCAATCTCCCTGCTAGTGGGGAGCTGGGGGCTTGAACCGGGATTCTTATGTGCGCTTAACCCGCTGCGCTACTGCCCGACCCCCAATAAAACATTTCTAAAGAAGCTATTTATTTTCTTCCACTATTTTTTTCTTTTCCAGCATTTTAATCTTATTTTTTCCATATGGACTTTGGTCAACTTGTCTCCCTTCAAAAAACTCGCTTGCTTGGGCTGGCAAAATAGCTCCTTTGTATAGTGAGCTGTTTTGCCATGTGCACAGCTCAAGTCTGAGCCCTGTCCCAGTGCACTGGAGGAAGCTTCAGTGCTGTGGTGTCCCCCACCTCTCTCTATCTCAATCTCTCTCTCAGTCCCTCCCTCCTTTCTATCTAAAAAGATAGCTTGCTGATATTTTTATTGTACTTGCACTGAGCTGACAAATTAGCTTAGGTAGAAGTGACATCTTTCTAATGCTGACATTAGACATAAAAATAGACAGGCAGGCAGAAGGCACACATGTAAAGATGAAGACATGGATTGGGCAGTAAGATCGCTCCCTTGAATAGTGTGCTGCTTTGCCTTGTGTATGACCCAGGTTGGAGCCCAGCCCCACTGCATCGAAGGAAGCCTCAGTACTGTGGTCTTTTACCCTCTCCCTCTGCCTCTCTGCCTCTCTGCCTCTCTGCCTCTCTGCCTCTCTGCCTCTCTGCCTCTATCTTAGAATAAATGAAGACACAGATCAAGGTATAGTTTCTAAAAGCCAAGAAACACCAAGAATTGCCAATAAATGAACAGAAGGTGGGGAGAGAGGTAGAGGATACAGAAGATACTCTCACTTCTCATCTCGTCTCTCACCCCCAGAGGGACCCAACCCTGATAGCAACTTGTTCCTGGATTCTAGTATCCAGAAGAGTGAGCCCATCCATTTGTCATATCCCCTAGTTCCTGCTGCTTTCTAATGGTGGTGGCTCCAGCCAGGAGCCCAATGCAAGGCATAGTTTTCTGGATGTGCATTCATTGCCATCTTGGACACAGGCCTACTTGGCTATCAGTGCTTCTTCATAATGTCTACAGGAAACGAACAAAATAGAAGCAGTGTTCGAGAGGGGACTGAGATAGGACAACCCAAAGGGCTCTTTCTCCTCCATGGCGTTGTCCCAGCTGACCCCTCCCCTCTACCCGCAGGCTCTGAATTCTCTAGAAGGTTCTGTGGGCAACCAATTCAAGCCTTCAACTAGTGACCTCAGGTCCTTTAAAATTTTGGGCCAGAGAAATAGTTCACTTGGATAGTGTATGATGTAATAATGATTCATTTTAAAGTATAAAATATCAAAGGAAGGCACGTTTTTTTGAGAGGCACATGTTATTTTAGTGTCCCCCTTCCCCCGTGCCTAAGCCATGATGTGAACTTAAGCAAAAAGCTTATCTTACAAGAAAACCACTCCCCCCCCCATCTAGCTACTTAACCTCAGATCAGGAGACAGAGACCCTGTCTAGCAGTAACTAAGTAACTAAGGAATGAGGAAGTATGTGTTAAAACTACTCAGGCCTGGATCACTAACCTAAAAGGAAAGATTTTTTTATATTGATAGGCACTATTGGGACCAGATTATAAACTCCATTAATAAAGAGGCAATGAGGAAACTGGAGGAGGGATTTTCACATTAGGGTATAAATGTTTGTTGGTGCCAACATGGCTGATTCAGGTTGGGTGGTACCCAATTCTGAAGAATCAAATAAATGTCTCACTTCCTTTAAGTTTCCAGAGTCCATTCTTATGTGAACAGGTTGAATTATTTCTAACACATGTTGTTTTTCCATGTGTACAACCAAGGTTCAAGTCCAGCCCCTACCACATTTAAGGAAGTTTAGGTGCAGGTGCGGTGGTGTCTCTCTCTATCTCTTTCCCCCACATTCCCTCACTCCCTCTCCCTCTGTGTCTCTATGAGAGAGAGAGAGAGAGCTAGATAGGAGGGGGAAGGGTGAGTATGTAGTGTTTCACCTACAAAGCCCTGTTTCAGACAGGAGCTAGGCACAATTATTTTCTGACCCAAGGCAGAGAATTTGTCTCTAGGGTTCTGGTGGGACAGAGGTTCAGAGTCCAACAGACCTGGACAGAAGTTAGTGGGTTGGTTCTGGGTATAGAATGATCCTCTAGTGAGAGCAGAACAGCAGTTTTCCAGCAGAAGGCACCACAGAGCCCCACCTTGGGGAACCATGGAAGGAATGGTGACTGGGGTGGGGGAGTGTTAATACTCCCCCAGCTCCATGGGTGTCCTAAGTGTGCAGTCCAGGGCGTCCCTATGGGATTCAGTTCCTATTTTGCAAAATGAGGCAGGGAACCCCTGCTGGGGTGGCCTAGAAGAGTGAATGAAAACCATCATCCCCAGCAGCAGTGATGGAGCCAGAGCCTCATTGCAGACCAGCTCTTATTGGCTAGTGAGGAATCCTTCCCAACAAGAACAGGGCCATGATTTTTGCATCTTCCCAAACACAGATAGCTTTGACTAAATGAAATCTACAATGTTTTTTGGTTTTTAAACAAGATGCTATATATCTATATATTGGTGGTGGTGGTGGTGGGGGGGTGATGATAAGCACACATGATGCTTGGTGCCAGGCTAGCTTCGCGGGCGGAGACAGACGACCAGGGACTCATGGCTGAGCTGTATGCAGTATCTCTTTATTCATGTGAAACACAGCACAATCTAAGCCAAGCTAAACTAAACTAAACTAATCACAATCCTGTCCTTATATATATATACTTGCCAAGTCGGTTGTAAACAGGATGTGACATAGAGAGGGTGGAGCAAAAAGAGATTGGTGAAATACAGGGTGTGACAAGGAGAGGGGGTGGAACAAAAAGACATCATGAACCAGTGGGGATTAAACCAATGCCCTGGAGACAGGGTGGTGCTTAGTTAACAGTGGTTATGTAAATAGAATACAGTGTTAAGCGGGGGGATTAAACCAATGACACAGGAGGGGTTTTAGAAGCAGAACCTCATGCACACCAGGCCTTGTGCTTTGTCACTGAGCCACTTGTCAGTTCACCAAGGGATGCTCCTGAAGCTATGTAAGGGGCTTCACGTGGTGATGTAAAATACTCTCATACCTGAGACTCTGAGGTCCCAGGTTCAGTCCCTAGCACCTCCGCAAGCCAGAGATGAGCAGTGCTCTTTCTATATATGCCTCTCTCATTACAGTTTAAAATATTTTTATTTATTATAATTTTTAAAAATATTTTTTATTATCTTTATTACATAGAGACAGCCAGAAATTGAGAGGAGGGGAGACAGACAGGGAGAGAGACAGAGAGACAAATGCAGCCCTGCTTCACCACTTGTAAAGCTTTCCCCCTGCAGGTGGGAACCAGGGGCTTGAACCCGGATCGTTGTGCACTGTAATATGTGCGCTCAACCAGGTGCGCTACCACCCAGCCCTTTCATTATAATTTTTTAAAAGGGAATATGTGCTTAAAAGAAAGGGAGAGAGAGAGAAAGAAAAAGCTGTTAAGAGATAATCCTTTAGTTCATTAAAAAATATCAGAAACTAATCTTTTTATTGTGAAGGAACATGCGTGTTATTCCCTTGAATGTAAACTGCCTCTGGGAGGACACAGGCCTCGTCTAGAGCAAATCTTTCTTCTTATTAAACTTGGAGTTCATTTCGCAGCAAGGACTGTTCCCCTCCCCAGAGCTGAGGTCTGTGGAAGCACAGGCTGTGTGCTGGGAGAAATAACTTTCCAGAACAGCGTCTGATCAGCACAAAGAGGCTGAGGCTGGGGAGTAGAGAGCAGGTGAGCGGGGCTGCGGAGTGGGGCACAGGTGGAGTGAGTGGGGGGCAGGAGTGACCTGATGGAGACGGGGCGAGGTAGACTGAGGTGCAGTCCTGGGACTTTGTTGTGTTGAGTGGCAGGTCCTAGTTGGATATATCACAGACTTTGCTGTCTCAGTAGGAGACGCCGATGGGGCAGGTGCTGTACTACAATACTTCTGGGGAGTCTGGGGCCAGGCGGTGAATGAAATCTGTGGAGCCCCGATTGTCACTGGCACAGAAAGCGAACACACACGGCCAACTCATGACAGGGCTGAGAGTGAGTTTGCGCAGCGGCGTGACCACGCCCAGTACGCCGCAGGTCCCGCCCGCAGCGTTGCTGGCCCCACCCGCCAAGGCCCCACCGGTGGCCTTAGTAGGCGGGGCGGCGGGAGTAGCAGCGAGCTCGTCTGGGCCGCGCTGCCTCGCAGCGGTCTGGACCAGGTTGCTCTCTGAGCCCGGGGCGTCCGGGCAGGTAGGAGGCGCTGCGGGAGGGAAGCGTGTGGGCAGAGCACCTGAGAGTGTGGCCGTGCGTCTGTGTGTGCGCACTAGCTAGCAGGAGGTGAGTGCTTCCTGCAGGCTGGGGGAGGGGGTGCGGGGACATCCAGGAGGGCTTGCAACCCACCCCGCGACCAGGGCCTCTCTCCATCCTCTCCGGAGTGTCTGGCGGCTCCCACGCCCTGAAGCTGGGGTTAAGTGCCCTTTTTTATCGCACCCCCCCTTCCTGCTCTTGCCCACCCTACCCCCTCTGGCTTCCTGGGAGTCCCCCACCCCCATCCCTGGAGGCCTGAGAGAGGTGGCTCTGCCTGGCTTCCTTGCTTCTGGACCCTCCTAGGGTTTCCTGGGCTGCTGGGCTGGAGTATAGGGCCAAGGTATGGGGATCTAGCAGAGACTGAGGGTCTCTGATCCTCACTCTGCAGTGTCAGGGGGTCTGGGGAGATTGTCCTGAGCTGCAGAGATGATGTCTAGTGCTCCCTGCCTTCATTTCATGTGGAGTGTTCAGCCTCAGACTCCACAGTCATGAACAGAATTGGGGTCCTGAGGAGTGAGGTCAGCGACCCTCTTTCTCACACCTGCAGAGGCAGAATTTGAATCAGGGTTGAACCTGGCTGTCAACCTGCATCACCCCCTGTCCCCCCAATTCCTAGCATTCCAGATGGGGAGGAATCAGGGCTGGCTTCCTGGAAGAGAGAGCTTTGAGAGTGGACTCAGCCTGTGAGTCTGAGACCTAGGGCAAATACTATTTCCCCCAGGTACATTGGGTGCTAGCTTCAGTCTGGGTGCAGCTGCTGGGTGGGGAAGAGTGGGCCGGCCACTGCTGCCTTAGACTAGACAGAGTTGCGTGTCAGGGTGCAGGGCAGGGGCAGGGAGAGCCAGCAGCCACTGTCCAGAGTGGTACCCAGTGCCAGGCACCCAAACTAGGATGAACTGAGGAGCCCAGAAGAGTTCCTGAAGGTGCATTATTGCTGGCTTGGAGGATGGAGAGTTCAGTGGGTGGAAAGAAAGGGCAGGGCACTCCCCAAAGGCTAACCTAGGCCATTACATTAATAGTGGCCAAAATCCTATCACTAAGTCCTTTCTTCCCTTGGGGCAGCTTTGGAAGAAGGGCAGATGGAAATGGGGTCTCTGCCAGTGATCCTAAGGGAGCCCCCCTCTTAGCTGCAGTGGAGGGCAGGGACTAAGACCCCCAACACACACACACACACACACACACACACACACACACACACACACACACACACACACACACCTTCTAGTGCATAGGCTGAGTTATGGGCCCCGCCCAGTGTGGCTCACCACTAGTGCCCCTCTCTGAAGTCTGTCTGCAGCTGGGTTTCTCCCCTGGCCCCTGCCTGTACCTTCTCCCCGCTTCCCTGCATCTCTGTGCCCCAAGTAGTGTTCAGATCCAGGAACACTACTTCAGGAAGCGGGCCAGAAGGCTGGGACCCAGATTTGGTGAGCTTTGCGTGTTTGCTTCTCCAGAGACTTGTCTCTGGGGGTGCCCAGCCTTTCCTTTGTTGGACTGCAGGGTGCTGGTGGCTGAGGCTCTGGTGGCAAGGGGATGTGGGCTGTGACTTTCTATCAGATGGGGCCTGTGGTCAACTCTGGCAACCAATATGACACCCTGACCATAGGGGCCCAGCTGACTGCTGCTGGCCACAACAGGTGGAATGTGGCCAAGAGCCTGCTGGTGTAGCTACTGCTAGACTTGCAGGGTAATATATAGTGACCAAGACCTGAGCTTGGGAATGACTTTGCTTTACTTTGTTGCAATTCACTGAGGAAAAACTTCCTTGAGCAGAGAAGGTGTGAAGTAGGCTCCAATCCACACCGAACATTAGGGACAGTGTCCCTTTCTTGTTGCTACTGTAGCAGCTTAGTAGAGGCCTGGTGGCTTAAGGGACACAGTTCAATGTGTTGTCTTACAGGTTTGAGAGTCTGACATCTGGGAGAGTCTTGAGAGGCTGGTCCCAGGCTGCAGGGAGAAGGTATCCCTTCCCTTCCCTTCCAGCTCTTGGGGGCTGCAGTGTTCTGTTCGCCTCATCCCCATACCTGCTCTGTCATTGCATGTACTATTCTCAGGGATCTCCTCCAGACATCCAAAGCCACTGACTTCCCCCATGAGATCACTCAGCCACACCCACAGCTCATCCTCAGAGACCTTGCTCAGATGTTTCCTTTACCATAAAGCCCTCCTGCCCTGCTGGAGTGAATCTTACCACTTTGAGAGTAGATCTCTCAGCTTCCTCTTAGGGTCTGGATGCCTCCTCCTCCATACTGGCCACCAAGCCTCACTTCTGCTGCTTCCCTCAGCCAGACACAGAAAGGACACAGGTCATTGACCTTTCTCACGTCATGGGCCAGCAGGGTTGAACTCTTGAGAACACCTCTTCCCTCCCTGGACCCCTGGCCCTTCATGGTACAACTAGAGCAGCACAGCTTACTCCTGCATTTATCCAAGAGCATGACCTGGGAGTCTGAACTCAGTTTCCCTTTTTGAGAAACAAGTACCCGGGCTGCCTCTGCAGGCAAGGAAGCAGGTAAAGTGGGTGCCCTGGTGCCACACACTGCAAATGGGAAAACAGCAAGAAGCCTCCCACTTTGCCATGGTTCAGTGGTGAGAGAGCCCACAGATCAGAGAGGTGGGCATTCACTTGGGAACACATAGCACAGCAGAAGTACTCATTTTAGTAACTGACCCGGTGCCATTTCAGTGGTGTCCCCAGTGGAACAGGACTAGTATTAGGGTCCCCTTTATCACCACTACATCCCCTACCCTAGCACGTGTCTAAGGCAGATGACATCTATTCTGGTCACTCAGCTACACACTGGCCATCTGTCTTAGGCTGCTGCCCCCTGCCCCCCTATCTCCAACAGCCAGTGCCTCCCCACCCTGCTGCTTACTGGTCTGGCCTGATGCCCCCTCCCGTGTCTCCCTGTCTGCAGCTAGGAAAGACAATGATAAGGGAGGCAGCAAGAAGAAAGACAGGATCTCCCGGCCCCACTGCCAGGCAGGGTGACTCACAGGCTTGGCACCGCACCCCAGCTCTGCTGTCCAGAAGCCGGAACCCCCGGGAGCCCATCCTAGCTCCCCCTCCTGACCTGTGCTTTTTCCTCTCATCCCTGAGTGCACGGTGAGGGGGATACTGGATCCTGGGGCATCACACACACAACCCCCCCCATAGTACAGACACACCCCAAGCATATCATTGGCTGGTGGCTGGTGGGATGTAGAGGAAAGTGGGGTAAACAAACTGGCAAAACTTAGACAGAAATGGGCATCAAGTTGTGTGTGGGAGGAGATAGTTCAGCTGGTAGAAAGCAGTATTGACATGCCTGAGGCACCAGTTGGATTTCTGATGCTTCGTGTCCCAGATTGGTACTTAGGTTCTCCTGTCTCTTCCCCAGCCTCTCCTTTTCTCATGTGAAATTAATCACGTAAATCTTTAAAAACCAAACCAATACTCAGGCAGTCATCAAACTCTGAGGCTTGGGCTGGTGAGATAGCTCACTTGGATAGTGCACTGCTTTGCCATGTGTGTGACCTCAGCTCAGATCTAGCCCTCACTGTGTTGGAAGAAGTTTTGGTGTTGTGGTTGCTTTCACTCTGTCTCATTCTACTTCTCTGCACTCTTTCTTTCTTTCTTTTTTTAAAATTTATTTCTTTATTGGGGAATTAATGTTTTACATTCAACAGTAAATACAATAGTTTGTACATGCATAACATTCCCCAGTTTCCCATTTAACAACACAACCCCCACTATGTCATTTATCATCCTTCATGGACCTGTATTCTCCCCACCCACCCACCCCAGAGTCTTTTACTTGGGGGCAATATGCCAATTCCATTTCAGGTTCTACTTGTGTTTTCTTTTCTGATCTTGTTTTTCAACTTCTGCCTGAGAGTGAGATCATCCCATATTCAGCCTTCTGTTTCTGACTTATTTCACTCAACATGATTTTTTCAAGGTCCATCCAAGATCGGCTGAAAACGGTGAAGTCACCATTTTTTACAGCTGAATAGTATTCCATTGTGTATATATACCACAACTTGCCCAGCCACTCATCTGTTGTTGGACACCTGGGTTGCTTCCAGGTTTTGGCTATTACAAATTGTGCTGCCAAAAACATATGTGTACACAGATCTTTTTGGATGGATGTGTTGAGTTCCTTAGGATATATCCCCAGGAGAGGAATTGCAGGATCATAGGGTAGGTCCATTTCTAGCCTTCTGAGAGTTCTCCAGACTGTTCTCCACAGAGGTTGGACCAATTTGCATTCCCACCAGCAGTGCAGGAGGGTTCCTTTGACCCCACACCCTCTCTAGCATTTGCTGCTGTTACCTTTTCTGATGTATGACATTCTCACAGGAGTGAAGTGATATCTCATTGTTGTCTTGATTTGCATTTCTCTGACAATCAGAGACTTGGAGAATTTTTTCATGTGTTCTCAGCCTTTTGGATCTCTTCTGTGGTGAATATTCTGTCCAAGTCCTCCCCCCATTGTTGTCTTGTTGTTGAGCCTGGCAAGCTCTTTATATAAGTTGGTTATTAAACTCTTATCTGATGTATGGCATGTAAAGGTTGTCTCCCATTCTGTGAGGGGTCTCTTGGTTTGAGTAGTGGTTTCTTTTGCTGTGAAGAAGCTTTTTAATTTGATATAGTCCCATAGGTTTATACTTGCCTTACTCTTCTTTGTAACTGGATTTGTTTCATTGAAAATGTCTTTAAAATTTATGTGGAAAAGAGTTCTACCAATATTTTCCTCTAAGTATTTGATAGTTTGTGGTCTAACATCCAAGTCCTTGATCCACTTGGAATTTACTTTTGTATTTGGTGAAATACAGTGATTCAGTTTCATTATTCTGCATGTTTCAACCCATTGTTTCCAACACCATTTGTTGAAGAGACTCTTTTCCCCATTGAATAGTCTGGGCCCCTTTGTCAAAGATTAGATGTCCATACGTGTGGGGCCTCATTTCTAGGCTCTCAATTCTATTCCACTGGTCAGTGAGTCTATTCATGTTCCAGTACCAAGCAGTTTTGATGACGGCGGCCCTATAATATAGTTTGAGATCTGGGAGTTCCTTCCTTCCTTCCTTCCTTCCTTCCTTCCTTCCTTCCTTCCTTCCTTCCTTCCTTCCTTCCTCCTGGGTTATTGCTGGGGCTCAGTGCCTGCACTGCTCCTGGTGGCTATCTTTTTCCTTTTGTTGCCTTTGTTGTTTATCATTGTTGTTTTGTTGTTGTTATTGCTGTTGGATAGGACAGAGAGAAATTGAGAGAGGACAGGAAAATGGGGTGTGGGGTGGGGGAGGGAAAGATAGACATCTGCAGACCTGCTTCACTGCTTGTGAAGCAACCCCCCTGTAGGTGGGGAGCGGGGGCTGGAACCGGGATCCTTATGCCTGTCCTTGAGGTCTGTGCCACATGTGCTTAATTTGCTGCGCTACCGCCCTGGCCCCTCTGCACTCTTTCTTCCTCTCTGTCTCTAAGTTAAAAAGAAAAACAGCTAATCCTGAGGTTCTATTGGGGGGGTCCCTCTTTGGCATCTGGTCTCTTCCCCCGACTCGGTTTTTCCCCAGGTCACTATCTCAGCAACTGTTCTCTGCCTTTTCACCTGGTTTCTGCCCTCTCTCTGGCTGCCCATTCCGCCCTTAGCTAGAGCCCGCAGAGCTGGTCCCCACAACTTCACCCCTGCTCCCTCCCCAGGAAGCTCCCTCTGCCACAGTCCTGCCTGCCCCCCTACCCAACCCACCTGTCCCTGCTGATCAGACCTGGCCAGGCCTCACCTACCAGAGCCACCACCATTCTCCCGGCCTTATAATGCCCCTGCCACGTACTTTACTGTTGGGCCCATTCTGCATGTCCATGGGTCTGTGTGTCTGGGACCCTCCTTCTCACCCATTGGAGTCGCTCTCAGCACAGACAGACATTGGGACTTGACGGTCCCCAGGCTAGAACCCCCTGATGCCTGGTCCTTCTCAGTGTGTGTTTGTGTGTGTGTGTGTGGGGGGGTGCTGCCTGCAGTGGGGTGCAGCTGGGGACAAGCAAAAGGGGCTTGTATCATAGGTTGTAGGCCTGCCACACCCCTGCTCTGCTCCATCTCCTTCCTCAATAATATGATGACCCCCACCCCACCCCACCAAATCCCAGACCACCTTTCTCAAGCTGGCAGCTGGCACCTATTTTCAGAGGCAGAAAAGACCTTGAGGTGTGTGCCCAGACCCTTCCCAGGGCCAATAGCTTATTTAACTTATATATATGTATATGAAGGAGGAGAGGGAGAGAGAACCAGAGCATCACCCTGGCACATGCAATACCAGGGATCAAACTCAGGATCTTATGTTGAAAAGTCAAAGGTTAGTTTTATCTATTGCCCCACCTCCCAGGCCAGAGGGCCATTGGCTTTTAAAGAAAATTGGTCACTGAAGCAGACCTGACCTGCAGGGCAGAGCATGAATAATCTCACAGTGAATTTCCAGAGTGACCACACCCATAGCCACCACCCAGATCCAGATAAATATGTCCCTTGCTGCCATTGTCCCCCAAACTGCCACTGTCCCTTCCTTCTGCTCCCCAGAGGTGACCTGTGCCTGCTTTTCAGTTTTGGAGTCACAGCTTTTTATTGTTGGAGTCACAGCTTACTTTCCTGACTTAATGTCATGCCTCCTTGGAATCATAGACATCACAGTCTGTTTATGCCACTTGTCATATTCCATGGTGCCAGCACATTTATCTTCCCCCTATTGATGGCCATTTGAGTGTTCACAGTTTCAGTTGTGACAAACATTCCTGCAATGAACAGCTATGTGTATGATGGTTTTTTAAAATTTAATTTCATGACTATGTATGCATATTTCTGGCCAGTCTGTACTTGGGAGTAAAACTGCTGAATAGCAGTGTGTGTGTGTGTGTGTGTGTGTGTGTGTGTGTGTGTGTGTAGCTTTAGCAGATATGTTCAGATGGGGCTATCACTTTAAATTCCCACCAAATATTGCACAACTTAACTTGCAAGGTGGGGGAGGGTAGGAGGCAGGAGCATGATGTTTTCCACTTGAGCCATTCTGCTGGAGTGGAGTGTTGTGCCCTTGTGGTCTAAAATGGTATTTCCCTGATAATTAGTGGGGAAGGCACCTCCCCACACACCCCCACTCAGACTTACTGGCAAAGTGGCTTATTCTCTTGTTTTCACAGTTTTTTTTTTTTTTTTTTTTGCCTGCCTCTTCATTAGATTTACAGTACAGGTGGAGTTAGCTTTTCTCTTTTTTTTTTTTTCCATTTTGTTTGCCAGACCCTAGCACCAGTGAAACTTACTGTACTGCTAGACAATTTTTCACCCTCATCTTACTTTCAGATAAAGACAGAGACTGAACCTTGAATCCACACCACTGGGAACTAGATTTTTTTTTATTTTTTCTTTTTTGCCTCCAGGGTTATTGTTGGGGCTTGATGCGTGCACCACAGAATCCACTGCTCCTGGAGGCAATTTTTTGCCCTTCTGTTGCCCTGGTTGTTTTATCGTTGCTGTAGTTACTATTGTTGTTGTTGATGCCATCATTATTGGATAGGACAGAGAGAAATGGAGAGAGGAAGGGAAGACAGAGATGGGGAGAGAAAGATAGACACCTGCAGACCTGCTTCACTGCCTGTGCAATGACTCCATTCAGGTGGGGTGCCATGGACTCAAATTGGGATCCTTACGCCAGTCCTTGCACTATGTGCCATGTGCGCTTAACCTGCTGCGCTACCTCCTGACCCCCAATATTTTTCTTTAAACCAGTTTCCTTTTCCCACTAATCTTTTGTAAAGGGAACCATGCAGCTGGGCTGGTGACTCAGCTCACTTGCATAGTGCACTGCTTTGCAATGTGTACCGCCTAGGTTCGAGCTTATGAATTGAAATTTATAAATTCCAGCCAAGTTCAGCACTTCTCTCTCTAAATGTAGAGAAGCTGAAACAATATTTTCTTTATTAGGGGGATTAATGGTTTATAGTTAGCAATAAAATACAGTAGTTGGTACATGTGTAACATTTCTCATTTTCCACATAACATTCAAACCCCCCTCTAGGTCCTCCTCCACCAACATGTTCCAGGACTTGAACACTTATCCCCACCCCAGAATCCTTTACTTTGATGCAATACACCACCTCTAGTCCAAGTTCTGCTTTGTGTTTTCCCTTATATTCTTATTTTTGAACTTCTGTCTGTGACCAGGAACATTCCCATACTCATCCTTCTCTTTCTATCTCTTTTTACCTCACTTAACATGATTCCTTCAAGCTCCATCCAAGATGAGGTGAAGGTGAATTCACCATTTTTAATAGCTGAGTAGTATTCCATCGTGCATATAGACCACAACTTTCTCAGCTACTCATCTGTTGTTGGACACCTGGGTTGCTTTCAGATTTTGACTATTACAAATTGCACTGCTACAAATTTAGGTAAACACAGATCTTTTTGGATGGGTGTGTTTGGTTCCCAAGGATATATCCCCAGGAAAGAAATTGTAGGGTCGTAGAGTAAGTCCACTTCTGAGAGTTCTCCAGACTGCTCTCCTCAGGGATTAGACCAGTTCACATTCCCACAAGCAGTGCATCAAGGTTCTTTTGCCCTCACAACCTTGCTGGAAGAATCTTTACAAGAAAGTGAAAACTGACAGTGGGGCCTTTCAGTTCTGGCCTAATGCTGTCCTAATGCTAAACCCTAGTCCATGGCCTCTCCAAGGGGCCTAGTGCAGGGTCGACAGGGACTCACACAGGCTGAGTGAACTACTCAGTGGGCAATGGCTGTCTCCTGGCTTCTTTCTGGCCATACCAGTGGGCCACTAAAGTGATCACAGGTAGAATGGGGCCCTACTTTGGAAACACCTTCTATGTTGCAGAACTGGAGGCTTGGAGAGCTGCTCAGAGGCTGCATATTTGGGGCAGCTGCTGCGTGGCTGGACAGAAAGAGTAAGGGAGCTGTGGTGCACCCTTAACCAGGGTTGGTTTCCCTATTGCCCCCCATCCCCACTCCAGTCACTGGGGAGCAAACTTCCTGGTCTGGAGGTCAGCCAGGACTCCCATTCTCCACTCTTCCTGGATGTGACCTCAGCCAGCTGGCTCCCTCCTGGCTCTCTGGGCTCTGAGCAGGGAATTGCAGGAGTGGATTGCTGGGCTTGGCTTTCACTTTCTTTGATCTAATTCCCCCAGCTGCTGCTGTAGTTTCCTGCTGGGCTGCTAATGTTGCTGAGGGTGGCTGTGGGCCAGAGCCTGGGTGTCTGTGTATGGGGGACCAGGAAGAATGATACTCCAGGTTTTATTATCTCTCCCTTAAACTTCCAGGTCTTCCAGGAGCTGTCAGAGGGACCCTCAGAGAGTCTGAGTGATTGGCCTGAGGCCCCACAGTGGTGGGTTGCCCATGTAGGGAATGTGGAGTGGCTGTGGGTCCAAGCAGGCAGGGCCCCTCTGCACTCCTTTCTGTTCCAGCTCAACCCCCCTTCCTGCCTGTCCTCTTATCACTCCATTCCAGCAAGGCTTCCTGAAGCTCCCCATAAAGTAGACTCATGGAGGGAGTGGTCCTGCCTGCTCCCCCAACCCTGCCACAGTGCTCAGCTCTCCTGCACTGCTCTGGGGTGGGTTGCCAAGTGGAGATGGGGGGTGGCTAAGGGTGAGTCTGGATTGTGCACGAGTCTGGAACTTGAACAAATCACCTTACCTCATGAGCCCATTCTTTCTTCAACCCTTCCTTCCTTCCTTCCTTCCTTCCTCCCTCCCTCCCTCCCTTCCTCCCTCCCTTCCTTCCTTCCTTTTTTTGATAGAGACAGAGAAATTGGGAAAGAGAGACAAAGACAGATAACCTGCAGCACTGCTTCACCAACTTGTGAAGCTTCCTCCCTGCAGGTGAGGGCCAACCAGGGCTTGAATCTGGGTCTTTGGGCATGGTAACTTATGTGCTCTACTGAGTGCAACCCTCCTCTCTTTCTTTTTCGTTCTTTCTTTCTTTCTTTCTTTCTTTCTTTCTTTCTTTTCTTTTCTTTTTTAAGTTGTATTTATGGGCTGGGGAGCTAGCATTATGCAAAAAGACTTCGTTGCCTGAGGCTTCAAAGTCCCAGGTTCAATCCCTGGTACAAGCCTGAGGAGTGCTCTGGAAAAAAAAATAATGGAAGGGGTGCTTGCAAGTCTGATTCTGTACTCCTGGGCCACCTCCTGTGCCACCTGGCTTCTTTTTGTTGAGCAGTGACAGCAGAGAAAGGCCCCGAGGGCCCCAGAAGAGTGAAGTTGGCAGGTGGGGGTGAGTTTATGACCAGTACCAGGTGCCCCTGAAGCCCAGAGAACACCATTGGGGTGTAGATCCAGCAAAATGGCCAGAAGGCTGTTCTGGGAGCCTGGCTTAGAGGCAGGTCCTCAGAGGAGTGAGGTCAGTAGCATAAGGAGCAAGGAGATTGCTACAAAGGTAAGATAGCTTACTTGGATAATGTACTGCTTTGCCCAAGACCCAGGTTTGAGCTCTGCCCTCTACAATATTGAAAGAAGCTTTGGTGCTGGGGTCTCCTTCACTCTCTGTCTCTATCTCTATCTCTATCTCTCTGTGTCTCAGAAAAAGAAAAATCAGAGAGGCTGGTTTTGGGGTACAGGAGAGAATGAATGAGTGTGGTGGATGGGGACACCCAGCTCTGTATTTTACTCCGGACTTGAAACTGAAGTCTCTGTTCTTTTCATCTATAGCCTAATTCTGCCTAGGAAGGTCTTAAGAGGACTGGCAGGACTAGGGGGTGCCCACTGGGAGGGGAAGCAGGGCCAGCTCTGAGTACTCTTGTGGTTGTGTCTGAGGCTTATGGGCCTGGCATCACCTCTGCACATCAGAAATGAGAGATCAGGGCTGAGAGATAGTTCAACAACAGAACACAAGACTTGCACACCTGAGACCAACCCCTACTTCATCCCTAGCACCTCCACATGTCAGAACTCAGCATTTTTTCCTTTAGGGTTATTGCTGGGGCTCAGTACCTGCACCATGAATCCACTGCTCCTGGAGGCCTTCCCCCCACCTTTTGCCCTTGTTGTTGTAGCCTTGTTGTGGTTACTATTGTTGTTGATGTCGTTCGTTGTTGGATAGGACAGAGAGAAATCGAGAGAGGAGGGGAAGACAGAGAGGGGGAGAGAAAGACAGATACCTGCAGACTTGCTTCACTGCCTGTGAAGTGACTCCCCTGCATGTGGGGAGCTGGGGGCTCAAACCGGGATCCTTAGGCCCGTCCTTGCGCTTTGCACCACGTGTGCTTAACCCACTGTGCTACCACCCGATTCCAGAGACAATGTTTTTTAAGAAAGAACTGAACTGATCTGGGCTGTGAAATTAGGCCTGTGGGTCCCTCTCTCTGCTTGTCGCACACCAGCTGTGTGACATTGGGGTGGTGTCTGCCCCTCTCAGAGCCTTAGTGCCTGGCCTTAACACAAAAGAGAGAACAAGCAAGTTCAGTTGACTCAGGGTCTTGCATCCCTCCAACAGTGACGGTCTCCTGACTTCCTGTCCCTGCAGGTTCCACAGAGTTGTCTTTCCTTGGCCTTCCTCTGTGGGGGCAGCAGCTGCCATGTTCTCATGTGTGAAGCCATATGAGGGCCAGGACTACTCGGCCCTGAAGCGGGCTTGTCTGCGCAAGAAGGTACTCTTTGAGGATCCCACTTTCCCAGCCAGTGATGACTCACTCTATTACAAGAGCACTCCAGGACCCATGGTCAGGTGGAAGCGACCCAAGGTCAGTGTTGGGCTGAGCAGGAGCATGGTGACAAACCAGGCCCTACCACAGGGCCATGTCTGTAGGGGTGGGGTGGCCTGGCATGACCCAGGTCCTGGGTGCTTGGACAGTGCTGGGCAGATGCAGCTCTTATGCTGGCCCCCATCTGGCTTAGGGCAGAAAAGTGTGCCCTGAATCTGTGGCCACCTACCCAGAACTGACCGCTCTCTGGGCCTCAGCCCCCTCGTGGGAATTCCTGGTGTCTCTATCACCCTCTACCCAGTGTGGCTTCTGGGACAAATAATGAGGTGATATGCGTGCAATCTTTTTTTCATGCCCTCTGTCCCTGTTCATCAGTTTTTCTCATGTAGGGCTGGGGTCTTGAACTCAGGCCATTGTGCACTGTAAAGTGTGTTCTCTGGTCCTGTCCCCAGATGTAACTTTTTTCCCCCTAAAGAGTGACATTCAAGTGTAAGGAATTTCCTTGGCTGTTAATTACTGCCATAATTTCACAGTCTTGTTTGCTGCAGTTGAAAGAGGATATAATGGTGAATCAATACCAATTTTAGTGGTAAAAGCTTTTATAATGGTGCCTCATGGGAGGTATTTCCTCTGCGCCCCCCTGCTCAGACTAGCAGGTGAGAGGCCTCTGGCTGACTGCCCTTGAGGAGACTAAGGCTAGAGCTAGAACCAGTTTGACAAGAATGTTTGGCTCAGGGGCATGAGTACATCTCTACCCAGGCATGATGTAGGAGTGACTGTCTCAGGCCTCTCACTTCCACAGCCCTGCTGGTGACACTGTGAGAGCTGGTGACAGAGCCTAGGTGTTCAGGGGAGACTCCCTCAGCCCTGTGATCAGAGACAGGCCAAACCCTCCATTAGGGAATGACAGAGGGGCGGGTGGTGGCTTTCCTGAGGTGAGATGATGGCTCAGCTGGGAGTTCCTAAACTAGGGGACAGCAGATGCCCATCACCCAGCCCTGCCCCCAGCAAGTGCCCTGGCCTTGTTTCTCTGGGCCCCCCTGGGAGCCTTCTGGCCTGACTGTCCTCTTTCTTCTTTGTCCAGGGAGTAGTGAGAGAGGCCACTCTCAAAGGACCTTTGTGAGGCCTGTGTGTGGGTGGGGGTGAGAGGAGAGGGCCCTCTCAACTATTTGTCTGCCCCACTCCACTCCCTTCTGCCCCATTCTGACCCTCTACTGCCCCTGGGAAGCACTGGGCTATGGGAAGCACTGAGTAGGGGAACTGCCAGTCCATTATCCCTTGCTGTGTGACCCTGGCAGTCACCTGCTCTCTGTGGGCTTCTTTGCTTGCTGGTTCAGGAGACCTACCATGCTGCCCTCTATCACTACCTGCTTCCCTAGGTTTGGTGCCAGGCCCTTTTCAAACACTGGGAGAGCAAGAATGGGGCTGCTCTGGGTAGGGAAACTGGTGAGGGGTTCAGTGGTGACTAAGGGTTGAGGAGGACCAGGGTGGTATAGAGCATTGGGTGAGGAAGAGATATGCAATAGCAGTGGTGGTAGGCAGCAGGTCTGGATTATGTGACAGGAAGTGGGCTTTGGAAGGGATTCCATGACAAGAAGTGGTCTCTGGGAGCAGGAAGTTGGGCCTGACTTGCCTCAGGCAAGTGGGGGGAGCCAGCCCAGTCAGTTTACAGTTTATTCTCAACTGCTGGGCACCTGGCCAAAGAGATGAACTTTGGCCAAGGCAGTGGTGCTTCTGTAGAACCCCACCTCCTATGACCCAACTGTTTACAGGCATGGTAAAAGGCCAGCTTCACCTGAATCCCATCTCCAGCTTCTTCTCCACCAGCTTCCTGCCATCCAGACTTCTTCCTCTCTTCTTCAAATAGGAACAAGGGGACTGGTTTCTGAATCTGATAGTCTTGGCCTTGTAGTGGGGGAAACTGGCCAGGATCCAATGGGAGCTCTCCAGAGCCAATATTCTCTCAAGAGGAGGGTGTTTCACAGTTCCTTCCTGGAAATAATTATAAGAGACTCCATGATCAAGTGTCCAAAATATAAACTTTTTTATTACGAAGATGTTAGGTAGAAGCTGTGCAAAAGTAATTTTTTTTTTTAATAGGGCAGGTCCATTTCTAGCCTTCTGAGAGTTCTCCAGACTGCTCTCCACAGAGGTTGGACCAGTTTACATTCCCACCAGCAGTAAAGGAGGGTTCCTTTGAACCCACAATCTCTCCAGCATTTGTTGCTGCTACCTTTTCTGATGTATGACATTCTCACAGGAGTGAAGTGGTATCTCATTGCTGTCTTTATTTTCATTTCTCTGACAGTCAAAGACTTGGAGCATTTTTTCATGTTTTTCTTGGCCTTATGGATCTCTTCTGTGGTGAATATTCTGTCCATGCCTCTCCCCATTTTTGGATGGGGTCATTTGTTTTCTTGTTCTTGAGTTTGGCAAGCTCTTTATATATTTTGGTTATTAAACTCTTGTCTGATGTATGGCATGTAAAGATCTTCTCCCATTCTGTGAGGGGTCTCTTTGTTTGGGTATTGGTTTCTTTTCCTGTGCAGAAGCTTTTTAATTTGATATAGTCCCATAGGTTTATCCTTGCCTTAGTCTTCTTTTAATTGGATTCGTTTCATTGAAGATGTCTTTAAAATTTATGCGGAGAAGAGTTCTGCCAATATTTTCCTCTAAGTATCCAATAGTTTCTGGTCTAACATCCAAGTCCTTGATCCACATGGAATTTACTTTTGTGTTTGAAATATAGTGGTTCAGTTTCATTCCTCTGCATGTTTCAACCCATTTTTTCTAACACCATTTGTTGAAAAGACTCATCTTTTACAATTTATTAGTCTGGGCACTTTTATCAAAGATTAGATGTCCATAGATGTGGGGGCTTACTTCTGGGCTCTCAATTCTATTCCACTGGTCAGTGTGTCATTCATGTTCCAGTACCAAGCAGTTTTGATTACAATGGCCCTATAATGCAGTTTGAGATCTGGGAGTGTGATGCCTCCAGTTTTGTTCTTTCTTCTCAAGATTGTTTTGGCAATTCTGGGTCTTTTCTGGTTCCAGATAAATATTTGTAGCATTTGTTCTATTCTCCAAAAAATGTGATATGGATCTTATGGGGATAGCATTAAATTTGTGTATAGCTCTGGGTAGTATATTCATTTTGATGATGTTAATTCTTCCAACCCATGAACATGAAATATCTTTCCATTTCTTTGTGTCTTTTTCTTTTTTTATATTTATTTATTTTCTCTTTTGTTGCCCTTTTTTTTATTGTTGTAGTTACTGATGTCGTCGTTGTTAAGACAGAGAGAAATGGAGAAAGGAGGGGAAGAGAGGGAGAGAATGATAGACACCTGCAGACCTGTTTCACCACCTGTGAAGTGACTCCCCTGCAGGTGGGGAGCCAGGGGCTCGAACTGGGATCCTTAGGCTGGACCTTGTGCTTTGCACCACGTGCGCCTAACCCATTGTGCTTCCGCCTGACTCCCTTCTTTGTGTCTTTTTCTATCTCATTGAGTAGTGATTTATAATTTTCAGTATATAAGTCTTTCACTTCTTTGATTAACTTTACTCCTAGATATTTTGTTGTTTTTGTTGCTATAGTAAAAGGAATTAATTTCTGGATTTCATCTTCTAACTTAGTGTTTGCATAGAGGAATGCCACTGACTTTTGTATGTTAATTGTGTAGCCTGACACCTTACTGAATTGCCTGATGATTTCCCAAAGCTTCTTGCTGGATTCTTTATGTTTTTCTATGTATACTATCATGTCATCTGCAAATAGGGAGAGTTTGACTTCTTTTCTTCCAATCTGTATCCCTTTAATTCCTTGCTGCTGCCTGATTGCTATGGGAAGAACTTCCAACACTGTGTTGAATAGTAATGGTGATAGTGGGCAGCCCTGTCTCGTACCTGATCTGAGGGGAAATGCTTCCAGTTTTTCACCATTGAGTATGATGTTGGCTGTAGGTTAGCTATATAGAGACTACACTACCTTGAGCAATTTTCCGTCTATTCTCTCTCTCTCTCTTTTTTTTTTGTGTGTTTTGATTGATCATAAAGGGATGTTATATTTTATCAAAGGCTTTCTCTGCATCTAGTGATATGACCATGTGGTTTTTGGTCTTGCTTTTATTGATGTGGTGGATCACATTGATTGATTTACGTATATTCAACCAACCTTGCATCCCTATTTGGTCATGATGAACAATCTGTTCTATATACTGCTCTATCTGGTTGGCTAGAATTTTGTTGAATATTTTAGGATCTATGTTCATCAGAGATATTGGTCTGTAGTTTTCTTTTTTGGTTGTGTCCCTGTCTACTTTTGGTATCAGAGTGATTTTGGCTTCATAGAAGTTACAAGGGTGTATTCCAGTGTCTTTAATCTTCCGGAAGACTTTTAAAAGTAGAGGTATTAACTCTTCCTTAAAGGTTTTGTAGAATTCATTTGTAAAACCATCTGGTCTAGGACTTTTATTCTTGGGAAGGTTTTTGATAACTGTTTCAATTTCGTTGGCTGTGGTGAGCCTGTTCATATTATCTAGTTCCTCTTTATTTAATTTTGGAAGTTCGTGAGTATCTAGGAAATTGTCCATTTCTTCCAGGTTCTCTAGCTTGGTGGCATAGAGTTGTTTATAGAAGCCTCCCATGATATGTTGAATTTCTGTGGTGTCTGTTTTGATATCTCCTATTTCATTTACAATCCGATTTATTTGGGTCTTCTCCCTTTTTTGTCTTGTGAGTCTGGCTAAAGGTTTGTTGATTTTGTTCACTCTTTCAAAGAACCAACATTTACTTTCATTGATCTTTTGTATGGTTTTCTTATTTTCAGTGTTATTTATTTCTGCCCTAACTTTAGTGATTTCTGTCCTTCTGGTTGCTTTAGTGTTCCTTTGTTTTTCTTCTTCTTCTTCTGAGTCTTTAAGGTATGCAATCAGGTTTTTTATTTGTGCTTTTTCTTGTTTCCTTATGTATGCTGTATAGCTATGAACTTTTCTCTCAGTACTGCCTTAGCTGTGTCCCAAATATTTTGATAGCTTGTGTCTTCATTTTCACTGAACTCTAGAAACATTTTTCCTTTATTTCCTCTTTGATCCAATAGTTGTTAAGTAGTGTACTGTTGAGCTTCTACATTTTGGGACTATTACTAATCTTTTGTTTATCATTAAATGCTAGTTTAATTCCACTGTGGTCTGAGAAGATGTTTGCATGATTTCAGTGCTCCTGAATTTGCTTATGCTGTCTTTGTGGCCTAACATATGGTCTATCCTTGAGAATGACCCATGTGGATGTGAGTAGAATGTGTATTCCAGTTTCTTGGCGTGAATGATTCTGAAAATGTGCAATAGTTCTAGTTTATCTATCTCTCCATTTAGCTCCCTCATGTGTGTTGAAGTCCCCACTATACCTGTGTTGCTGTTACTATATTGCTGTAGCTCTTTCAGTAGATGTTTGATGTATTTAGATGGCTTCTCATTGGGTGTATAGATGTTAATAATTGTTAATTCCTCTTGATTAATCCTCTGAGCATTAAGGAATGTCCATCCCTATCTTTTTAAATTTTATTTATTTTAAAGTCTATCATGTCAGATATGAGAATAGCTGTTCCTGCCCTTTTTTGTGGGCCATTGGCTTGTATGATAGTTTTCCATCCTTTCACTTTGAGTCTGTGTTTGTCTTGTTGAGTTTGGCGTGATTCCTGTAGACAGCATTATTGTTGGGTTGTGTTTTCTGATCCAGCTTCCTACCCTGTGCTTTTTAGTAGGTGAATTCAGGCCCTTGACATTTATTGATATCATAGATTGAAGATATTTTAACACCATTCTTGTAGAGCTTTAGAGTGTTCTGATATATGTCCTATTTATGGTGGTCTGATTGTTTATAGGAGACCTTTCAGAACTTCTTTCAGGGCAGGCTTGGTGATAGTTGATTCCTTCAACTGTTGCTTGTGTGAGAAGGTTTTTATACCTCCATCTAGCCTAAACGAGAGTCTAGCAGGATACAGTAGTCTTGGTTGAAAGCCTTTCTCATTGAGCACTTTCCATTCTCTTCTGGCCTGTAGTTTTTGTGTGGCGAAATCTGCTGCTAATCTTCTGGGTTTTCCTCTGTAGATTACTCTTTGTTTTTCTCTTGCAACCTTCAGGATCCTTTCTTTATCCTTATTCTTTTTCATTCTAAATATGTGTCTTGGTGTCTTTTAGTTTGGGTTAATTCTGATTGGGACCCTCAGGGCTTCTTGAACCTTTATGTCTTTTATGTTGTCTATATTAGAGAAGTTCTTAGCTATTATGTCCTAAAGAATGCTTTCTTCCCCTCCCACTATTTCTTCCTCTTATAAGCCAATAATGCGTATATTATTTCTATTGAAGTCATCCCATATGTCTCTTTTGTTGTTTTCAGTATCTCTTAATCTCTTTTTGAGATCTCTTACTTCTTTTTTAGTTGTCTCTAATTTGTCCTCGATCTTGTTAATTCTGTTTCCAGCTTGATTTATTCTATTCTCTCTCTCCCCCTACTGTTTTCTGTAGTTCATCTATTTTGTCACCCTGTTCTGATACTGTTTTAGCTTGCTCAGCTAGTTGTGTTCTTAGCTCAGCTATTTCAACTTTCAGCTCTCTGATAACCTTGAGATAATGTTTTCGTCCAGAGTCTTATTTGTTGTTTCTGCATTTCCGATGACAATCTTTCAAACTCTTTACTCACTCCTGGATTTCCTTAACTAGTGTTTGGATGTTGACCCCATTATTCTGTGCTTCAGCTTTTTTGGGGGGCCTATTAGCTGGACTTTTGTCCTGGTTCATTTCTCTAATATTTATTCTTGTTGGTTTAACCATTCTATATAGTATGTTATAAGGTTCATCTCTCAGTACTTGCAAAAGTAATCTTAAGGTACAAATAAAGTGTGTAAGGATAGAATCCAAAATGGCCATGGAGAGAAATAAAAGACCCACCCATTTGTTTTTCCGTTTCCTAAACCCAAAATTCCCATCACACCTGGGGCCAGCTTCCCTCTGGTCCACTGAGATCATCTGTCTTTTTTTTGGGGTTAAAGTTCCTAAAACTTCCCCAGTGAAAAAGGTTCTTTCTAAAAACTGTCCTACCCTTTGCCAGTGCTACCTTTAAATTCTTCTTCACTGATATGGGAAAACATATGGTAACATAAAGCAAAGCGACCATGTCCCAGCGATCTGAAGCTTCAGGCCCCTGACCCTCAGAACTGCCCCTAATAGTCCCACCATGTGGGACTCGTGACTTAAAGCCAGTCACATTCCCTTGGCCTCACATATAAATGAAGAGCATAAATTTTGCCATGTGTGGTGTCTGGTAGTTGAAACAATAAGACCTCTTTGGTGTGAGACACCTGAGAGGAGCTGAGAGGCGGCTCCCCCTCACCAGCCTACTCCTGGCAGTGGTCAGGATCCCAGGCTGCACATGCTGTACTGACTCTGCAGGTAGGAAGCCTGGCTCCAAGATGAGAGCTCCAGACATGCTGAAGACATAGAAGGAGCTTCCAAATCTGACCCAGGGCATTGGTAGGGGACCTATCTCCTTCACTGTGGGAGCAATGTCTTTCCACCTAGAGTACTCTGCCTGCCTAGCCCTGTCTCTGTGATGCAGGACTTAGTGGAACCAGGAAAGGGATAAACAAGATCTTACAAACAGAATCCATTTTGGAACATTCCGGAATTCCCTCACAATGTCCTGCAGTCACAACCCTATGCCCTGGGGCTCATGCTTACATGCACACTAGGAAAAGACCCATGGAAGGTATATATATGTCATGAACAGGCAGCTTGCACTAGATCAAGTCATTTGGGCCACCCTGCCCAGCAGGAGGAGGGTACACAGAGTGGGGAACACAGAGATGGAGCACAGCCCCCCAAGGACACTGTCTTTCTGTTCTCTTTCAGGTGGAGGTCCTGCTCTCTTTCTGAGTCTCTGTTTCCCCAGGTGTCTTATTTATTTCAGATGTGATCTTTGATTCCTGGGGCAATATCAGGGGTGGAGGAGGGGGAGGATCCTGGGATCCACTCTTTGCTGCATTCTTGCTGGGGAATGGCTCTAAAGTGAGCTTTGGGAGGGAGGTGCTGTGAGCTGAGTCTGTGGAGCCAGTCTGACTGGAGGGGTGGGAGTGGGGGGGGAGCAGAGGGTGACCACTTGTCACTTCAGGGCCAGGTATGTTGACAAGAGGAGTGGCCACCTCTCTGCCCTTAGGGTGACCCTGCCTGGGTTCACAAGAGGTTCCCCTGGCCTGTCCGTCCTGGATGCCACCCTAATCCAGACACATGGTGAACAGAGTAGGGCTCAGGCCTGCCCTGGGGCACGAGCTAGGGGGAACTTGTGAAGGGTGGTGTCAGAGGTGACCTGAGGCCATGGTTGTACCCTGCCTATGGGGAAGGGTGATTTGGAGTCCATATGAAGCTCTGGTATTTCCTCACCACTACCACCCCCTACACACATCACCACCCCCTGTCTGGTGCCTGATCAGCTGGCAGCCTCCTCTGATTACCCTCCAGCCTTCTGCTGTTCGAGTTGTGCTCACATGGAACCTCAGTCCCTGTCCTCCAACTCCTCCTCCTTTCTTCCTTTTCCTCCTCATGGGAGCTGGGAATTTCTCAAAGTGGGGTGCCCAGAAAAGACAGGACAGACAGCTTAAGGTCCTGCCTCTCCGTGTTGGTGGCAGTGGGAAGAACTGGACTGCTACTGTCCCTTCCATCTTGCTTTGATACTATAAGGTCCCTGTAGCTGGCCCAGGGGACGAATGAAAGGAGGTAGCTTTGTCCCTCTGGAGCTTTTATGGAGACTAGAAATGACTGCCTGAACTCACACCTGTGCCCCCCAATTCCCGTGTGGCTCAGGGTGCATGGCTTAGCCTCTCTGGACCCTGGTTTCCTGTCTGTGAAACAGGACTAACAGTTCCCCTCTGGTGCCTGTACCCCCAAGTGCTACAACCTCCAGAAGCCTCCCTGACTTTAAAGCTGAGAACCCTGCCCCTGCTCACGTACAAGTAGAGAGACCTGTCCACCTGACCTCCTCCATGGAGTGGGCAGGGGAGGGGCCAGTCACCTCAGTAGACACTGGTAACCCCAAGGCCAGGCATGGCTGGGGGATTCAAATAGCAGCCCTTCCGCCCCGACCCTGTAGGCCCTGGAGAGAAATATGAAGTCACTGCATCAGACTGGGTAGATAAGGAGCAGGCTGGCACCACAGGTGGATCTGCATCCTGGCTCCATGCCGGGGCCAGGATTATTCAGACCTTGTCCACTGGGGTGAGGGCATCTTGCAGCTTGACCCTAAGGTCCATCTGGATCCTGTGGCCCTCAGTTTGGGCTCCAAATCCTTAGTATTCCCCATGTTGAAGCAGCAGTGAGGATCCCACCGGCCCCCATGGAAGCATAGATCTCTCTGGCCCAGCAGAGCCACCTCCTTCTCAGTCCTGAGGGGCGTAGTGGCTCAGCCGGGTTAAGCCACCAGCCCAAGGTTGCACAATCAGTAACGAGGGCAGGGAATCTAGCCCCATCAACCAGGCTCTGCTGCCCTCTGCTGGCTGTCTTCAGTAGGACTGCACAGCAACTGATAGGCTGGAGCAGATTGGGGTGCACCTGCCCATGTGGAGGCAGGCCTGTGGGGGGTGGGCGGGAGGGGTGGCAAGGAGGTGGGAACGAGACTGATGAACCCTCTCTGGGTCTCAGTTTTTTTATTTTTTCTTCTTCTTTTTTTAAAACCAGAATACTAAGCTCTGGCTAATGATGGTCTGGGGATTGAACCAGAAACCTCAGAACCTCTGGCATGAAAGTGTTTTGCATAGCCATTATGCTATCTCCGCAGCCCTCTTCACTTCAGACTGTTCCCATAGGGGCCTGGAATGGCAGCCCACACTGAATCTGTGCTGGACACCCCTTGGGTTGCTTCAGGGTGACCCCACTCACTGCCTGCAGGGCTTCTGGGGCTGTGGGGCTGTGGTTGGAGGTGGAAGGGCAGGGCTCCAATCCCCCAGCTCCTTCCACTGTGGGGTCACAGAAAAGCCTGGTCAGAAAAGCAGAGTTATTTAGTCAGGATTAGGGGAGGTAGGACTGGGGGACCCCTGGGTCATGATGGAGGGCTCCTCCTCTGACATGGCCTCTGCCTCCCCACAGGACATCTGTGAGGACCCTCGGCTCTTCGTGGATGGCATTAGTTCCCATGACCTGCACCAGGGCCAGGTGGGCAACTGCTGGTTTGTGGCAGCCTGCTCCTCCCTCGCCTCCCGGGAGTCGCTGTGGCAGAAGGTGAGGCTGGGGGATCCAGGGAGGGGTAGGGCATGCACCTTGCTATTTGCACATGGCCTGGGTTCAAGCTCTGGTCTCTTGTCTGAATGAAAAAGTCTTTCTGGCCTGGTGAAATCATGCAAGCAACCTTAGGCAGGGCTGGTAGGGGGGCCATGCTGAGCATCGGAATGGCTTTCTCCACACCTGCCTGGCTCCCCAGGAGCTTGGGATCTAACAGAATCCTACCTCAGTGCCCAGTGAGCAGGCCCACCCAGGCGGTATGTAGCACACACCCAGGAAGTGCAGCAAACTTCTGCCCAAGGCTCAGGAGGCCCTGCTAGGACTGGCTGTGTGGCTGGGCCAGCCTCTATAGCTCCCTGGAAGAGGCTTTTGCCCTTTCGCAGTTCCAAGTGACAGCTGTGGCCCAGTGGACTCAGGGCTGTCATCCAGTGGCAACATGGGGCAGTGCAGTCCTCCCATCTGAGCCCCAGCACCAGTCCTGCAGATGTGAACCTTCCTTGGAAAAATCAGGGGTCAGGAGAACCACTTTCTGGGGGCTGGCAAGAAAGAAACAGATGCTAAACAGAAAGTGGGGGTACAGCATGGTGCTCAGTGAGTAGTGGCCACATAGTTGGGGAGGCATCTAGCACTGCCGCCATCTGCTGAGGCTCTGTGACACTGCAGGTGGGGCTGGGGGAGTGAGGCAAACTACAGGAGATGGTCTGCAGGTGGGGAGGCAGGAGAGCTCCGTGTGGACCCATTTCACTTTTAAGCCTCCTGAGTTGAGGAAAGTGGGACTGGCACTGTCCTCCACTACTGCCTTCTTAGTCCCCCGGCCAAAGACCTGCCTGCATCCCTACCACTAATTGCCGGTTTACCTGTGGGCTCTCCTCTGGAGGGGAGCTCCCAATGGGCAGTGCTGGGCCAGCCTAGAACCTTCCACCCAACCCAACAGAAACTTGGCACTGAGGGACTCCCCCAAAAAGATTTTTTAGATGGAAAGGAGAGGGAGAAGGATAGAGAGAAAGAGCCTGTGGCCATACCACGCTGAATATGTCTAATATCGTCCAATCTCAGAAGCTAAGCAGAGTTGGGCCTGGTTAGTACTTGGATGGGAGAGAGTGGGAGAGGGAGAGGGGGGAAGAGAAAGAGAGAGAGAGAGAGAGAGAGAGAACTGAGCTTGAACCTGTGTTGTACAAAGCCCTGCACTATCCAAGTGAGTTGTTTCACCGCTCTCCCCAAAAGTTTTGACAACAAATCCTTTCCACAAATTGTGGCATCTGCCTCACTGGGTAACCTCCCAGGGTCTGGGCTGTCAGGGCACTTGTCAAGTGATACCCTGCGTGCTGTGTGTCTCTGATCCAGGACCCACAGCCAAGAGGCCTAGTCTGGTGCTTTGTGACCACAGGAAGGCATGTGCATGTCTCTGAGCTGGATTCCTCTTGACAGGAAAGGAGGGAGGCTGATCTCTAGTCTTGTATTCCCAGTAGGCTAGGCTGGAGCCTGTGTTGGGAATTGCTCTCTGAATCCCAGAGCTGAGGAGGTGATGGCCCCTGGGTCCCAGAAGGGGTGCAAGGCCCCAAGGAGCTCATTACTGCACCTGCCCTCCCCTCCCATCCCTGCAGACCTGCTGTTTGTTGTTGCCCCTCCCTCACTCTCTGGGCCTGTTGCTCTGCAGGGCCTCCCTTGCCCCACCCCACAGTCCTTTGGAAGGGGGGTGTTCAGCCTGAGCTGCACTCCTAAACCCCTTCCACCACCAGCTCAATCTGGGGATGCTGAGCCTCAAACACAGGTATCAAAAATACTCCACCTCCTCTAGGAAGCCAGCCTGATGTGCAGCTCTGGATACATCCTGGAGCCATAGGATGACCTGGATTTTGGGTTCTGGCTAGGTGCCTGCCTGGCCAGTGACCCAGGACAGGATCAGACAGTGGTGAACCTGACCTTCCCCAGGAGGACAAGGGGGAACCCCACTACCCTTGGGGTCAGCAGAACTGTCTTCCCTCTGTTCACATATGCTTCTTGACTGCAGAGACAGCTCACTGGGTAGAGTGCCTGCCTTACCATGCATATGACACAGGTTCCAGCCCTGGAACCACACAAGAGGTGCTGTGATGTCTCTCATTCTCACATTGTCTCTTGATCTGAATGAAAAAGCAGCCCAGAGCCTAGGCTGTGCAAATAATAATAATAGTAATAATAATAATGATAACTTTTAAAAATAAGTTTTCCCTTCCACCCTTCACCCCTAAACTACAGAGAGGTTCCTTCTGAGCACTGGCTGCCGTAGAGGCCTTCTCCATGCTGCAGGCACAAAATCTGAGAGAGTGTGGTCACTCCAGACTCTCAGTGCCTACCAGGCAATGTGTTGAGGCCTTAGCTTTCTTCACCCCTCCTTATACAAAGTCTATTTATTTATTTATTTATGGAGGGAAAGAACCAGAACATCATGTGATGCTAGGAGGCAACTCAGGACTTCATGCTTAAGAGTCCAGAGCTCTAGCCACTGCATCCTGTCCCAGACTCCTCTTCACTGAGGGTCAAAGAGGTTTTTTTCTTTATTTTTGGATTTATCTTAATATTTTTTGTCATCACTGAGGCTTCATTCTTCTGAAGTGACTCTTTTTTGCAATAATTTTCAGTTTACTAGATGAAACAGACTTGCAATATAGTCTGCATGAATGCATAAGAAGCCATCTACAGCATGTGATAAGAAAACTGGGCAACAAGGAAAAAATCAAACACTGGAATTCCTAAAGGAAGATTCTCTCAAAATTTAAAAAAAAAAAAATCATGATAAAGGACTTTACCAAATACTGCTATATTTCCCCCACCCCTTTTACTGGAAGTTAGTAAGAGCATTTAGCACTTTTGTGTTGAAACTTTAACTTTTAAAGTTAGCACTTTTATGTCAAAACTTTAACTTAAAAAGGGTTTTGGATCTGTGTTGTAACTTGAGACTTAAAAATGGGCTTAGGGCTTTGGCACTTAAGGATTCACAGTGGGGAGATGGGAATGGGTTTAAACAAGGTTTTATTAGGGTGAAACAGGTAAAAGGCAAAATAAACAATCATCATCAGGGGTTAAGAACACACTAGGTTCATAAAGAGGATAGTTATTGAAACTTTAGTCCCATAAGATAAACAATTATCAGCTGAGGTATAGATTGCTCATGGCTATAGGGGAGTCTTAAGAGTTTACTGGCTAGCAGAGTCACACGTGTTCAGTTCCCAGGAGAAGTAGCCATAGCAGATACCTGGAGCACCTCTGCGGAGATGCTTCTGACCAGGAGAAGAAGTAGCAGCCAAAAAGCGTGACCTGCTCCAAGTCCGTGCTTTTTATACATTCCCTTCTCTGTAGCACCTCCTCAGGCTGACGTCATTCGTATGCTAATAGTCCCAAACTCCTGTTGTGGTCACAACACCTATCAGATGTCAGGATGATGTTTTCAAATACAGACCTAGATGAAGAAACAGAGGCTGAGAGACAGTGAAGGAGACCATGTCATTATAGCTGCCTCCCTCCAACGCAGTGGGGGCCAGGCTTAAACATGGGTCAAGTACATGGCAAACCAGCACACTATCCAGGTGAGCTATCTTGCCAGTGCTCTTTGTTTTGGGTCCCCCCCCCCTCCAGGGTTATCACTGGGGCTTGGTGCTGGCACTATAAATCCACTACTCCTGGAGGCCATTTTACCCCCATTTTATTGGAGAGGACAGAGAGGAATTGAGAGAGGAGGGGAAGGTATAGAGGGGGAGAGAAAGACACCTACATACCTTCTTTATCACTTATGAAGCAGTCCCCTGGCAGGCAGAAAGACAGGGACTCGAACCAGGATCCTTGTGAGCGTCTTTAACACTTTGTACTGTGTGCACTACCACCCAGCCCCGTTTTGGATTTTAACACATATTCTTGTAGTCACATTTGTAAGCTTGGAGCTTTCTCCTCTCCCCTCTAACCATTTCTCTCTTTCTTTCTCCCTCTCTCTCTCTTTCTAGCACTGCTCAGCTCTGGCTTATGGTGGTATAGGGGATTGAACCTGGGACCTCAGAACCTCAGGCATGAGAATATCTTTGTAGAACCACTGTGCTGTTTCCCCTGCCCATCTCTTTGTCTCTCTTCCATAAGTGGTTCTAGGGAATGAACCCAGGGCCTTGTACTGAGTGGCCTCCCTAGCTTGTTTTAATTCTTGGATTTTAGGAGAGGGAGAGACGGAGATAAGAGACACCACAGTACAACTCTGCCATCCATAGAGCTCCTCCCAATGCTACCCATGATGCTGCCATGTGGTATTGGGGATTAAACCCAGGGCCTTAGGCCCAACAGGGCACAAACTCCACCATGTGAACTCTCTCCCCTCTCCTCTCCTTCCTATTCCATCCTGCTTTTAGTGGACCCTCCCATAGTACCTGGGAGCAGAGGTGCATGTACCTCCTAGAGCATCCCCTAACTCTGTTTGCCTGGCCCTTACCCCATCACAGCTCCCATTAGTGCCCAAGTGCTCATGCCATGCTGGCACCTTCCTCTGGGCCTCAACCCTGATGCCTCATTAGTGCTGATCATTCATTCATTCATTCATTCATTCATTCATTCATTCATTCAGCAACAGCTTCTTCCCATAGCCTTGTTTGGAGACTGGCTGTGTACTAGGCAGACATGGTCCTGGGCCAGAAGACAGCCCAGTAAGTTGAGCCCACATTTCACCATGGGAGGTGGGGGTCCAGCCATCACATGGGAACACCTGCAAGGGGGAGGCTGTACAGTCAGTGGAGCCATGCTGTGGCTTCTCTCCTCCGTTTTCTGTCTCTCCCCATTCACTGTCTCTAGCTAACAAAAAGGAAATTGCTTAGGAACTGTGGAATTGTACAGGCACAAAACTCCAGCAGAAATCCCAGTGGAGGGTAGGAGGGAGAAAGACCAAGAAACAGACATGATTCCTGCCCTCTCCGAAGTTATAGCCACCACATGAAAAATCAACCCCAGTGATAATTGGTACGAGGAAGGTGAAGAGATAGAACTGGGCCAGATGGTGGTACATCTGGTTGAACTCACATGTTACAATACACAAGGACCTGGGTTTGAGCCCCCAGTCCCCACCTGCAGGGGAGAAGCTTCACAAGTGGTGAAGCAGGGCTACAGATGTCTCTCTCCCTCGCTGTCTCGCCCTCTTCCCCTCAATTTCTGGTTGTCTCTATCCAGTAAATAAATAAATAGATAAATAAATAAATAAATATAATGAAATATTTTTAAAGAGAGAGAGAAAGAGAACCAGAGCATTGCTCTAGCAAATATAATGCCAAGGATTGAACCCTGGACTTCAGGCTTGTGAGTCCAGTTCTCTAGCTGTGCCATCTCCTAGCCACTCTTGTTTATTTGTAATGCAATGCCAAGGAAGGAACCCAGGGCTTTGCGTGTCTGATACTGTGAACTACCTCCCTGGCCCAATTTAAAATTTTTTTTTTTTATATTTTTGGAGATGGGGAGAGAAAAGAGAACAGGGTGGGGGAGAGAAAGAAGAAGAGATATTAAGTCGCAACACTGCTTCCTCACCCACCCATCCATGGAGGCTGCTCAGTGCTCTCTTGTGTTGCCTGGGATTGAACCCAAGATGTATGACAAGTTATGTACTCTACCTGCTGAACCACCTCTTGAACCTGTGTATATATTTTTAAATTGACAACTCCTTTTATCATTTTTTTGCCTTTACTTTTTATTGAGATAATGTTGGTTTGCTGGACCTTATGCTTTAGGGCTATTGTGTCACACCACTCTTTCCTTTCTCTCTATTTCCTTTAATATTTATTTATGAGAAAGAGAAAGAGGGGGGGAAAGAGAGAATGAGAAACAGAGCATCGCTCTGGTACAGGGATGGAACGGAGAACCTCGTGCCTGAGGGTCCAACAGATTATCTACTGCACCACCTCCTGGGTCACGCCTTCCACCCCCTTAGTGATCTCTGTTCTTCAGTCTAAAGGACTTCACTTGTTCTCTTGCTTTATTTTGTTTGTTTACTTGCCACCAGGTTTGTCACCAGGGCTCAGTGCTTGCATGACTCCACTACTCCTGCTGGCCATTCTTTTCTTTTCTCTAGATGGTGAGAGACAGAGAAATAGGTAGAGAGACAGAGAGATAGGGAGAGACACTGCCACAATGCTCCACATTTGGTTTAACCCCTGCCCCCCCCCCCCCCCGCCACACAAATACGGGTGCTTCTGTGGCCAGGGTTTACGCCCAGATCCCTACACAGTGAAGTATGCACCAACCAGTGAGCACTCTTCAGCCCTCACCTCCTCATCCACCCATCTACTCTGGAGCACTGCAATTACCTCCTTGTCTGGGTTTTATGGCTCTTGGGCTCACTTCTTTGCCACTTTAACATGGCTTTCCTGTGGTTCCCTCAGATACCTTTGGGGTGTTGCCACCAGGGGCCCCCAGAATTTGTTCCAGGACTTGAGGTGCTTCCAACTGCTTGTGACTTGCTAACAAACAGACTTATCTCTCAGTCAGCTGTGCATTTGCCTCCTCAGATTGTTTTTAGGCATAATACCCAGGCCTGTGTCTTTGTCCTTTCTGGGGTGGGAGGACAGCTACAGCTTGGGTGCATGGCTGAGGCAGGGCCAGCAGACGATACCCCTTAGAGCTTATGATTCTTAGGGTACAGCCACTGGGTGGGCATCAATGGGAGGCTGCTGGCAGTACAGATTCTTAAGGCCTATCTCAGCACCAGCTGAGAGTTGGGGTTTCGGGGAGGAAAAGGAGCTGGTAGAGAGAGATATCTGAGGATATAGTGGGGCTGACCCTCTCATCCCATGCCCACCTGGGGCGGGGCCCTCCAACCTCTCCTCTGGAGCCCCCAGGCAGCACCCAGCCCCCCTCTCCTCACCATGCAGGTAGTACTCCTTCCTCACAAACAAACCTGCAGCCCCAGTTGGTCACCAGGGCTGTTGCCATAGTGATTGACATCAGCCTCCAGCTCCCCAAGGACCCCCTGACTCCCTCCCACTGCCAGGAGGCCCCAGGAGAGCTGCCGGCCCACATGGAGGGTAGGGCAGGGCGGCCACAGGCGGGTGACGTGGGAGGGCTGGGCGGGCACTGGTGGCCTATACGGGGCAGCAGGCAGAGCTGGCATTCAGCTCCCAGACGGCGATGGCGGAGGACGGGCCGCAGAAGCCGCAGCTGACCATGCCGCTGGTGCTGGACGAGGACCTGACCAAGCAGATGCGGCTGCGGGTGGAGAGCCTGAAGCAGCGTGGTGAGAAGCGGCAGGATGGTGAGAAGCTGCTGCGGCCGGCCGAGTTCGTGTACCGCCTGGACTTCGTGCAACAGCAGCGGCTGCAGTTCGAGCGCTGGGACGTGATGCTTGACAAGCCAGGCAAGGTCACCATCACTGGCACCTCACAAAACTGGACACCCGACCTCACCAACCTCATGACCCGCCAGCTGCTGGACCCTGCGGCTATCTTCTGGCGTAAGGAGGACTCGGATGCTGTGGATTGGAATGAAGCCGATGCCCAGGAGTTTGGGGAGCGCCTGTCTGAGCTGGCCAAGATCCGCAAGGTCATGTTCTTCCTGCTCACCTTTGGGGAGGGCATGGAGCCAGCCAACGTCAAGGCCGCCGTGGTCTTCAACCAGCTCTGAGTAGCCCCCTGCCCACCCTGTCTCTTTGCCTGGCTGAGTGTTAGGGGACTTTCTTCTCACTGCTGACTTGTTCCAGACTCCCCATGCATCCTTGCTTTTTCTCTTCCTGGCCCTAAGGGGAGACGCAAAGGCTGTGTAGTATAGGCATTGGCCTCCAAGGCCTGTGAGGCACCTCCTTTTGCTCCAAAGACCGAGAGAAAGAGAGACAGATCCAAAGGACCAGCCATTGACCCTCCTCCAGAGACAGGAAGCCCACAAATGGAGACCCCAGCTTGCAGGCATCTGCTGCTTGACCAAAGCTTGTAGGTGAACACCCACTCCAAGGACCCAGAAAGGTGCTGCTCCCAGCACAGGCTTGGCACTGCCCCACCACACCAGGGGCTCGGGGACAGTGGTTGTGGGGGCTGGGGGCTGGGGGATGTTCTAGGCATTCCAGAGTGGCCAGCCATCTTCTGGGCATGACTTCATCCAGAGTGAAAGGAGGAAGGGTTGTTGAGAACCACTGTGCTATGTTCCTGTGGGCATTTTCTAGAATCTGTTGATGACATGCCCAGCTGAACTGACTGTGGTACCCACCAGGGGCTTGGTCATTGTGACCTTGGGTGTGAGGCTCCTGATCAGGGAGACTTGAAGGTGCCTACACTGTGAGGGGCAGGGCCATAGTAGGTTTTCTCTGTCCAGGGAAGCTGGAGAGAGGGGTTCAGAGCCCCAGAGAGGATGGAAGGTCCTATGGCCACCCTCTTCCAGATTGGCATGATATCCAGTGAGACACCCTCACAGCAAGGGTAGGGATGATGGCTGCTGGTATTGGCAGAGCTGGCATCTGAGAATTGGGCACAAGGCTCCCACCAGAGAGGAGATGGAGGAGACATGCTACCAGCAAGTTCAGATTTGACGCCCTAAGTCTCACCCCCCTTCATATTGCATAGTCCTGGGGAACTCACCCCACACCTTGAGAGGGGGATTGGACTTAACACCACAGGGAGCCAGTCTCCAAACTCCAGATTCTCTTGGGGGGGTCCCCTATAACTCCTGACTTTGGGATGCCCTATGGGGATTTGTATGGAGTAGGGGCAGGCTTGGTGAAGTCACCCCGGCCTGCTGCCTCTTCGTTTGCATTCTCACCACCGTAGCTCTGAGACTGCCTGGGTGCTGTGCCAGGGCCCTGCTATGCTCACCGTGTGTCCCCAATAAAGCTATGTATCCTTCCCCAGTGCTGTGCTTTCTCTCACCACTTGTGGCTCCGACTCTCCCCTTTTCATGGTCCTGAGAATCCCTGCCTGCCTCCTGGTACACACACTACCACCTGCTCTCATGGTTTTTGTCCAGCACAAGAGGACAGCCACACTAAGGCCATTTTGTCCTTGTCATCTGGGGACACACCCAGCCATGCAAGGCTTAAGTCTCTCTCCATCAGGGTATCTGGGTAGGGGCCAACAGGAGAAGCCAGACAGGGCCAGGCCTGTGCCCAGTTTAGGCTGGGTACTGTCACCAGCCTGCTGCTAGTCCTTAGGCAACTTGGCCTGCTCCCAGCTTCACACTTTCCAGAAGGGACAGTCATGTGTGGACAACCTGTGTGGCCCCTCCCAGCCCTGGTGACCAGGGAGATGGGCCACCTTCCTGACCTCATGCAGAGCTCTGTCTCTGGTCCCTTCTTCCCTGAGACCTAGGTCATCCAGGCTTCAGAGGCCACATGTGGGGACATACCCAGCTTTTCCAGTGCTCCCCAAATGAGTCCCCTTGTGTCCCTGTCCTCCTCCACCCAGAAGTGTCCCCACAGCAGACAGTCTGACCCCAACCCCCAACCTTTCAAGAGTCTGTTCTCCAAGTGCTTCCCTGCAGCCATGTCCCTATCTGTGTGTGTGTGTGTGTTGTGGGGGTGGAGGGTGATGGGCTGTATTCCAAGATGGGCCAGCAAAATCTGGAAAGTGAGGACTCATTTTTATGTTGAAACAGTGGGAAAGCATAGTGCAAAGAAATCTTTTATTGAGGCCCTTGTGCATGCATTCATCTGCATGTGTATGTGTGTCTGTGTATACATGTGTGTACACATGTTTGAGCACGTGTGTGTGCTGAGGGGAACTGTCCCCCCAAGCCTGCCTCTCTCAGCCTGCTTTATCTGTTATAGGGGTCCAATAATGGCACCCCTACTTCAACATGGTCTAAATATAAAAGGAGCCAGCATAGTAAACCACTTCCCAGGCTGGCACATACACACACATACATGCACAGAGTCACCACAGGAGGGATCTCTGAGCCTCACAGTGGGGCCGAGCAGCACAGTATGAGGGGCTTCCTCAAGGCTGAGCTCCCATTCAGGCTTCACCCAGAATCACTTCTTTATGACTTTCTGGTACCCCTCTGGATTATACCACCCCCCCTTCACTACCACACTTGCTCTGACACACCTGAGTCATACCAGCCTCTCCTCTCCCTGCTGCATCAGCACTGAGTTAATTTCCTGCGGCATACTGTGGTCAGTCATGTGGTGTCTGGTAGTGGATATTGTGCACAGTCCCCAGTGCTCAGGGGCTTCCCAATGGCCAATGTATGTTTTTTTTCTTCTGAATAGGACAGGGAGAAATTGAAAGAGGATGGGAGACAGAAAGAGAGAAAGAAAGATAGACACCTACAGACCTGCTTTACCACTTGTGAAACTTCTCCTTGCAGGTGGGGAGCTGGGAGCTTGAACCCAGATCCTTGCACTTAGTACTTAACCAGGTCTGCCACTGCCTGGCCCCCTATGTGGGCATTTATTCTAGTCTAAGTTTAGCTATGAGGCTAGGCCCAGGGTTGTGCTGGGTGCTAGGAATCTAGATATGAGTGGGGTCAGGGGTGCCTAGAGAACTTCCCCAGTGAGGAGGGAGAGAAGAGAGGCAGCAGAACCCAGCCCAGGGGACATAGGAGAGGGTGGGAGGGAGGAGTCCCAGCAGGCTCATCCAGCACCTGCCATGAAATGTTCCAGCAGGGGGCACCTTACTGGGGTGTGGGTCTCTGTGGGGCCTGTAGGAGGAGGTATGCAGGGGTAAAGCTGAGAGCCCCAGGAGGTGCTACAGGGAGTGATGTCTCTGTGTGTCTCTGGGACTGTGAGAAGCTGTTAGGGATCCTTAGTGGACATTAGAAACCATAGTCACCCACTCCATTGGTGCCCTTGAGTGCAGACACATGGTGGCCCTCGGGTCTAACCCTGGCCTCACTGTTATCTGGGCTCATGCTCAGAGGCAGAGACACTCCCTGTACTGTCAGTTCCCCTCAGGTGTGTTTTGTGGGCATGACCCACCCTCCATCCTTGCTTTCAAGTTTCCAGTTTCAAAAATAATGAGTCGATGCTTTGCCATGTTCCACTAGGGTCTGATTATCTATGTGAGCAGCATTGTAGCTGAACACAACTGAGGTGCTCTTTTTAAATGCTTATTTGTGAGAGAGAGGCAGAGACACAGAGGACAGAGGAGAGAGAACCAGAGCATCTCTTAGGCACATGAGATGGCAGGGATCAAACTCAGGACCTCATGCTTGAAGGTTTGATGATTTATCCCCTGCAGATGATTTATCTCTCCCAGGCCACTGAGTTACTCTCGTTCATTGCAGTTCTCATCCTTTTTGGTCAGTGTGGCCCACCTTGCACCAGTCACCACCAAGCCAGTGCTGCTGCAGGAGGGAAACTGGGGTCCCTGGGGGCCCTGACTCTGGTGCTCAGGCCCTGGAGCCTCATTAACTGCTTCTGGACCTGCAGAGGAAGTCACAGGGGGCACTGAGTAAGGCCTGGCTTTGGCAAATGAGCCGCCTGTGGCCCCATCAGCACCTCCCTGGGCTCCATGAAGCCCCCTCCCCAACCCTGTGCATCATGCATGTAACCCATTTTTGTTGCAGCTTTCAGGCCTGAGAAACCTCTTTAATGAACATGAGTGTTAGTAGGTGGCTTTGGGCTGAGATCTCTGTGCTCAGGCTGGTCCAAGTGGGGAAGCTCCTTCCTAATACTTGGGAAGGCCTCACTTCTAGTGGAGCTTCCTGTGGCCCCAATGAACTCAACTCTACTTGGCCCTGTGCCCGTGTGACCAGGCCCCCCCAGACTGTCCCCCATACCCAGCATATCTTTCTGTCCCCATGCCTATGGGGACACCCACTGCCAGCTCTCAAGACACCCCTCCTCTGCCTTGTGCTTGTGGACCTCCTGTGTGCCGCCCCCCCTTCCCATGTTTGCTCCCCTCTATCTGTATCCCCAGGCTATGTTCTGAGGCCTCTGAATCTTAGGGCCACCATGGGACACTGGTGGAGACAGCAAAGATGTCCATATCCAAAAACAGACCTGGGTTGGAAACTTGCCTTCAAACCCAGGGCTGCCTGTGTCCAGAGATGGTGTATTTTCTAGCTCTGCTCAGTCCACTAGTCCCGATAACCTGACCCCGACCCCACCCCCAACACACAGGAGCCTGGATGTTTGTTTTTTTCCATCTGTGATGTTGGTGTGGACAAGACTGGCAGATAGCTCACCTGGATAGCTTTGCCATGTGAGCGACTCAGATTTAGCTGGGTCCCTGCCATATTAAAGGAAGCTTCAGTGCTTTGATCTCTTTCACTTTCTGTCTCTCTAGAAAGTAAATAAATAAAAGGTGAGAGACACTTCAGCACAACTCCACCATCCATGGAGCTCCCTCTGGGCCATCCATGGTGTTCTCATGTGATGCCAGGGCTCAAACCCATGGCCTCATACACAGCAATGCTTGTGCTCTTAATCAGGTAAGCCATAAACCAACCCAAGTAATGACATATATTTTTTAAATATATGTACACTATTATGTATGAGAGAAAGCTTCACATGAGATGGGGCATGGGGAGAGGAGCAGGAAGGAGTCAGAGCACCACTTTTGTACATGAGGTACTAAGGATTGACTGATTCAAGAGCCTCAGGCATGCAAGCCCAGTACTCTTCCATTTGTGTCCCTAGTAGCACAAATAAATCTAAAAAAAAAAAAAGCCAGAGGTCCTAACATCATCTGAAGAGTCAAGGAGGGCTCCCTGGAGGAGGAGGTTAACCCTTAAAGAGGTCAACTGAAGGAAGCCAGAACAGGAGCCATTATGAGAGGATGATAGAGGGGAGAGATGGGTGGAGAATGGAGCTGGGATTGTGGGAGTAGGTCAGGGCACATTAAAAGTTTGATTCAGGAAGCCAAGACAATGGTGCACCCATTTTAGTGCATTCATTACCATACACAAGGACCTGGATTCAAGTCCCTGCTCTCTACCCATGGGGGAAGCTTCATGAGTGGTAAAGCAGATCTGCAGTTGTCTCTGTCTCCCTTCCCCCCACCTTTGTTGCCCTTGTAGTTATTATTGTTGTTGTTATTGATGTCATTATTGTTGGATAGGACAGAGAGAAATGGAGAGAGATGGGGAAGACAGAGAGGGGGAGAGACAGACACCTGCAGACCTGCTTCCCCGCCTGTGAAGCGACTCCCCTGCAGGTGGGGAGCTAGGGGCTCGAACTGGGATCCTTACACATGTCCGTGTGCTTTGCACCATGTGCACTTTTTTTTCCCTACTCCCCGCACCATGTGCACTTAACCTGCTGTGTTACTGCCTGACCGTTCTGTCTCCCCATCCCCTCTCAATTTCTCTCTTTCCTATCTAATATAATAGGACAAAAGGAAAAAAAAGGGGGGGCTGAGAAATGGCCATTTGAAGTGTAGATTCACAGTGTCAGCACCAAGCCCCAGCAGTAACTCTGGTGGCAATTAAAAGAAAAAAAGTTTGGTCCAGAGTATGGGAGACAGCTCACTCAGATGAGTGCAGACTTACCATACCTGAACCCCTGAGTCTGAGCCTCTGGCCACCACACAGGAAGACATGTAAAGGAGAGGCAACAGTCATTCGGCACTGCTGTGATGTCTCTCATCTTTCAGTCTCTCACTCTCTAGGTAGGGGGGAAGTCTGCTGGAGGTTGTGGAATTGCACCAGCAGCACAAAAAAAAAAAGTTTCACCGTCCCCCCAAGAAGGAGACATATTTAGAAAACACTGTGCTGCTGTAGGGTGCTGGGAGCTGTGACAGTACCCCCCCTCCCCTCCCCGAGATGGAGCATTGGGCTGAGGGTTGAGTGGGCAAGACAAAGACAGAGATTGGAGGGAGGGAGCACCACAGACGGAATGAATGACAGAGCCAGGAGGCAGCTAAACGGGCATCTGGCCAATGGCAGAGACTGGGATCCAGGCCAGCAGAGGCTGGTCTTCATCCAGTCATTCCAGCTCACAGTATAGGCAGTGTCTGCTCCCAGCACCCCATCCATGAGGATTCCTTGGGCCACCTTTGAGTGACCCTCCCTATTTCCACCCACGTCCACAGGTCATCCCCGACTGGAAGGAGCAGGAGTGGGATCCCGAGAAGCCCCACGCCTACGCTGGCATCTTCCACTTCCACTTCTGGCGCTTCGGGGAGTGGGTGGATGTGGTCATCGATGACCGGCTGCCCACGGTCAACAGCCAGCTCATCTACTGCCACTCCAACTCCTGTAATGAGTTCTGGTGTGCCCTGGTAGAGAAGGCCTACGCCAAGTAGGTGCCCAGGGGGGAGCCCTCCCTGCCTTATCCATCTGTCCATCTTTCTACTCAATGCATTGTCTGTCCCTTTCAACTTGACCCACCCCTCTTCTGCCTTGTGCCAAACCCTGGGCCCCCACGGTAAGCATGAGCACAGATATGCTGAGGGCTAGTGATCAAAGAACATCCCCACGGGCTCCATGGAGGCTCGTTCTGGCTCTTCCTCCCACCTGCCAGTGTCCTTGGACAGTGGGTATACCAGAGAAGGCTGGAGTGAGCAGGAAGGGGGGAAGCAGGGAGAGCAAAACTAACATCACAAACCAACTCTTGAGAACACACAGCAGTTTTCTCTTCAGCCTAAGCAAGCAAACTCTGCCCTCTAGTGGTCACTGGCCCCATAGTCCTTTACTTCTCTGTTGTTTTTTGTGGTTTTATTTTTTATGGTTGCTCAGTACCTGCACAACCAATCCACTGCTTCCATGGTTTCTTTTTCTTTCTTTCACTTTTTTTTTTTTGCCTCCATGGTTAGTGCTGGGACTAGATGCCTACAGTACAAATCCTGTGGCCACTTTTTTTTTTTTTGGGGGGTGGGGAATAGGACAGAGAGAAATTGAGAGAGGAGGAGAAGATAAAGAGGGAGAGAGACACCTGCAGACCTGCTTCACCACTTGTGAGGTGACTCCTCCCCTGCAGGTGGGGAGCCGGGCTCTCAGACCAGAATCCTTCCCTTGGTCCTTTGCACTTAACCCAGTGTGCCACTGCCTGCCCCACACCACCCCCGTGTTATTATTATTATTTTTTAAATTTTAGAACAGAGAGAAATTGAGAGGAGAAGGGGAAATAGAAAGAGACAGAGCCAGACACCCACAGTACTGCTTCACCACTTGTAAAGCTTCCCTCCTGCAGTTGGGGGCTATGGGCCTGAACCCAGGTCCAGCACATGGTAATGTGTGCTCAACTGGGTACACAACTGTCTGGCCTGGCCCCTATCTTTGTTTTTTTTCTCAAGACAGAGAGGGAGAGGGAGAGGGAGAGGGAGAGAGGGATAGACAGAGCGAGAGCAAGAGAGGCAGAGAGAGAGACAGAGAGAGAGAGACAGAGCGAGAGAGACAGGGCTCACAGTACTACACTGAAGCTTCCTTTAGTGCAATGGGTGCCAGGCTCAAACCTGGGTTGCACACATGGCAAAGCAGTGCACTGTCCAAGTGAGTACCCAGTCCTGTGGTTCTGTATTTCTTCACTTAGTGTTTCAGGCACCTGTCAGAACACCATGTATGCTATTATTTGTGGAGATCACATCTTGTCTATCTGTTTACCCACCAATGCATCCATAGACTACTTGGCTTGCTGGCTTTTGTATCAGTGCCACCAACACCTCTTGTTTACAAACATCTATATCCTAGCTATCAGGTGTTTGGGGTAAAGCCAGTTCTCACCAGTGACCTCCTTGTTTATGAACTTCTGGGAGTTCTGACCAGCTCTCTACTTTGAATCTGTTATCTCACACCCCTTCTCTCACTTTCCTTCTCTCAGTTAATTGCCAGACACTGTACTAGCATTTATTTAAAGCCATTTAGTCATTTTTTAAATTTGTGATTAATAGTGGTTGACAGGACTGTAAAATCACAAGGTAGAGTTCCCCATCATACCCAACATCACAGCTTTGTGCCCCCACTCTCCCAACAATAACCACTATAGTTTTCACACAATCTTTGAGAGACAGTGTGTTTGCTTTTGTTTGTCTGTTTTTGGCAAGTTCATGTGTTTCACTTCTCTTGATTACACATATGACCAAAGCCATGTGGTAGTTGTCCTTCACCTCTTTACTTCACTGAGCACAGCCACCTCCAGTACCATCTATCTTGTCCTACAGGACACAAGCTCCTCTTTTATTCAATATAGAGTTGAACTCACATTTAAAAATAATTTATATATATATTTATTTTATTTTCCCTTTTTGTTGCCCTTGTTGTTTTATTGTTGTTGTTATTGATGTTGTTGTTGTTGGATAGGACAGAGAGAAATGGAGAGAGGAGGGGAAGACAGAGGGGGAGAGAAAGATAGACACCTGCAGACCTGCTTCACCACCTGTGAAGCAACTCCCCTGCAGGTGGGGAGCCGGGAGCTCAAACCGGGATCTTTATGCCGGTCCTTGTGCTTTGCTCCACCTGCGCTTAACCCGCTGCATCACATTTTTCACCTGTGTATTTGCACTTTATTTGGGCAGCCCACAGTACAACTGATTTTCCTTATTTTTATTATAGAATGACATACACTATGGAATCAACATATAAAAGTACATCAGAATGGTAGAGACAGTACAAAAGTGACATTGAACTATCTAGAGTTGGTTTTTAACAAGCCCATTCCCATTTCAGTGCATCGTGCCTGCTCACTTACTGACCTGGTCTTGGGCAGAGAGCCCTGTTACTGAATGAGGACTAGCCCAGGAACTGGGTCTCTGGGTCACCTGTCCGCTCTGTATTCATGCTGTGGAAGAACTACTAAACCTTTTTTTTTTTCAACAGCAGTTGTACCATTTGTGCTTGCTGGTTTTAAAATTCATTTACATTGTCCCTGCTAGGGACTTAGTACTTGGCTTTGGTGACTGATTTCCCAGACCAATGATGCAGCTCTGGGTTTAAAACCAATCCAGTGGCCCAGGAGGGAGTGCAGTGGATAATGCACTGGACTCTGAAGTATGAAGTCCTGAGTTTGATGCCATTATATTTGCCAGAGTTATGTGTGATTCCTCTCTCTCTCTCTCTCTCTCTCAATAAATGAATGAATAAATCTTCTTTTAGAAGTAATTCCCTGGTTGGAGATCTAGTTAAAATTTTTATAATATATTCATTTATTTATTTGGGATAAGGGGAGATAGAAGTGAGAGAGATACCTGCAACATTACTTCACAACTTGTGAAAGCTTCCTCCCTGCAGGCGGGAACTGGAGGCTTGAACCTGGGTCCTTGTACACTATAATGTATGCACTCAACCAGGTGTTCTACTGCCTGGCCCCAAGATCTAGTTAAAATACAAATTTAAAAAATAATCTATTGGGGGTCAGGCGGTAGTGCAGTGGATTAAGCTTACATGGTGCAAAGTTTAAGGACTGGCATAAGGATACTGGTTTGAGCCCCCCGGTTCCCCTGCAGGGGGGTCATTTCACAAGTGGTGAAGCAGGTCTGAAGATGTCTATCTTTCTCTCCCTCTCTCTGTCTCCCCTCCTCTCTCTATTTCTCTCTGTCTTATCCAATAACAACAACATTAATGGCAACAACAATAATAACAACAACAACAAAAAAGGCAACAAGGGCAACAAAATGGGAAAAAAATGGCCTCCAGGAGCAGTGGATTTGTAGTGCAGGCACCTAGCCCTAGCAGTAACCCTGGAGCAAAAGAAAAAAAAACACCAAAAAAATAATCTATTAAATATTCCAGGACTGGGGAGACAGCAACATAGTTGCTACCTCAAGCAAATACTTTCATACCTGAGACTCCAAGGTCCTATGTTCAATCCTTAGCACTACTATAAGCCAAGAGCTGAGCAGTGCTCTGGTCTCTCTCTCTCTCTCTCTCTCTCTCTGTATCTTTCTCTCATTAAGATAAAAAAACCTTAAATTAAGAAAATTAATAATAGGGGCAGTGACATACCTGGCCAAGCATATATGTTACAATGCGCAAAGCCCTGTTTCCTGTTTCAAGACCCCAGGCCCTACTTGCAGGGAGGAAGCTTCACCAGTTGTGAAGGTCGTGCTGTAGGTATCTCTCTTTATCCCCTTCTCTCTCTATTTCTGTCTCTGGCCAATAAATAATTTATAATAATTTAATTCCCTGTTGTAGCATATTGATCACTTTGCCCCTTTTTAAAAAAATTATTATCTTTATTTATTTATTGGATAGAGACATTCAGAAATTGAGAGGGAAGGATAGAGAGGGAGAGAGACAGACACCTGCAGCCCTGCTTCACCACTTGTGAAGCTTTCCCCCTGCAGGTGAGGACTGGAGGCTTGAACCTGGGTCCTTGTGCATGGGAGTATGTGCACTTAACCAGGTGAGCCACCACCCTGCCCCACTCTACACTCTCAATTGCTGTAAACAGTGGCACTCAACTTGTACCTCAATCCTTGTAGTGAAAGGTATGTGAACTCTTTTGATGAGATTTCTGGGGAGCTAAGCTTTGAAGCTGGAGTGCTGATGGCTGAAGAGAATTGGAGCCAAGGGTCAGTCTGGGAACCCAGCCCCAGCTTCTGATGTTGGTGGGGCTCTGGCCTGCTGTGTGTGGTCTCTGCAGCTTGCTTGCCCTAAGTCTCCATATATTCCCCTGTGAGGCAAAGGCTGGAGACTGGCTGGGAGCTGAGCTGAGAGCTTGCTCCCATCTTGCTCCCCAGACTGGCAGGCTGCTACCAGGCCCTGGATGGTGGCAACACGGCAGATGCACTGGTGGACTTCACAGGTGGTGTGTCTGAGCCCATTGACCTGACAGAGGGTAACTTCGCCAGTGATGAGGCCAAGCGGAACCAGTTGTTTGAGCGCGTACTGAAGGTGCACAGCCGTGGGGGCCTCATCAGTGCCTCCATCAAGGTGGGTGTCCTGTCCCTCTGCCCCCAAAGCCTGCTCAAAATGGTGAGTGGAACCTCAGGTCAGCTGGGCTCCCACATCCAGACCCTCTGCCTCACAGAAGGGGAGGTAGTTGGTGGTTGGAGGGTGCAGCCCTCACCCCTAGGTCTGGGCAACCCAAGCTCCCTGCCCTCACCTTTGTGCCATGAACTGCCTCACCCACACTGGCTCAGTACCCACTCTTCCTTTTCTAGTTATGTCACATCAGGGTATTGGGTATCTATGCCTCTGAGGGTTATCCAGCCAGGATTCAGGGTGTCACAAGCTAAAGGAGATAGGAGCTGGGGTTGGGGTATGGGATGGCTTCAAGTGCTGCCTGGGTACTTATAGTTAATTGGCTGGCTGCTTGTTTGGAGTGTGGTAGCTGGGGCTCAATGTTAAGTCATATCCCCTTCTGCCCCTCCCAGTTGTTGATAAAACTGGGTCCTGAGGCCAAGCAGAGCACAGGACTTTATGCAGGAGACCCTAGGTTCAATCCCCAGCACTTATCCACCAGAGCAGTGCCCTGGTTCATTCACCCCACCCCCATTAAGTGAATCTTTTCCCTAAAAACTCAGCTCCTGCTGCCTGGGAGATGGCTCGTCTGGTAGAACACATGCCTCTCCATACACAGGAACCAGGGTTCTAGTCCTCCAGCTGCCACATGAGGGGGAAGCATAGGGGAAGCTTCATGGGCAGTGGAGCAGTGCTGTGGTGTCCCTCCTTTCTCAGACTCTCTTCCTCTATCTGTAAAAAAAAGTGGGACCAGGAGATAGTTCACCTGGTAAAGCACACACTGGAATGTATGAGAACCAAGGCTTGAACCCCCAGTCACTACATGGGAGCATCATGCACAGGGGAAGCTTCATAAGTAGTAGAGCAGTGCTGGGATATTTCTTCTCTTTCTGTCTCTGTGTCTATCTCACCTTCTGTCTACAAAAAGAAAGAGTCCACCAGGAGCAGTGGAGTCATGCAGACATAGAATCCCAGTAGTAGTAGCTTCTGTAACAAATAAAGTGAAATAACTGAAGATTAAAGGGCAGGAGTTGTTGGGGGTGGAGTAGATAGCATAATGGTTATGCAAAGAGTCTCTCATGCCTAAGGCTCCCAAGTCCTAGGTTCAGTGCTTGAGCTGAGCAATGCTCTCATAAAAAAAGAGAAAGAGAGAGAGAGATCGATCCTTGGACAATGGCACACTCAGTAGTTACAGTGTACAAGGATTCAGTTCAAGCCCTTGATCCCCACTTGTAGGAGGAAGCTTCGTGAATGGTGAAAAAGTGCTGTGTCTCTGTCTCTCTTTCCATATCAGTTTATTTCTGTATCTATCCATAAATGAATAAATAAAATATTTAAAAGAGACTGTGGGGATCGAGAAGCCCTAGTGAAAACTCTGAGTGGCAACAAACAAACTAAAACGTGTATATTTCAAGCTACTAACTTGTTAGCAGTCAGCCTACAAAATTCCTTCCCCAGTGCATTCGGACCCAGCCCTGGCTGGGCTGGCCACCCTGCAGACTGAAAGCCAGAGTTTATGTCTGAGCCCTGCCCGGGCCGCAATCCCCTCCCCATCCGCTAGGGGGCGCCACCGCCTCTGAGCCTGGTTTTCCGCAGGTGGTGACAGCAGCTGACATGGAGGTGCGCCTGGCCTGCGGGCTGGTCAAAGGCCACGCCTACGCCATCACAGACGTGCGCAAGGTGCGCCTGGGCCATGGCTTGCTGGCCTTCTTCAAGTCAGAGAAATTGGACATGATTCGCCTGCGCAACCCCTGGGGCGAGCGGGAGTGGAACGGGCCTTGGAGTGACACGTGAGGCTGGTGGTTGGGGGGGTCAAGTGCATGGTGGGTGGGCAAGTGCATGGCGGACTTCCTGGAGAAGGTGGCACTGAGGCTGAATTCTGTAGGATGTGGGCTACCTGGGGGCCCAGGCGTACCCACCATGCTGGGGCCCCTCACCTGGTCTGGGTGGCCCTGGAGTTCCTCCTCCCACATCCCCTCCCTCTGCAGCTCAGAGGAGTGGCAGAAAGTGAGCAAGGGCGAGAGGGAGAAAATGGGTGTGACCGTGCAGGATGATGGCGAGTTCTGGTGAGTGGGGTTGGGGCAGAAGGGCTGTAGGGAGGGAGCCAGGATCCCAGCAGTGGCTATCACCCTGACCCTCTCATCACAAGGCTGACAAGAGCCTCCTCTGTCCAATGGTCCCTTTTGCCTCATTTATCCGCTATGTCTCCTCTGTCCTCAGCCCACACTCACTCACTCTTGTACACATAGACTTGGGCCATGGTGAGTGGACATGGTGAGTGCAGGGGGGATGTTCCCACTCATCCCCGTGCCCTGCCAGGATGACCTTCGAGGATGTGTGCCGGTACTTCACCGACATCATCAAGTGCCGCCTAATGAACACATCCTACCTGAGCATCCACAAGACCTGGGAGGAGGCCCGGCTGCATGGTGCCTGGACCCGGCATGAGGACCCACAGCACAACCGCAGCGGCGGCTGTATCAACCACAAGGACACATTCTTCCAGAACCCACAGGTGGATCTTCTCCCCCTACCTTTGAGGCCTGTGGCCTCCCCCACACCCAGGGCTCTGTGCATACACGGAGCCTGTTGTCCCAGCCGCACACTCTGACCCACACACAGTGACAGTGAGGGAGCCGGGGCTTCAGGGCTGATGAGTGTCAGCTCCCGAGTTAACTTTGAACTGAGGCAGCCCAGAGAGGGTGCAGTGGAAAAAGCATTGGATGCCCAGGCATGAGGTCCTGAGTTTAAGTCCCAGAATTACATATATTAGAGTAATACTCTGGTTCTCTCTGCCTTTCTCATAAACAAACAAACAAACAAACAAACAAATAGAGAGGGACTGGGCAGTGGTGCACCTTGTAGAGCATGCTACAATACACAGGGACCTGGGTTCAAGCCGCTAAGTCCCCACCTGCAGGAGGGAAACTTCACAAACAGTGGAGTAGTGCTACAGGTGTCTCTCTTTCTCTCGCCCTCTCCATATACCCCTCCCCTTTCAATTTTAAATAAAAAAGATACTCAATAAATGAAAGCTATTATAAGACACTAAATAAGTAAATAAATAATTACCAAGGCCCAGGAAGTGGTTCAGTGGAAAAGCAGTGGGTTCTCAAGTGGAGGTTCCAAGTTTGAGTCCCAATAGCACATGTTCCAGAGTGATGCTTTGGTTCTCTCTCCTATCCCATTAACAAATAGTCGGCTTCTCCCTGACAGGTAGTCACGAGGAGGGAGATCTGGACCAGCCGGACCTCCCTTTTGGGGCTGAGCGGGAGGGAGACTGTCCACGACTTGAGAAAAGAAAAGACACCAAGTCAGGAGTTCTGTTAAAGCAGTGCTTTATTGAGGAAAAGGCCATTCTTTATAGGCGGGGGGAGGGGGAGAGGCAGGGATGGAAAGATAGGGTGAGATGACGTTAGAGGTGGTGTGAGGTGGCGTCACCATCGTCACCATCGTGGGGCCTATGCTCTTTATACATCATCAGTTGGAGGGCAGAGGTGAATTCAGGCATGGCTCACAGGAAGTGCTGTGTCACTCTGAGGAAGTTAGTGACCGCCAGCGAAACTCGAGCCAAGCTTAGGGAGTGTCTGCTGAGCCTAGATCAAGGCCAAGCAGGTCCCAACAAACAAATACATAAATATTAAAAAGAAAGAAAGAGAAAAAGAAAAGAAAAAAGGAGAAGCTGAACCAGGGCTCAGACCTCGCATCTGCCATGCCTCTGTGAGCACTGCCTACATGCTGGGTCAGTCTGAGGGATCAAGCTCTGGAGTCATGGGCCCTGGTCACAACTTATGTGTGAGGCCCATAGAGGAGGTGAGACCTGTCCCTGTACTCACTCAATGGTGGCAAAGCTAGAGCCTGCCTGGCTATAGCTCCCAGGTGTGGGGAGCTCCTGGTCGACATGCTGTCTCTCCCGGGTCCATAGTACATCTTTGACGTGAAAAAGCCAGAGGATGAAGTGCTCATCTGTATCCAGCAGCGGCCCCAGCAGTCTACTCGCCAGCAGGGCAAAGGCGAAAACCTGGCCATTGGTTTTGACATCTACAAGGTAAGGACCCTTGCTCTAGGGTACACCAGGCACTGCAGCCAGCATCTCTGGACCTTGGATAGAAGAAGCAAGTAATTCCCTACCACCACCACCACCATCCACCACACTGGCACTGGGCTGTGCTGGGAGGTGCTGTGGCACAAACATCATGGCTGGTCTAAGCTGTGTCCTGGGTGTTAATGTCCTGGGTGGTGTGGCCACAAGGTGCTCCTCGATCCATGCTAGTGCTGTCACTGAGCACTCAGCTGCTGTGACTGGAGGTCGGGGCACTTGTCTGCTTTTCCTGGTGATATTGCATGGACACAAGTTGTTACCCACAGGCATGGGACTCTTGATTGTTGTGGCTACCAAAAGCCTCAGAGACACTGTCACCAGGGGCTTCCTGCTGCCCCACCAACCTGCCCTAGCAGCTTTATCTTTATTCACTTGTTTATTTTTAATGAGACTGAGCTCACGGGTCCCACACGAGTCACTGAGTCACTGCCCTACTTTTAACATTTATTTATGTGGTCTGGGAGGTGACACAGTGGATACAGCATCAGACTCTCAAGCATGAGGTCCTGAGTTCAATCCCCGGCAGCACATGTATCAGAGTGATGTGTTGGTTCTTTCTCTCTCCTCCTATCTTTCTCATAAATAAATAAATAAATTCTTTTAAAAATATTTATTTATTTGAAAAGAGCATGGCTCAGCTCCAGTTTATGATGAGCCAGGGACTGAGCCTGGGACCTCAGAGAACCACTGTACTATCTCTCCAGCTTTTCTATTTTTTGGAGAGAGGGAGAGAGAGAGAGAGACAGAAAGTGAGTAGTCCATGAAGCTCTCCTTGCACTTTCCCTGTGGCACCAGGTATTGAACCCAGTGCCACACAGACCTAACTTAACAGCTCTGTCTTTTCTTATTTTCTATTTCCCTCTCACTTTTTCCTAACTCCACTATTATTATTATTTATTCTTTTATTTAAAACCTTTATTTATTTATTTATTTATTGCCACCAGGGGTGTTGCGGAGGCTCTGTGCCTACATGACTCCACTGCTCCCAGCTTTGTTTTCTTTACTCTTTTTTTTTAATATTTTATTTTATTTATTTATTCCCTTTTGTTGCCCTTGTTGTTTTATTGTTGTAGTTATTATTGTCGTCGTTGTTGCATAGGACAGAGAGAAACGGAGAGAGGAGGGGAAGACAGAGAGAGGGAGAGAAAGATAGACACCTGCAGACCTGCTTCACCACCTATGAAGTGACTCCCCTGCAGGTGGGGAGCCGGGGGCTCGAACCGGGATCCTTATGCCGGTCCTTGTGCTTTGCGCCACCTGCGCTTAACCCGCTGCGCTACAGCCTGACTCCCCTACTCTTTTTTTTTTTTTTTCTGATAGAGATTGAGAGAAGTAGAGAGGGAGAAAGAAAGACACCTGTAGCACTGCTACCACCACTTGTGGAGCTTTCTCCCTATGGGTAGGTACCTAGGACTTGAACCTAGGTCCTCATGAATTACCATGTAATGTATGTTCACTACTGGGTGCCTCATTGCCCAGCACCCACCTTTAACATCTTTGTGGAAATCTCATTTGCACACCACAGAAAGTGCCTGTTTAGTGTCTAGTGGAAAATCTGATACCCAGCTCCACATAAATTGGTAGCTCTGGTCTCTCTAGGAAAGTATGCAGGGGTGTTTAGTCTGGTCATGGAACTTTTATCCTGTTCCCTTTCAAGCCTGTGGCTGTTCCTATGGGTGGGGTGGGATGGAGTTCAAGGTGCTCTCAGCAGCGGGGCTCTCCCACAGGTGGAGGAGAACCGGCAGTACCGCATGCACCGCCTGCAGCCCCGTGCTGCCAGCTCCATCTACATCAACTCCCGCAGTGTCTTCCTGCGCACTGACCAGCCTCAGGGCCGCTATGTCATCATTCCCACCACCTTTGAGCCCGGCTGCACAGGCGAATTCCTGCTCCGAGTTTTCACGGATGTGCCCTCCAGCTGCCGGTGAGTGGACAGGGGCCAGAGGACACAGGGGACAGTGGTGGGGTCACTCTGCCTGTTCAAGTCCAGGCCTGGGGGCTTGTCATCACGATCCCCTCTCCCAAGGGGCTGGCTCACTCTGACTGTTCCTCCTTCTCCTTTCGCAGGGAGCTGCGCTTGGACGAACCCCCCCGAACTTGCTGGAGCTCGCTGTGTGGCTACCCCCAACTGGTGACCCAGGTGCAGGTCCTGGGGGCAGCTGGTCTCAAGGACTCCCCAACAGGTGAGCTGGTGCAGGGAGCACCCCTGCCCTCCTCCCCAGGGCATGGCTCTGTCCTCCCTCCTCTTTGTCCTCCAGATCCTACACACTGAGTGGGCAGACAGTACCTGCTGTCTATTCTGGAGCCAGCCCTGGAGAGGAGCAGGCATTGCCCCTTCAGGCAGGGCTGGGGTGGGGAGAGGGACAGTCAGACTCACTACTGCCTCTTGTTCTAGAAGCAGGCAGACAGGGCTGGCAACTGGGCTCCCTTTTCCTTAACATGTGAGCTCAAGTTTCTGTAGTGTGTGTGGGGGGTGTGTGGGGGTGTGAGGGGTTGCCAGACATTTGACCCATCTGGGACCTGCCCAACCCCCAGCATGCCATAGCCCCACCCCCACCTCATCTGTCCTCCACAGGGGCTAACTCCTATGTAATCATCAAGTGTGAGGGAGACAGTGTCCGCTCGACTGTGCAGAAAGGCACCTCCGCGCCCGAGTATGACCTGAAAGGCATCTTCTACCGCAAGAAGCTGGGACAGCCCATCACGGTCCAGGTGACCTGCCTGTTCTCAGCCCTGGAGGCAGGGCCTGGAGGCAGAACCTCCCACTGGGCACTGACTGTCACTCTGTCCTTGGTAGGGCATGGCCTTGGGCTTCCTCTGACCTTCACTCACCTACTGCCCACATCCCCAAGGTGGGGTGGGTGACACCCAACAAGACTCTGACAGTGTCATCTCTGCTCACCTCACCTCAAGCCTTGGGTCTCTTCTAGTGAATTTCCCTTGGGGGCAGTGGGCCACCTGGTCCCAGGTGTGTCTTGGGAGAGACTGTTTCCTATGAGTAGGGGATTCGGAAGCTGGGGGTGGGGGCTCATGGGGGGTTCTTGGCAGGTCTGAGCTCATTAACAGGAATCCCTCCTCTGTCCCTTGGGTTGGGTCAGGATCACTCTGGGGGAGAAACCACCTGTAAACAAGCACTCAGGGGGACCCAGGGGAGCCCCTGTAGATTTTCCAAGTTTCCTTAGTACTGACTCCCCAGGGGTTGGATCTCAGACATGTAGGACAGCCCCCTACCCAACTAAATAAAGTTGGGGGAGCCAGGTGACTTTATCCAAGAGCTAGCCATATGGAACCTGACTTGACACAGAGGAGGAAGCCTCTCTCTCTAGAGGTGGCATGGCCTCACCCAGGGCTGCAGGTGGGGGTGGGAAGAAATGACACATAGGTTGCTGCAGGCTCCTCTTTCCCTAGCAAGACCTGCCCTACAGGAAGGCATTTTGTGGTCACCAGCCTGATCTGCAACCCCACTGTCCCCACCCCATTCTCCCCATCTCCTTGCAGATCTGGAACTACCGGGTCCTAAAGGATGAGTTCCTGGGCCAGGTGCACCTGCAGGCCAACCCCGACGACCTCCAGGCCCTGCACACCCTTCATCTGCAGGCCAGAGGCCGCAGGCAGCTCAGCGACCTGCCGGGCACTGTGGCAGTGCATGTTCTCAGCAGCTCCACCCTTACAGCTGTCTGAGGCCTCTTGCACATCCCCACTGGCCAGGGGCAGCCTGTGGCCAGGCTGACGAATCCTATTCCCAACTCCTGCTGACTTGCTATGTGACCTCGGTGGGCCTCTGCCCTTCTTGGGGCCCCAAGCATTCCCTGCTGGAGGAGAAGCCTCCATGCCTGAAGTTTAATAGAGCTCTCCCCACCTGCCACCACCATTGACAGATACCTTCCCAAGGCCCTGCTATCTGTTGGTGGCCTGCCAAGAAAATGTCATTTGTTTACATAGGCCACTTGTCCCCCCAGCCCCCCCTCTACTGCACAACCTGGACTTTTCCTGGTATTATGCTACCTTAGGGGGCTGGTTTGAGGCCCAGGGCACCAAGTTCCCCATCAGGCTTGCTAAGAGCTAGGGAAGGTCATCACACACATACACACATACCCTTGCCCCCCCCCCCCCAAGTGCAGTTAAGGAGGCTCTGGCCCTTTCTTGCTGCCTGGACCAAATGTCCTACCCAGTCCTCAGCATTTCCTGGCCTTTCTGTTTTAAAATGCACTTTGCAGCCAGGGCTTTGGAAAGGAAAGCTAAAAGCCTGAACCCCGTTTGCTTGCGAAGCACCTGCACTGTAGGCCTCTGGCTTGGTTCTGATCTGTCTACAGAGGGGCCAAGGGAGCAAGCACTGTTGGGGAGCAGTCAGGCCTCTCTGAGGAGGTTTGGAAGTAGGCACCAAGGCTTCTTGGGGCCCTTCCCTGTCCATCTCAAGCAGGTGACCCCAAGAAAACAGTTGGCTCAAGACTGGGAATTCTGTTGAGAAACATGGACTTGGACCCATGTCCTGGCCAGATCTGCTGGATCAGGACCATTGCTCACAGTTTCTGGGGCTGGACAGGCGCTGAATGGCAGTGGGACTTGTGGAAAACTAACACCTGGGGGCAGCCTTCTGCATGTGACCAAGAGTGAAGTCCCTTAAACCTCCTGTGCCTCTATTTCTCCCTTCTGCAAAGAGGGGCAAATGACTCCCCCTGTGCCCACCAGCTCACTCATGCAAGTGCAGGGTAAGGGCAGACCTTGTGATTACCTAGGTCTCCTACTGCATGGTGCCCAATCCCACCCCCTGCCCTTTGTCTGGGCCAGGCTGGCTCCTGGCTGTGTGGACAGCACTGCTGCCCTGGGAACTGGCAAGGTGAGGATGGAGTCTTCAGGCTGGGGATGGGGGACAGGTTGTGGAGAGGTGGTTGCATTTGCTGGGTTTATCCTTCAGCACATGAGGACCTCACAGTCCCCATCTGCAGAGGGGGGGTCTCCTGCCCCCCTCCCAAGGGGACTCACCACAGGGCTGTCTCAATCTCAGAATAAATGTTGCTACAATTCCTGAAAGAGCTTGCTATGTTTTCTGTCCCTGTGGAGGCAAGGGGAAATGGAGAGGATAGTCCCCAGTCAGGCAAGAGAGGACCCACCCAGGATCTCGGGCTAAGGCTGGACTTGATGCACCTATGAGCTGAGACCATAGGGGTACCCAGTCTATCCTTCCTCAGGCCTCTTCCCAACCTTGGGCCAGGACAAAGCCTCCTGCTCCAGACAGTCTCCAAATGGCCTCACTTGTGACCAGATGCTGGATGTGGTCCCTGTGGGTGCTGGGGACATGGGAACTCACAGCAACTGACTCAGCTGCATTCTGCCAGACCCTGTGCTCCCCCATGGGCCCCCAGCTGTCCCAGTTGGGTAGGGCCCACTACTTGCCTGCCCTGCCTGGGCCAGTTACTTCCAGAGGCAGTTGGAGGAGTGTCCATGGTAGGGGTGTGCACACTGATCAGGGCCTGTGCCCTCAGGGAACCAGGCCAAGTGCACTCCAACAGCCAGGGGCTTGGATTTCCAGGGACAGAGGAGGCCCTGGGCAGAAGCTAGGGGCTCTGTGTTGCTCTCAGGAGGAACTACGGGCCTACTGTGCTGCCCCAACTGCCTCCCCCAACACATACACCTACCTTTCTAGAGAGGCTGCTCCTGGGAGGCCTCTTCCCTGCAGATTTCAACCCATGAAGAGACAGGCTCTGTAATGAAACCCCCTCTGCCCAGACCCTAACCTGCAGGGCCCAGAGCTAAGGAGCAGGGCAGGGCCAGGCCTCACTGAGTCACCTCCCAGTCAGTGCTCTGATCATCATGTGTCCCTGGGTCACTCCAGGCTGGTGGACTGAGCAAGCTTACTGGATGATTACAGAACAATTGACAGCTCTGAAAGAGTGAACTTGGAGAGAGAGTGCTGGAGGAGGTGTGAGCAGGCTGGGCAGCCTGGGGTGGCTGGAGGCTAGAAGGCCCAGCAGCTGGGCAAAGGGCAGGCAGGGGCCCCACATACCAATCAGTGACAGAGCTGGTGTGGGGGAAGGGGACAGCAGGAGGAGGCTTTTGGGCCTCTTGGTCAGCTGCATAGCCCGCCCCCACATTGATGTCACTGACACTGGGGCTTCCAGGCCCAAGGTCCCTCCCTCTGGAGGGAAGGCCTTAGAGCAGGGAGGGGCAGGAGAGACAGGAAGGTTGAGAGAGGCACAGTCTTAACAGATGCCCCCAAAGTCAGCTTCTCCACAAGACAGCAGCCAGGGCTGTGAGTTGTTCTGGACCTGTGACCCCACTTCCTGAGTGTCCCTCCTCCCAAGAGGGGACAGCTGGAAACATCTGGAAATCAGGTAAGAGTGAACTATCTACCAGGAGGAGGTGGTTTGAGTGGCTTTGGAACCCCTGCCCTAAAAGGCCACTTGCTGCTCACCTGGGGATCCCACTCCCTTTAGAGACTCAGCCCTAGCAGACACCACATGCAGTGGTCCTGAGCTCTTCTCTCTCCCTCTCGCTCTATCCACCACATCCCCCCCTTCCCCCTCCACAGGGAAGCCAGATGCTTCCTTGCCTTGAGTGTTGTATCTGTGAAATGGGCCCCTCAACGCCCCCCAGTGTCCAGCTTGGGTTGTGGCACAGAGGGAACATTCACTGTGCTCCTGGTGGCCAGTGGCCAGGGTGGAAAGCCAGGCACCAGGACAGGAACTAGTCCTTATGCTTTGTCCCTTGGTCCCTGCTGAGCTCCTTCTGTGTGGCCCTGAAATTCCATGCCCTGGCCTAAGCCTGGCATCTGAACACCCCAAATCTTCTTTCTCTGTCTTTTTCCACCAGGCTTTTTGCTGGTGCTTGGTGCCTGCATCCCAGTGGATATATTAGGGAGAAAGACATCTACAGCACTGCTTCACCACTCATGCAGCTCCCCTTCTGCATGTGGGGACAAGGGACTTGAACCCAAGTCTTAATTCTTGATAACATTTGTGCTCTACTGGACACCCCAAAAGTCCCTAATCTTTTATGAAAATCCAGCTGGGTTCCCCCTGACTCCAGATGGCTCTGCAGACATGGATCCAAGGCAGCTTCCCAGGGGATTCCCCACCCCAAAGGCTAGGTGGGCTGTGGGTCTCCTAGGGAACTGTGTCCTAATGCTCCAGGCAGGGGTCAGGGCTCCGGTATCAGGCAGTGTTATGGGCAGAGGATCAAATGCCCCAGTGCTTCCAAATGGACCTTGTGAAAAATTGATGCTCCTCCCAGGACGGAGAAGGGGCCTCACCCAGGGCTGTGGGCAATGTGGGATCACCACACTCCCTCCATTTCAGCAGTTGGCTATGCCCCACACCTGGCCCTGGAGACAGCCTCCAGTCAGACAGCATTGTATGGTCAAACCTGAGGCTCTTGGCAGCCTGGGGAAAAGCAAGGGAGGCTTCCTGGAGGAAGCATCATCTGAGCCAAGCCAGGAAGCACAGATGGAAATTTCCTCATAAGAAACTCATGCAGAGGGACCAGTGTCTGCAAAGGTCAGGGGGCAGGGAGAGCTGAGGAGGGACCAGGTGTGGGTTAAGTACGGGGGGAAGCTGTGAGAGGGGAAACAGACATGAACAGGAGATACTTTGTGCTGGGTGCAAGGGCCAGTCTGGGGGGCAATGGGGACTTTGGGAGGGCTGTAGGCAGCCCATGCTCAGCCTGTGTCCTCCCCCGACCCCACCCCACCCCACCTCTGTCACTGGCTATCTTAAGACAGCCTTGGGCTGTGTGTGACCAGGTCCTGGTCTTCAGCCTGCCCTGCCCTTGTCTGACCTTAGCCCTTTTGGAGGTTGTGGCGGCGGGGGGGGGGGGGGGATGTCTCTGGATGACAGAAGTCAAGAGAGGTGTTCTTATGGCTAATAGTGCTGAAGAGAAACCATGGAAGGCTCTCATGGGGAGGAGCTACAATCCAGCCAGGCCCAGGCTACAGGGCTTGATTGATGTGGCCTCCTGCTCTGCAGAATCAGATCTGCCATCAGGACGCCTGACCCAGGAAGATGGTGATTCTTCAGCAGGTGAGAGCTCCCACTTCCTACCCCACTGTCCTGCTTTTAGATTATTGTGTTTTGTGAGCACAAGAGTGAGCATAGCTCAGCTCCAGCAAGCCTTGAGTTCTACCTCTGAGCCATCTCTCAGACGCCAGCCCGTATATTTCTTTTCTAGACTGAGAATGACATGCTTAAAGGACTCTTTGTCTCACTCACCTCGTCTTCCCCCACATACGTGCATACACAGAAGGAACTTTCCATTCCTTTCTACTAGAAAACTCCTACTCATGCTTCAAAGCCCAACTTTCCCTACGGCTGATTCCTCAGATGTATCTTCTGTCCCTCCCCTTCTCACTGTAGTGGGAAATGACCCCTTTCTTGGTAAATAAAGTAGAAATGGGTTTCATGCAATCCTGGATCCCCAGGTGTACCAGGCAGAGGGAGCACATGTGCAGAAGCTCAAATGTGGAAAGCCTCAGGGGTGGGGAGAGACCAGACTGGGGAAGACACAGAGGCTGCAGAGCCAGGCCAGGCCCCTGAGCCTGCCACTCTGTTTCCTCCCTGGGCCAAGTGGCCCCTGGTGATCAGGTCTTCCCCGTGATCAGCCCAGGCTTTAATGAGCCACTGCCCCAGCAGAAGAGGCAGGAATGTGGGCCCTGAGCCAGGGGGGGCCTGTGCCAGGCTGTGGACTGGTGGACCATGTGCTATGGGGTTCAGCCAACAGGTCTACGGCCTGCAGGGCCCGTTAGGGCCAGGGAGAAGTAGCCTGTCCATGTGGTCCCTGGGTCTGTGTGTGCAAGTCCCACCCCTGGAGTGAGCACCAGGACTTGGGGTCCAGGAAGGACTGGAGGGAAGTCTGTGGCAATGTCTGTGCTTGAGCCAGATTCTTGAGAGGAGGAAAGCTTGGAGATTCAACTGTGGGTAGTTGTGTGGTGCCAGTGATGTCACTACTCCAGGCCATTTTCTCATTCATCTAGAGAGACAGAGATAGTAAGAAGCAGAGAGAGACTTGAGTTTCCTCCAGTGCTAGAGTATCTTCCATGCAGGGCCAGGACTCTAAGCTGGGTTGCAAGTATGGCAAAGTACACACCCTCCCTGTAAGGTTATCTCTCCAACCTGTAACAATTTTGAATTTAAAGTCTGTTTGTCTGGGGCCACTGAAATAGCTTGCTTAGATAGTGTGCTGCTTTGCCATGTGCATGACCCAGGTTCAAGCCTAGCCTCTACCAAACTGAAGGAAGCTGTGGTCTCTTTCACTCTCTGTTTGTATTTAAAATAATGATAAAATCCATTTGTCTGATATTAATGCAGCTATCCCAACTCCTTTCTGGTCATTATGTATGTGCAATATGTTTGCCTGTCCTTTCCCCCTCCCTTTCCTAAAACTGAACCCAGCTTTATGAAATAAAATATTTAAATTATAATTTGTTAAGTAAAACCAATAAATCAATGTTATTAAACAAAAGGTCAAATACTGAATAATTAATGGTGTTTTCACAAACAGCCATGACATTTTAGCCAGGAACTGGGCAGACACTTAGCTATAGTATACAATTCTCCTGCTCCCTCCTTCAATGTGCTGTCAGATCCCAAGGCCACTCAAAGCCCAGAGGCCTCTCTCCACTAAAGGCTCTGAATAAGCATGAGAGCGAGCACCAACATTTCACAGTTACTGTCTTCACATGGCTCTGGGAATGGATGGAGTACCTCACATCTGTGCCACTCTCATTCTCACTCCAACCTTTTTTTTTTTTTTAATTTTATATGTATTAATGAGAGAGATAGGAGGAGGGGAGAGAGAGAAATATGATGAACCAGAGCATCACTCTGGTACCTACATTGCCAGAGATCAAACTCAGAACCTCATGCTTGAAAGTCCAGTGCTTTATTTACTGCATTACCTTGCTCCAACTATTTATTTATTTATTATTTATTCATTTATTGCCTTCAGGGTTACCACTGGAGCTCAGTGCCAGCACTGCAGAGCCATAGTTCCTGGTGGGCATTTTTTCTTTTTCTTTCTTTTTTTTCCTTCCATTTTATTTGATAGGTCATAGAGAAATGAAGAGGGAAGGAGGAGACAGAGAGGGAGAGAAAGATACCTGAAGACCTGCTTCACTGCTCATGAAGTGTCCCCACTGCAAGTGGGGAATGGGGGCTTGAACCCAGTTCCTCACACAAGTCCTTGTTAACTGGGTGCACCACCACCCAGCCCCCTTCACTCTTTATTTTTAAAGAGAAATAAAAAGGAGAAGGAGAGATACTCAAAGGAAAAGAAGAACCATCATCTGCAAGAATCACAGTTCAAGCTCCCAGTCACCACTTAGGAATAGTTGCAGAGGGTGAAGACATATTTGCCCTTCTTCTGGTTGGTGATGTTCAGGGCATCCAGGAATAAGGCAGCACACAGAAAAGGTTATAGAAAGTTTATTGGAATAAACAAGAAGTAGTCACTAAGAGAAAGGACGGGTGGATGGTAACAAAGAGCCATCTGCCCCAAAGCTGAGACAGATTGAGGCATGTCAGCAAGGAGAGAGCTAGGCAGGTTATGTGCCTTTCAATGAAAACTGGGTCTGTGGGATAGCAGGGGGAAAGGTTGTGTGACCAGCCACCCTGACATCAGGGGCAGATTTCTGCCCTGTTCAATTGCCTCCTATTCAGTTGCCAGGTATGAAAGTCTTACCGTTTGATATTCAGAATGACTAGAAGCTGCTGGTAGTTTTGGCATTTGTAAATGTCTTAAGCCTGGAGGTTTCACTGGCCTAGCTTTGAATTGTCATCCTGGCAAAAAGCTTTTAATTTTATGCTATGTCAGGGGGTAAAATTCATAATCAGATGACATACAAACTCTCTCTGCTTCCTTCTTTTGTCTCTTACCCTCTATTAGAAAAAGAAAGAGTGAAAGAACAAATAAAAGGAAGTGAGGGAGGAAAAGGTCCAGTGACTCAAGCACAGACTGTTTTCCGGTTCGGTTCCTCTACTTTCCGCCTCAAAGTCCTTAGAGCTCTGGCTCTAAGGTCATCTATTGTAGTCATCATAGCACTGAGCCTTGGCTTTGACAAAAAACAAACAAACAAACAAACAAAACCCCAAAACTGCCCTGCTGACATCTGCCTTTTTCTTTCAGTTATTGCTGGGGCTTCACTATTCAAGTAAGCTATTTTACTGGCCCTCCAATTAGCAGCTCACATGAGTATCAATCTGGTGGTATTCATACCAGCCTTGCATCAGTAGAATAAAAAGTCAGCTCCTCCTGGCTCTGACCCACTTTCTCCCTTGACACTGTCACTGTCAGAAGTTAATTGTGGCTTGAGGCTTTTTTGTCCTTTTGAATCCCAGAGCAAGACAAGAGTTTCAAAGCAGAAACAACAGGAGGCTAACATCCATATTTAGAGAGGTCATTCCCTTTTACCAAGAGTTCTTTGCTGCTTCCTGTGCTTCCAAGCTATTTCAAATTATGCTGTTCTTTAACTTCAACTCGAAGAGTCACTTTTCACAATTCTATTTTTAAAAAATATTTATTTTCCCCTTTGTTTCCCTTGTTGTTTTATTGTTGTAGTTATTATTGTTGTTATTGATATCATCATTGTTGGATAGGACAGAGAGAAATGGAGAGAAGAGGGGAAGACAGAGAGGGGAAGAGAAACTGTCTTTTTCTATCTATCATACCTGTAGGCCTGCTTCACCGCCTGTGAAGCGACTTCCCCGCAGGTGGGGAGCCTGGGGCTGGAACCGGTCCTTGTGCTTTGTGCTACATGCGCTTAACCCGCTGCGCTACCACTCGAACCCCCCACATTTCTACTTTTTATTTTATTATAATGTTTTGTTTTGGATAGCAACAGAGAGAATAGAGGGGAGGGGAGTTAGAGAGGGAGAGAGAAAGACACCTGCAGCCCTGCTTCACCACTCATGAAACTCCCCCCTGGAATCAGGGCAACTCACTTCATTTCCTCCTGAACAGTGGGTGTGTCTCATTCATCGAGAAATCAGTTTCTCACTGGTGTGGGCTGTCCATGAGCTTTCAGACTATTTCTAGAGAGGGTCCTCCATTGCTGCCTACCATCTGGGAAAATGAAGACAGGTCCTTAGTGCTATCTCTCTAGGAGGTGCCTCGACAGGCCAGAGCCCCCATCTTTCCTGATGTCAAGGTTAACCCTGCTCCCTTAGGCCCCAGGAACCCAAACCAAGAGCACAGGCTTCCATCTGCAAAGTGGAAGGCTGTTCCTGGTGAGTGTCATGAAGCTCTGCTACTAGGTTCCAACCACCTTTCTCTTCCTGAAATGCTCAGTTACTGTATACTTCTATTTTCTAGAGCTCTGGCAAAGTCAGCTCTATTTTTTTTCTTACAGAATATCAACATGTTGTCATGTACAACATGAGTAAATGTTGTACAACATGAGTACATTTATGTGTACATGAGTACATATAAAACATGAGTACAGCTTCTTAACTCCCACCATGTCCCCAAGTACCTCTTCACCATCATGTCCTGGCTACCTGATGTATCCCTCACCCCTCCAGTTCAGAGTCCTTTGCTGAAATACACTCAACCCAGTCCAATTTTGTCCTTGTTTCCTTTTTCTTGCCTTGCTTCTTAAGTACCACCTATAGGTGAAATCACCTGGTATTCTTTCTGCTGCCTTATCTCTCTTCACATGATTCCTTCAAGTTCTATCCAAGATATGACAAACAAGAATGTTCCATCATTTTTCAGTCCTGTAGTATTCCACTGTGTATATACACTATGATGTTCTTATTGACACACCTATCATTTGACATCTCAGTTGCTTCCAGGTTTCAGATATTACAGACTGTGCTTCTATGAACATATGTTTTTTTTCCCCCCTTTTCTATGTTTCTTGGTGCATCTGTAAAGGGTGGGCTCTTGGAGCTCCTTCTTAGCTCTATCCTTTATTTGCCAGTCACTTGCCATGTGCCCTCAGGCAGGTCCTTTCCCTCTTTCTGAATCTAAGTCTCCCTGGCTATGAAATAGGTGACCTTGGTGATGGCAGCATGCTAAGTCTCTGAGGTGCTGGTTGGGGGAGGGGACTGAGAAGATGTCTGTGAGGAGGGTCTGTGGGGAACAGGAGTCACATAGCTAGCTCAGTAGAACCTGGGGACAGGAGGGTGGGTTAGACTTCCCCTCAGATGACTCAGCATAAGCAAAAGCAAGTCACATCCTATGTGATCAGGGTAGCAGAAGATGGGGCTTTTGACCTCTGGTGGGGGGGCACATCTACCTAAAAATGCCCCTGTGCCCCAGATATCACCCTTCCCTGTGACTTTGTCGGGGAACTTTAACTGTCCCTTAGGTTGCATTTGCCTAGCAGGCCCCCACCTGAGTGACACCCAGAAACCATTCAACCCTCCATATGCTCAGGGACTTCCTGTCACCTTGTCACCCCACAGATGAGGCACTGGAGAGGCCTATGGAGTTGAGGGACTGGCCATTCATTGGTCATCTGGCTGGGATTGAACCTGGGCTTTTCAAAGTCATAGTGGCTACACTGTCCTATCTTTTCAAGCCTGATCTGGTCCTCAGCAGGCTGTGCCACCCTCTCTGTGTCCTGTCTGGCCCCTTCATGGGCTGGGGACTCTGAGGACAATGGCTGAGCCTCTGGATGTTGACCAGATGGACTGATGGAAAGGGGCATGTCTGTGTGTGCCCAATCATTTCCCCGTCCTGTCTGTGGGGACATGATATGACAAGCTGTGAGACCAGCTTGCTGCACCTGAGTTTTCAGTCCCATGGGAATGGACTCTGGGGTGGACCTGGGCAGGGACAGTGATTTTTCCTGGCTTGGGCCCTCCCGAAGGCAGGATCCTCAGCACAACTGAGGAAGTGTGGGGAACCCTGTCGGTGCCTCTGTGCTGGGGCAGAGCCCCAGTGGCAGGTGGACAGTCGTGCACTGGGATCCCATGGTCAGCTCTGCTCTGTGGGCTACCCTACCTTCCCACAGCGGGGTGCTGGCCTGCTGAGGGAGCAGTTGGGCTCCCAGGATCCAGGCCAAGCTGTGAATTAAAAATGGCAGCCAGAGGCCTTGAAGAGAAAAAGAAGAGAGGGAAGAAGACAAAGATGTGGAGGAGAGACGGGGGCACGGAAAGGCTGGGTCTAGGAGCAGGGGGTCACCACGGCCTAGCATGTGTGGGGTGAGTTCAGCACCTGGGGTTCCCTGGCTGTCAGGGGTGAGGGACCCCCAGGTCCAGGCGCCGAGCTGCGTCTGGTGTCCCCTGGCGTCCGGCCGCCGCGTCACCTAAGCCAGTTGCCAGGGGCCGCAGCAGATGGCAGGGTTTAGGGTTCCCGCCGCGGGCGGGCGGGGGGGGGGGGGGGCGGGATTAGGTGAATTAGGGAGCCCCAGCCACCGCCGGCAGCCGCCAGCCCCTCGGCGCTATGGAGCCCCCCGCCGAACCCCGGGACACCCAGGACCCCACGGACACCGTCGACCCCGCCAAACAGCACGGCAAGTGGGCGCTCGTGCGCAGCCTGAACCTGGCGCTGAAGACGTGCGCGGTGCTGCCGGTGAGGGGCGGGAAGAGGGGCGGGAGGGGCCCAGCAGACCTCAGTTCCCCCCCCTCCGCGGGACTCTGTGCTCCAAAGCCTCGGGAGACCCGCACACCACCCGCGGAGGAGGGTTATCAAGCAGGTAGCCCCCAGCTCCACTCTAAATTTAGAGGCACTTTTGCTTTTACCCTGGGAACACCCTGGTAGAGAGAGGGGGCGGGGGGCGGTAGAGCTAGGAGTTCTCTCCAGGGGGCTTGTGGGTGACTGTGAGCGCGCGCGCGCGCGCGCGCGCGCGCGCGCACACACACACACACACACACACACACACACACACACACACACACACACACACACACACACACACACACACACACACACACACACACACACACACACACACACACACACACACACACACACACACACACACACACACACACCAGGCTGATAGAGGAATGCCCCAAGGCGCCCCTAGAGCAAGCAGCAGGCCTGGGGTGCTCAGCGGTGAATCCTAGCCAGGGCAGCTGGCATTTGTGGAGGTGGGACAGAGAAAGGGGTGTCTTTCCTCTTTACAGGTTTGTAGGGAGGCTTTCTGTCTTCCCATAGTCCTGGTGACACAACTGGGTTCTGAAGGGGGACTTGATCCCCCAAGGCAGCAGGCTTCCTCCCAAAGGGTGCCTCCAGGGTCTGGAGGCTCCCTTGGGAGCACCTCAGGACATTCCTTCTAGGAAATCTCCAGGCCACTGGCTGGACCAGAAACTCTTTTCTTCAGGGCTTAAGGCCAGGCCTGCTGGAAGCCTCTTAGTGGCCATGTGAGCTCCTTCTTCCAGCTCTAGTCTGGGACTCAGCTGGGCTGAGAAGACTCTAGTAAGTCCAGTCACATCTACTTCCTGTGTGGCCCCCTGGTCCCCCTTCTCTTGGATGTGAGCTTTGCTACCTGTCCACTCAGGGCTTTTTGATTTGGGTTATTCTCTGTTCTGTTTTCTGTGGGACCAGCTCTGGGCTCAGCCAGGGAATATGCCCTCACAGAGCTCCACATTGCCCTGTGAAGGCCTGCCAGTTGTTGAGGGCCCTGAGTGCTCCCCACACATGACACGAAGTTGGGTGCAGGACTAGAAAGAACAGTAGCTGATCATGGGGTTCAGTGAGGTAGCTGATCAGTGGGCAGCATCTTGTTCCCTGCTTGGCTCTGGGAACATCCTGCGTGTCTTTGTGTCTGTCTCAGACTCTTTTTCTTTCTCTCTCTCTCCATCTGTGTGCCCCACTCTACATGTTCTCTCTCTGTGTGTTACATGGTCATTCTCTCATACATGCTCACACACTCTCATCCTTTCTCTCTTCTCAAGACTCTAGCTGGGGATAGGGTGTCACAGATGGTCTCTGCCCTTTGAGGACTAGTGAGAATGGGAGAGAGAGCAGTGTCCCAAGCCTGGTGCTAGCTGTTGGGGGCAAACCTGGGGGTCAGGGAGCCAGATAATGGCCCCTACTGTCCCTGCTGTCCACACAGCAGCCAGAGTGCAACTCAGGACTTGCACATGTATTTTCTGTCAAACCTTCCTCAGTGGCTTCTCCCCTGCCTGTGGCTTACAAAGTCTGCCTATGTCACTCGTATAGCCCCACTTCATTTGGCTCCAGCCAGGGTTGTCTGCTCACTGCTCTGTCCCCAGAGTCTGCAGCAAGATGGCTGCACAATGGACAAGTCACAAATATGTACCAAATAAATGAATTGGTGGGGCATGGAGGTGGGGTCCCAGGAGAGAGTGGTTTGCTCTGGGTCTGGGCAGACCAGGTTGCTTTCTGTATGTCAGGGGAACAGCCAAAGGTGCAAGTGCAGCTGGAAGCACAGCTCAGGCTGAAAACAGTGGCTCTTCACCAGGTCCTCCCACAGTGAGCTCACTGCTCTCCCCTTCTGCCTCAGGGCCTTCCCAGGTGCTGTTCCTCTGCTCAGGTTCCTACCCCTGTTTCCTTCTTTGCTTTTTTTTTTTTTAGTATTTATTTATTTATTTATTCCCTTTTGTTGCCCTTGTTGTTTTTATTGTTGTAGTTATTATTGTTGTCATCATTGTTCGATAGGACAGAGAGAAATGGAGAAAGGAGGGGAAGACAGAGAGGGGGAGAGAAAGATAGATACTTGCAGACCTGCTTCACCACCTGGAAGCGACTCCCCTGCAGGTGGGGAGCCGGGGGGCTCGAACCGGGATCCTTACCCTGGTCCTTGTGCTTTGCACCATGTGCGCTTAACATGCTGCACTACCACCCAACTCTCCCTTTCTTTTTTCTAAGAAGACCCAGAACTCATTTACTTCTTACTTCTTTTTTTAAATTTATTTACTTTTGAGAGAGATGCAGAGAGAGAGAGAGACAGAGAGAAACACCAGAGCACTGCTCAGCTCTGGCTTAGGGTGATGCGGGGGTTTGAACCTGGGACTTAGGAGCCTCAGGCATGAGAGTCTGTTTGCATAGCCATTATGCTATATCCCCTGCCTGCTTCTTACTTCTTATAAAGTGGCATCAGATCCCCGTCTTATCTACCAGCAGTGTGTTATTCTCCTTCCCGGCACTCACCACTGTCCATAGTAGTTGTGTCAGCGTACTCAGTAGTTTCTTTTCTTTCAAACTGAGTTTTTTGTCAATTGACCATGAGAGAGAGCAGAGCCCTGTTCCATTATATGTGGAGCCTGGGAGCTAAGCTAGCCTCCCATGTGCAAAGCATAGGCTCTGTATGCTGAGCCACTTCTCCACTCCCTCAGCAGCTGATTTCCAGTCTCCCCCCAACTAGAATGTAGTTGATCACCTCTCCCTCCCCAGCATTTATTCATTGGTTTCATTTCTTTTTCCTTTTGTTACCGTTATTATTTTAACCAGAGCACTGCTCAGCTCTGGCTTATGGTGGTTCAGAGGATGGAGTCTGGGACCTCAGAGCTTTAGGCATGAGAGTATTTATTTATTTATTTATTTATTTATTTTGCAGAACCACTATGCCCCCCTCTCACACTGTTACACTGTCACTCTCTTGTGCAACATTTATTTGTTTATAGTTTGTGGCATCAGAGAATGAACCCAGGACCATGTACATGTGGGAGACCACTGTTGAGTGGGATACCTGGGCTGATTTTTCACTCATTTATTTGAGAGGAAGAGAGCAAGAGGAGAGAGGAGAAGCACCACTGCACAATCCCTTGTGCATCCTCCTATGTGGGCCTTCTCCTGGCCATTCCCCATCAGTTACATCATCTCTATCTTGTGCGTTGTTGGAGCCCACCTTGCATTTGTTGAGGGTACCACAGTGCTGAACTTGGTTATCCCAATTTTGCTGCTGTCCCTCTGGTTTTGTATGGGCTTCCCTGTGCCCTCGATGAGTGTTTGGTGATAGCAGGACTTGGTGCCAAACACTGCAGGTGACATTGACAGGGTGCCCCATCCTTCTAGATGGGGAACCCACTGCCACACCAAGGTAGGAGGCTATGTGGCCAAAGAGTGTCACTGTGAGGAATTCGTGACATCCAGAGCCTAGGATGTTGGCAGAGGCCATTGGGGGCTATGTGGTGATTTTTCCCAGGAGGTGACTGACTGTTCCCCTTGCTCACCTGCTGGCTTTCCTCCACCTGCCCACAGGGGGACTATGTCTGGATGGACCTGAGATCTGGCCAGGAGTTCGACGTGCCCATCGGGGCAGTGGTGAAGCTCTGCGACTCTGGGCAGATCCAGGTGGTGGACGATGAAGGCAATGTGAGTGTCCCCTCACTTCACCCCACCCCCATGCCTTGGGTGACACAGGCAGGTAGCTGGCCTGAGCTGGGACTAGGCAAATGTGCACCCCACTTCCATTTCTGATACCTCCTCCTTCCAAGGGGCTGTCTCCACTACCTCAGAGAGAGGTTTGTTTGCTTGTTTGTTTATTTGTTTGGGGGGAGGCAGAGAGAGAGAGAGAGAGCCTCACTGTGGCACATATGCTGCTGAGGATTCAACTCAGGAACGCATGCTTGAGGGTCCAATGTTTTATCCACTGTGCCCCTCCTGGACTACCTTCCTCTGGTATTCCACACCCACTAGGGAAACCACCACCTCCAGATGTTGGCAACTCTGTGACTTTAGTTCTGTCTCTGGGATCTCACAGCATCCATGAAAGGCAGAAAAAGCAGCAGCTGTGATGATGAGGGGAAACAGGCACAGAGAGGGACCACTAGGACTGGCCACACAGTGAATAATTGATGGGTTTGGGATTTGAACCTGGGACCTCCAAGGATGCACTTCCTCTCTGGAATCTCAGTGGCAACCTGGAGCTCCATCTCTCTTAACCACATTGTTTGTCTCCCCAGACTTTAGAACAGAGTACAGGCAATATGACCCCTACCCTCCAACTCCAGGTTCCAGGTAGAGAACCCAGAGGAGGCCACTGTGAGGCTGCAGTCACAGGAGGGGACCACAGACAGGCTCCTTGAGTGGAGTCTGGAGACTATGCCCATGGCTCAAGTTTCACTTGGGTCCCATTGCATGTCAGCTGGTGTCCCCATACCTCTGTCACCGGATCCCAAAGGTTCCCTCCCAGCTGTCTCCACTATGGCCTCGCAGGTGGGGGCTGTCTGGCAGGGAGGGCTAAACGTGGCTGTCCAGGAGCGGGTTGGGTTGGCTTTGGTAGCATTGGGCCACGGGGACCTGACATCCCCTTCGAGGAGTTTTTGCACTCTTAGGCCCTCCCTGCCCCTTGGCCAGCTGGTTTACCCTCTGGTTTCCATAGACCTCAGAGGAGGCAGTTCAGCGTAGGCTCTCTGGGAAGATTTGTTGAAGATAAGCTGGGCAGTGGAGTATAAGTCACCATGCTTGAGGACCCCACCTGCAGGGGGCAAGTTTCACAAGTAGTAGAGCAGTTCTGTAGGCAACCCTCTTCCCCTCCCTCTCCCCCTACTCCTTTTCTTTCAACCTCTATCAAGTCTCTGACATTCATTCAGGGATAATTCCTAGTTCATTCATGCATTCCTTCCTTTCTTCCATAGAAAGACCCTCCCAAAGTTCTATTCCAGCCCTCTCACTTCTTTTTAGGTTTATATATTTACTATCAATAGTGAAGCGGAGACATAGAGAGAACCAGAGCATCACTCCAACACATGTAGTACCTGGGATCAAATTCAGGACCTCAAGCTTGAAAGTCCTTCATTATCCCTGTGTGCCTCTTCCCTGCTGCCTATGTTTCTGTCCTGGTTCCATATTGGCCTGCACCTTTGCACCTGTGGACATGAACCCTCAGAGGATGACCCCTGCTGGGATCCCCCAATGCATGAAAGGGGTAGGGAGAGGCCCAGATCTGCCACTTGGCTGCTTGACTGGGCATGTTCCTTTCCTTTCAGATGGTGCTTACCTTACCATAAAAGGAGAGCTGACCACTGTGTTGTGGGGTGTTATGAGGGTCCAGTGAGATCCTACATCTCCACTGTAAGAGCAGACAGCATCAGAGTAGTAATACCAGCAAGGGCAGAGCCAATAGTGGGCACCTGCAGGAGTAAAATAAAGACTGGTCTTCACTGTATTAAATAATGCCCTGACACCCCTATGACAGAATTGTCCCCACTTCGTAGATGAGGGCATGGGGGCTCAGAGAAACAGTTGATGGACACAGGGACACAGGCCACATGGTGTCAGGGCCACCTCTTAACCTCTCTGCTGAGCTGGGACCAATGATTGGGGGTAAGCAGGCACAGCAGACAGTGGCCAGGAGCACACCCCCCACCCCAGCCCACACTGGGACTGATTCAGAAAGCAAGAAGGGGCAGTAAGGTGGAAGGAATTTTCCAACTGGATCAGCCTTTATCAAAAATAGGGGACCTGAGCAAGAGGAATGTTCCACAGGGATTGGAAAGTCTGGAGATTCTTCTGTGTCACCACCTGAAGGTCTCACAGACACCTTGAGGAAGAGGGACACTTGATGGCCTGATCTGGGCTGACATCCTCCTGGCCCAGGGGGCACTATAAAATACTAGGTGAACTGGAGTTACCACTCACAGTTTACTAACCTTGTGTGTGTGTGTGGGGGGGAGACCACCACCCTCCACTGAGTCTCCTTTGTAATGTGAAGTGGGAGGGCTGGAATAGATACTTGGGAGGGTCTTTCCATAGACCTGTTTCCCCAGCAGTCACCAGCCTATCCTTTGCCCCCTTAGATGTCCCCTGCCATGTCATTTGTGCCTGGACCAGTGACAGAGCAGTTGGAATTTGGCCTCTTAGCCTTGAGGATGGAGTAGTGTGGGGGGCAAGACTTGAGTGCAGTCAGCCCACCCCCACTCAGGGCTACCACAGCCACCACAGTGGGAGCCCATGCCCCCCTCCTGGGAAGCCATCCAAGTTCCTGACTGGCCCCAGGCTCCCAGGCCAGCCTTTCCCCTGCTCCACAGAAATAAACCCTCTGGGCCCACTTGGCCTCAGCTCCACAGCAACTGCCCTGCCCCTGTCTCTTCCTTCACCATGCCACTCCTCGCCAGCCTGAGAGCTCTGCTTTTGCTGAAATTCCCTAAGCCTGGACTCTCCATCCTTCTCCCCCCATCCCCAACCTCCTTTCACACAGGCCCCTCCCAGATATCAGGCCATCTCCTCCTAGAGCCTGATCTAAAGCAGCTACCTGGTGACTCTCCAGCCAGATGCCTGCTTGTTTATTTTTGGCATGCTATGAAATCACTTTCTGTGCACTTGCTTAGCAGAAACTGCACTTGAGGACAAAGTCTATCTAACCTCACTGATCACCCTATTCCATTCCATCCGACAAAGTGTCAGTGTGGGACAGGGCAGTAATCCCCTTTAAAATAACCTGGCCTGGGCTCAGGTTCCTGCCCTGCCCACCTAAGTCTGTGGAGAAGCCCCTTAGAGGGGGAATGGCTGTCCGCGGTCCGACACCATCCTCACCCACGGTTAGAACTGAGTGTCAGGCGGAGAGCTTCAGGCCATCACCAGGGTGGCCCAGCCAGGGGCTTGACCCTCTGGACTCCCCCTTCAGCTCCCAGAAACCTGGGCTCCAGAGCTTGACGCCGGTGCTTCCCCTCCCCGCAGGAACACTGGATCTCCCCGCAGAACGCCACGCACATCAAGCCCATGCACCCCACGTCGGTCCATGGCGTGGAGGACATGATCCGCTTGGGCGACCTCAACGAGGCGGGCATCCTGCGTAACCTGCTCATCCGCTACCGGGACCACCTCATCTATGTGAGTGTGGCCGGGGCTCCAAGGCCCCGCCCCGGCCTCTGAGGCCCCACCAATTGGCTCTCCCCGCCCACTGCACCCCACCCACTCGCCCGCCCAGGAGGCTCGCCCCACCCACCCACATTGCTGCCTGCGAGGCTACTGCTGCCTGTGAGGAGGCCTCCTCCCTACTCTGGGCAGTCCACACTCCATTCAGTCTCTCTCTCGCTCCCTCTCAGCTCCTGGCCTCTCCAGAATTGGAGAGGATGTTTCCCTGCCTTGCAGACTCCCCAGGTTTGTGGAGGATGGGTGAGATCCACAGTTAAAAAAATTTGCCACCACAGTCATCACGGGCTCTGTGCCTGCATGACTCTCTGGTTCCCAGTGGTTTTCCTTTCCTTGTTTCTGTCCATCTTTTATTCTTCTTTTTTTTTCTCTAATACACAGAGAAATAGAGAAAGACACATGCAGCATTGTTTCACCACTCGTGAGCTTCCATACACACTTTGCCCATCCCGTGATTATGATGGGGGGTTTGAATCCAAGTCCTTGCACATGCTAAGGTGTGTTCTATTGGGTACACCCTGGCCTGATTGAGACCATGTTATTATTATGTTTACTTTTAGACCAGAGCACTGTTCAGCTCTGGCTTATGGTAGGGCTGGGGATAAGGTGTGTTCTATTGGGTACACCCTGGCCTGATTGAGACCATGTTATTATTATGTTTACTTTTAGACCAGAGCACTGTTCAGCTCTGGCTTATGGTAGGGCTGGGGATTGAACCTGGGACCTCAGAGCCTCAAGCAAACATTATTTTTTTAAGGGACACTGGGGAATGAACTAAGGGTCTCATACTGAATGGCCTCCCTGGCCCAGTGTTTTGTTTTAAATCTCTTTCTTCCTGCCTTTCTACCTTTCCTTCCTCCTCCCTCACTCCCTTCCTTCCTTCCTTCCCTCCTTTCGTTTTCTTCTTTCATTGCCACTAGAGTTATTGCTGGGGCTTAATGCCTGCATGAGAATCTACTGCTCCCAGTAGTCATTTTTCCTACCCCCCCTTTATTTAATAGGACAGAGAGAAATAGAGAAGAGAAAGGGAAATAGAAAGGGAGGGAGACACCTGCAGTACATGCTTCACCATTCATGGGGCTTCCTCTCTGCAGGTGGGGGCTGGGAGGTTTGAACTAGGGTCCTTGTGTATTGTAACATGTGTAGTCAAGTGGGTACACCACTGCCCAATCATATATATATTAGAGCACTGCTCAGCTCTAGTTGATGATGGTACTGGGGATTGAACTTGGGATCTGAGGGCCTCTGGCATGAAGATTTTTCTGCATAACCATTATGCTGTCTCCTATGCCCTAGTTTTTTTTTTCTTAGCTAGGCAAAACTATATTTATAATTTTCAGGGAAATCTGGGTAACTTTCTATTAGATTCTTTTTTTATTTTTTTATTTATTTAAGAAAGGATTAATTAACAAAACCATAGGGTAGGAGGGGTACAATTCCACACAATTCCCACCACCCAATCTCCATTTCCCACCCCCTCCCCTGATAGCTTTCCCATTCTCTATCCTTCTGGGAGCATGGACCCAGGGTCATTGTGGGTTGCAGAAGGTAGAAGGTCTAGCTTCTGTAATTGTTTCCCCACTGAACATGGGTGTTGACTGGTTGGTCCATACTCCCAGTCTGCCTCTCTCTTTCCCTAGTAGGGTGGGCCTCTGGGGAAGCGGAGCTCCAGGACACATTGGTGGGGTCTTCAGTCTAGGGAAGCCTGGCCGGCATCCTGATGACATCTGGAACCTGGTAACTGAAAAGAGAGTTAACATACAAAGCCAAACAAATTGTTGAGCAATTATGGACCCAAAGCTTGGAATAGTGGAGAGGAAATGTTAGGGGGGTACTCACTGCAAACTCTAGTGTACTTCTGCTTTCAGGTATATATTTTGCAGTAGTTTACGGATACGTGTGAACATATGCTCTATCTCAGGGGACCTGGTGTATATCTAGGTTTGGGGACTTTGTTAGAAAGTGAACCAACCACCTGAGATAAAATTAGAGTATACTATGAAAGGAAAGGTCTCACCCGAGTAATGAAGTTGAAGGGTCGTCATTCCACACGTGAAGTCTCTGGACACAGTCTGAAGTGAAGCATGTTGAGGTGGAAATCGTTGTGTTGGTTAGGTTGTGATCGGCAGATGCAATCTTATTTGATATGGATTGGGAGAGGCATATGGGAAAGTGGGCCCTATCCAAGGGTTCCAGGACTGGGGGAAGTAGGGGCTCTATAGTGGAGATGTGAGGTTCCTGCTGTCTTAGGGTTCAAAAAGACTATCGATAGTTAATGTTATCATCACATTATTTGGTAATTGGGTTAACTTTGAAAAGTCCTTTTGTTAGGGTTTGCTGTACAGTATCCAGTATCTTGTATATAGCTGTGCTATTGGTTGCTTCTGATCTACTTGGTCTAGGCTTTTGAGAGAATCTGCATATCAATTACACAGCCTATATATTGAAAAGATTCAGTTTGTGTTTTGAAAAACTTCGAGACATACAATTAATTTTCCCCCTTTCGTATTAATTAACTAGTGATTTATATGACTACATTTTACTAGGAGTGTACATAAACACCATTCCCACCACCGAAAGACTGTGACCCATCCTTCCCACCCACTCCCACCCCCCACTGTCCCAGGAAGGTGCATGTCTACCCCTCACCACAGGGTTTTTACTTTGGTGCCCTACTTACAATTTGGTCAGGTCCTGCTTTTAGTTTCCCTTTCAGATCTTCTTACTCAACTTCTGTTGATGAGTGGGATCATCCCATACTCATCTTTATCTTTCTGACTTAGCTCACTTAACATAATTCCTTCTAGCTCTGTCCAAGATGGGTCAGAGAAGGTGGGTTCATTGTTCCTGATAGCTGCATAGTATTCCATTGTGTATATATACCACAGCTTTCTCAGCCACTCATCTGTTGTTGGGCACCTGGGTTGCTCCCAGGTTATAACTATTATGAATTGTGCTGCTTCTTCTTCTTCTAGCGTTTGCCCTTCTTCCGTAGCCATTCAACAGCGTCAGGTTGAGCCTGATGTAAAGTTTCAAGACCTCCTTTGAATCTGGAGAGGTAGCAGTCGTTGACTATGTGGGTCATAGTCTGTCTGTAGCCGCAGGGGCAGTTCGGGTCGTCTCTGGCTCCCCAGCGATGGAACATAGCAGCGCACCGGCCATGGCCTGTTCGATAGCGATTGAAGAGGACCCAATCATAACGTGCTAGGTCAAAGCCGGGTTGACGCTTACAGGGGTCTGTGATGCGGTGTTTGTTCTTTACCTCAGCTGACTGCCAACTCTGTTTCCAAGAGTCTGGAACAGAGAAGTTCAGTGTAGGCGTAGGGGACCAGATTGGGTGACGAGATGTCAAGCGTTGGACAGGGTGGGCGAAGATATCCGCGTATATTGGCAGGTCCGGTCGAGCGTAGACGTGGGAAATTGTGCTGCTATGAACATAGGAGTACACACCTCTTTTTGGTTGGGTGTTATGAAGTATGCCCTAGTTTTTGAATTCTATATATATTTAAAGAAGGAAAAGAGAGAGGAGACTGAGGAGAGACCACAGCAGTGCTCCACCCTCAATGGAAACACTCCCTTGCATGTTCCCATGTGGTGCTAAAGGTCAAACCTAGGGCCTCATACCCAGCATGGTGTGTGCTCTGCCTGCCAAGTGACATCCTGGCCCCAGAGCAGGTTTTCAAGCAGCAGCTGGGCATTTGTCCCACCACACACTGTGTCCATTTCTAACCGTGCTGAGCCCTGGTCACTTCACGGCTCTGGTTACCTGAACAGAGAATCACTTGCCCAGAGGAGTTCCTCAGATTACCCCACTTCTGCTGGGCTGGGCAGGTGCTCAGTCTCTAACTGTTCCTGGTTGCCTGCATCATCTATTTTCCCTGGAGTCCAAGGAACATCCCCAACCCTAATTGGGTGGTCACAGAGACTGGAGGGTTGGCCTCTGGGGAACGAATGACAGGGTCCCTTGGGGCTGACAGAGACTAGAGCTCTGATCTGGGATACTCACCAACGTTCAGGTGTCAGCATGTGGCCTTTGGCAAGTTCCTCTCCATCTCTCATCTCAACTTTTCTGTGGGGCAGCTCGCTCCAGGTTCCCTGCCTCATCAGCCATTGAACAATGGAGGGTCAGAGTGGCCCCCAGGGGGTCTTGGGGTAGCTCCACGTGTCGGTGGCAAAGTGCACTCGGAGATAAGGAGTTGGCCCTGGGAGAACCTCAGTGGGGCAACTCATTTATTGAAGGAAAAATCAGGCAGATATACCCATAACTTGGGGGGAAGGTTGAGGTAACTATTAACCCAAACACAGACTAAGACAATGCATAATCACATTTTAACCTACAGACTATTTGATCACAAGGAAAATGTTATTACAGAAGGTTTGGTCACAAGTTTTACAATGTACATTTTTCCAGAGGTAGATTGCAGGCACTTTAGGGCAAATGGGGTGGGGGGCAGCTAAACATTCAGGATGTTTGCTGGCAGTTTTCAAGTTAACCACACACAGTAATCCGTGGCTTTTTAATTAAAGAAGGAGATGGGGGAAGGTGGCATGTGTAGAAAGGCACCCATGTCTGGGGATCCAGCCAAATTCCAGAGGTCAGGGGTACCTGCCATATCTCAACCCGCAGAGGTGTGTGTGTGGAGGGTCTGGGATCAGACCCACTTAGACCTCATGAAAACTATGGCCTGGACTTTCAGGGACAGTGGGCCAATCATCCAACACTTTCTCCCAGCATAGTGTGTAGGAGGGCATCTCTTGGATGCATACTCTATCAAGCTGTGTGTCTCTGCAGACTTGTGGCCTGCTGAAAGACCCCAGACTGGCAGGCCCAAACTTTTCCTGGAAGAGGAGGATGGAAAACTAGAATTGGTTCCAGAAATACCAGATCTCTGACTCCAGAGGGGTTCCTGATCTTTGCCAGGGGACTTGATGCCCCCTGGGGACCTCTTCTTGTGCTGTGTCCAGTGCCCTTGACCCCACAGGGTTTTATTTCTGGAGACCTGAGTAGGAGGCATTAACCCTCTGCTGACTTTGGACCTTGAAGAGAATGGCTTAGGGAGCAGATCACTCAGTGTCAGTCCTTCTCCTGACTCACCTTACTGAGTGTGGTGCCCTCGGGTTTCATCCAAGTCATAGCATAGATCATGTCATTGTTTCTTATAGTCACCACAGCTGCCACTTTTCTACCACTGGGCTACTGGGTTGATTCCATGTCTTGGATGTCGTGACTGGTCCTGTGTGAACACGGGTACTCAAAAATCTTTTCAGTAACAGTTTTGTGTTCTCCAGCTCAACCCCTGGGAGGGGAATTGCTGGACCATATAGTGGCAATCATTTTAATTTTCTTAGAACCCACTGAATTGAGAGGGGAGATAGAGAGAGACAGAGAGACACCTGCAGCTTTGCTTCGGGGCACCAGGGGCTTGAACCTGGGCCCTTGAGATTGTAATGTGAGCATTAACCAGGTGCACCACCTCCTGGCACCTTGAAATTCTATCTTGATTGCCAGAAACAAGTGCGGATGTAGTTTGGGTGAGGGGAGGGAAGGGCTCCTTGTGTACTAAATGTAAATCAGGACTCTGTGGGGGGGGGGGCGGGGGATCACTTGCTTTTTCAGTCTCTTTTCACTCTTTTGACTTTTTTTTAAATTAGTAATTTAACAGTATTTTACACAACTGTAAGACTTCAGAGGTATAATTTCAAGCCCAAACCTGGTGTGTGTGTGTGAGTTGCTACACACATCAAAGATCTGATTCTCCTCTCCCCTCCCAGTAGTCAACATAGTTCTCACAAAGTCCAAAAGGCAGTTTAGTTATCATCTTTTTCCCCCTCAAATTCATTTACTTTAGTCCTCTGTATTCTACATAGGAGAGAAAACATCTTGTAGTTGTCCTTCACCTCTTATTTAACTTTGCACAGTCACCTCCAGTCCCATCCATTTTGTTTCAGTGATGGACATTTAGGCTGCTTCTTTTTTTTTTTTCCCTCCAGGGTTATTGCTGGGCTCGGTGCCTGCACCATGAATCCACCGCTCCTGGAGGCCATTTTTCCCCCTTTTTGTTGCCCTAGTTGTTGCAGCCTCGTTGTGGTTATTATTGCCATTGTTGACATTGCTTTGTTGTTGGATAGGACAGAGAGAAATGGAGAGAGGAGGGGAAGACAGAGAGAGAGGGGGAGAGAAAGATAGACACCTGCAGACCTGCTTCACCGCCCGTGAAGAGACTCCCCTGCAGGTGGGGAGCCGGGGGCTCGAACCGGGATCCTTACACCGGTACCTGCGCTTTGCGCCACGTGCGCTTAACCCACTGCGCCACCACCCGATCCCCCATTTAGGCTGCTTCTACTCTTTGATCATTGTGAATAATGCAGCTATGAGTATAGAGGTGCACATGTCCCTTCAAACTAGTGTTTGCATGTCCTTTGGATAAATGCCTAAGAGTGGTACAGCTGGCTTATAAGATAATCCCATTTCTATTTGTGTAAGTACTCTCCACACAGTCTTCCAAAAGGGCTGCACCAGTTTGCATTCCCACTATCAATGTACTAAATTCCCTTTTTCTCCACATTTTTGCCAACTCATGCCATTTCCTGTTTTGTTTATACAGGTTATTCTCATAGGTGTGAAGCTCAGTGCTGTTTTAATTTTAATTTCTTTAATGATAAATGATATGGAATCTTTTTTATATGTCCATGGGTCATCTGAATGTCTGATGTAGAGAACTGCCTATTCTGGTCTTTTGCCCACTTTTGTATTGGGTTGTTTGGTTTTTGTTGTTGACATGGATGATATATATATTTGCCTCCAGGGTTATTGCTGGGGCTCGGTGCCTGCACTACGAATCCACTGCTCCTGGAGGCCATTTTTTCCCTTTTGTTGCCTTTGTTCATCAGTGTTGTTGTTACTAGTATTGTTGTCATTGTTGTTGGATAAGACAGAGAGAAATGGAGAGAGGAGGGGAAGACAGAGAGGGGGAGAGAAAGATAGACACCTGCAGACCTGCTTCACCGCTTGTGAAGTGACTCCCTTGCAGGTGGAGAGCCAGGGGCTTGAACCAGGATCCTTCCGCCAGTCCTTGTGCTTTGTGCCACAAGTGCTAAACCCGGTGTGCTACAGCCCAGCCCCCAACCTGGATGATATTTTATTAACCGTTTGATTCCAGTCTCTTGTTAGATATATGATGTGCAAATGCCTTCTCCCCTTGCTTAGTTGTGTTTCTGGCTTTTGCAGAAGGATCACATTTCACCCAAGGCACAACAACGCTTCTCTACCACATGTGAAGCTTCTTCTTTGATGGTACTCTATGTGCTGGCTGGAAACTTGAACCTGGATCTTTGAGTGTGGTAAAATGTGCGCTCTACCACATGGGCTAAATTCCAGCCCCAACACTGAAGTTTTTAAAATGCTTCTTCTGGGGTCAGTAGCTAGCTCACCTGGCAGAGCACAGTCTTACATTGTGTGAGGCACTGTGTTTGAGCCCTGCTACCACATGGAGCACCATGAACTGTATCAGGGGAGCTCCATGGGTGGTGGAACAACAAAAAAGTGAAGTCACTGCATCTCAGAATGGAGGGATGATGGGAGGCAGTGTGGAGACTAAATCCCAATAGGGAAGCTGAACAAGGCCTGCTGAGCACCCAAGGTGGTCAGAATGGGGGAGTGGGCAAGGCCCAAGTGGGGACATATTCCAGTTCTGTCTCCTGTCCCATTTGTCCTCCTTGTCTCTCTTTTTACACACACCTTGAGCCCACAGGCCTTATCAAATTCCCATAGCCCCAGGCTATGCCCCTTGTCTTTGCCTCTCACTTGGTGGTCAGGGACCAGAGGATAAGGGCCCACTTGTTGGGAAGGAAGGTGACACAGGATACAGGAAGTCTGGACTGGCCCTGCCTGATGAGCAGAAGCCATCTCCTCACTTAGGATTATTTTTATTTGTGAATTTAATTTAATTTACAAGAGCACTCTTCAGCTGTGGCTTATGGTGGTGCCTGGAATTGAAGCTGGGTCCTCAAGGGCTTCTGGCACAAAATTCTGGTGTGCCCATTGCTGTGCTATCTCCCCAGCCCTATTTTAGTTTTATGAACCACCAGAGCACTATGCACCTCTGGTGTGAGGTGGTTCTGGGGAATGAACCTGGAGCCTCTGGGTCTCAGGCATGCAATTACTGTGCTCTAGTGCTAAAGCATTCCCCTCTGCTTTAATCACCCTTTTACAGATGGGCAAACTGAGACTCAGAGAGATGATATGATCACCCAAAGGGTGACCTCAGTGGGCTTCTCTGGCAGGTTCCCTCAGTGGGCTTACCCTGAGCCGTGGAAGGCTCACTCACAGTGTCCAGCAGTGGTGGGGAAACCCCTGTCTGACTGTCCTTGTCTCTCTTGTCCTGCCCTCATCCTCCATCCCAGACCAGCTGCAGTGGGTGGGTGAGTGTAGGCATCAGCTGGCCTGGCTGGGCTGAATACTCTCCAGTTGCCCCCCCACCCCCCACCCAACCGCCATCTCTTTCTGTTGTACCTCTTGTCCTCTCATTCCTACCTCAACCCCAGATCCTGCATTAGCAGCTTCTGGCTGCTTGTGGCAGAGTGGGGTTGGTGGGTGAGGGGTGGGAGAGGAGAGTCCTGGAGGGTATGGCTAGGGCTGCTGCCTGCATGGGCACCAAGGCTGCTCTGCATGTCCTTTCCACCCCCTGGCCCTGGAGGGTGTTTTCCCAGCATGCAGTTCCTACAGCACCACCTGCTCCGCATGGCAGCTTGAAGTTTACGTGGCTCTGGGGCACATGCTGAGCCTTAGTGGGAGGGTGTGCAGATGCCGGCACTCATGTGGAGTGGCTCCAACCCGGGGAGGGGGGTAAGCCTCCGACCCTCCCTCACCAGCTCTAGTGACTGTGTGAATTAGAAAGAGGCATGGGAGATATTCTGGTATGAACATCCATTTATTTGGAGGTGGGTACAGGCTTTTAGACTGAGTTAAACAAAGAACATTTCTCACATGTGTCAGAAATTACAGGTTTCTTAAAGGTCAGCTTGCCCCCATGGTAAGGGGTTGGTATGACAAGAATTGATGAGATACATAAAGGTCAAGACAGTTAGTTTCCATGATGCAGGCAAGTTAATTATCCAAAGGTATTTGAGAAAAGCATAGGGGTTAAACCAGTAAGGTGAGGTAGAGAAGAAAAACAAAGCTTGATATAAATCAGAGGTATCAAATGGCACAAGGAAATAGAATATGGGGTCTCACTGCTGGGTACTGGCAGGGGTGTATTCTCCTATATGATCAAAAGGTAAAGTTATAGTTAGGTGTGAAGCTATGTGTGAACTTTGAATGACTATGGTGAACTTTGTGTGAACCCTCAAGCAGGCAGCCATTTGGCCTGCTAGCAGGGGGAACTAAGTGTGAGAGGTTTGTAGGCTTTATGTGAGCTTGAGAGATTAACAAGGAGAAACTGAGTCTGGGAGACTTTTCCTCTTGGCTCATCTCTATAAGGAGAGAGGCTAACAAGTGGGGTGTCTTTCCAGACCTCCATCCAAGGATGGGAGAGCTCCCCTCAGCTCTACCAAGCTTTCACATAGTCCCACATGCAGCCAGGACTGTCACCTCCCCCAGAGCCATTGCATCTTCCCTCAGCTTCTCCCAGCCCAGATGAGGAGGGGCGGTGGAAAGGGGACTCCCCAGAGTGATGTGTGGGGACCTCTGGGCCAGGGCAGCAAGTCTTGGCTTAGCCAGCCTATCTGTGCTCCCATGGAGGCGCCAAAGAGAGAAGCCTCTAGAAGGCGGAGATGCACCTGGCCTCACTGCCCTGGACAGCAGAGGAACTCTGTAAACACAAGTCAGGGGACAGTGCTTCAAGGGACTAGGGATTACCCAATCCTGGAGCAACATAGTCCAGATCCCATAGCTTGCTCTCTTTTTGTAAAGAGACATTTATTATCAGAGAGAAGTTTATTATCAGGGAAAGGTGAGGTTAAGGGAGAAAGGATTAGTGCACACTACTCACTCTGGCATAATAGGGTTCTGGGGCTTGAACCTGCAGCCTCTGGTACCATGACCATGCCCCCATCCCCATGTAGCTCTTTATGGCTTGGTTCCACTCCTACCTTGCATTGCCCCAGCATCATCCAGTTTATGAATGTCACTTCAGAAGCTGGGAACACACAGTTCAGAGGTGAATGTAGAAGGCAGAGACTAATGAGTGCCTACTATGCCCTGTAAATTTTAAAACACCCTTTTCAATTTCTGTAGATTTTATTTATTTATGAGAGAGAGAGAGAGAGAGAGAGATAACTAGAGCATCCTTTGACACATGAGGTATCAGGGATTGAATTCAGGACCTTGAGTTCCAACTTTTTATCCACTGTGCCACCTCCTGGTCCACTAAGATGGTTTTCACTGCAGGGCCAGGGATGGAAACCAGGGTCTTGTGTTTGTGCTCTCTTGCTGAGCTGCCTTGCAGGCTCAGGAAGGCCCATCTCCATCAGTCTCTGTAGGCTGTGATGTTGTCCTCAGTTTAAAACAAAGATGACATCCTCAGACATCTCCTTCCATCCTGCCCTTCTGTCCTGACTTTAATTGGCATCATGGGGCACCCTTGTGCATCAGACTTGAGCTGGGTCTCCGATCCTTTGTCTGTTGTTTGCAGACCTACACGGGCTCCATCCTGGTGGCCGTGAACCCTTATCAGCTGCTCTCCATTTATTCCTCTGAGCATATCCGCCAGTACACCAACAAGAAGATCGGTGAGATGCCCCCCCACATCTTCGCTATTGCTGACAACTGCTACTTCAACATGAAACGCAACAGTCGTGACCAGTGCTGCATCATCAGGTGGGAGGGGGTGGCCTCCAGGAGTCCCCATCTTTGGCTCCTGTCACCCCTTGTATGGTGCTTTCCTTACCCCTTAGCTCTGGCAATGTGGCCCAAGCTCATGGTTAACTTCTTTACAGCTGACCTGTTGAGCTGAAATCTCAGGCTCCTGTTCTAGCTTGGACAGAGGGTAAAAGGTTTAATGTGTGTGCAGTATGAAAATCACCTCCTCTTTCCCAGGCCTTCTATCTTTATTAATGCAACCAAAGTCTGAGTGAGGGTGGAGGGCTGTGTGTGCCTGGATGATGGGGCTGGATATTTCTACACAGGTGCCCTGTGCATTATTATCAGAAGCAGGGAACGGCTGGCTGAGGGGCGGCTCTGGTGGGCTGTGACGGGGCCTGCTTCTCCTTGTCCCTCTGCAGTGGGGAGTCCGGGGCTGGCAAGACCGAAAGCACCAAGCTGATCCTGCAGTTCCTGGCGGCCATTAGTGGGCAGCACTCCTGGATCGAGCAGCAGGTGCTTGAGGCCACGCCCATTCTGGAAGGTAGGCGGGGTCGGGGCGGTGGGCGTGGCGCGCTTTGGGCTGGTTGGTCCGCTCCGCCCACCAGCCTCCCTGCCCCCCAGCCTTTGGCAACGCCAAAACCATCCGCAATGACAACTCCAGCCGCTTTGGCAAGTACATTGACATCCACTTCAACAAGCGCGGCGCCATCGAGGGTGCCAGGATCGAGCAGTACCTGCTGGAGAAGTCGCGCGTGTGCCGCCAGGTGGGGAACCTCCGGGAAAAGGTGGGGTACAGGGCAGGAGAGAGTGGGAAGAGCACCAGAGGTCGCCTGGCACATGCACTGCTGGGGATAAAACTGGGGTCCTCATGTTTGAGAGTCCGATGCTTTATCCACTGCGCTACCTCCTGGGCTTCACATTTATGTTTATGGATTTACTGCTTGTCCTTTAAAAAGATTTATTGGGGACAGGCGGTGGCGCATCCAGTTGAGAGCCATATTACCATGGGCAAGCGCCTGGGTTTAACCCCTCAGTCCCCACTAGCAGGTGGGAACTTCATGAGCAGTGAAACAGTGCTGTAGATGTCTTTCTCTCTCTTAGTCTCCTTTCCTCTCAATTTCTTTCTGTTATTTTAAAATAAAATAAAGAAAAAAAAGAAAAGGGAAAAGTAGCCACTAGGAGCAGTGGATTTGTTGTGCAAGCACAGAGGCCAAGCGATAACTCTGGTGGCAGTATTAATTAATTAATTAATTAATTAATTATTAATCAAAGAGAGAGAATACCAGTGTTACTCTGACACACACAGTACTGGGGATAGAATTTGGGACCTCACACTTGAGGGTCCAAGACCATATCCACTGTGCCACTTCCTGGGCTGCACCAATTACTTTTTATTATTTGTCTTTTTAAAAAATTATGTATTATTGAGAGAGAACCAGAGCATCACACTGGTACATATAATGCTGGAGATCAAATTCAGGTCATCATGCTTGAGAATCTAATGTATTATTTACTGCACATCCTCCTGGGTTGTGCCAGTTGCCTTTATTTGTTTATTTATGATTTTTAATGGATTTATTTATTAGCAAGAGAGAGAACCAGAGCATCACTGGCACTGGAAATCAAATTTGGGACTCATGCACATATGTCTACTGTTTTAAGCATCCTGTCACACCCCATGTTACTGGGCCACTTGATTCTTTAAAAGTTTTGTTTGTTTCATGAGAGAAAGAGAAAGATCTGTGTGCTGGTCACATTCAGTGCCCAGGGGTCAAACCCAGGGCCTCAGATTTGCAAAGCACATGCTTTACTCATTGAGCCACCTTCCCATTTGTCACAGTTGCCCACACGCTGAAAGTCTTCTTGTCTGACTCCTGATGGTCCCTCCATCCTTGCCCCTATCCCCCTAACTCCATGCCCCCCCCCCGCCAGGCCCCTGATGAGAGGAACTACCACGTGTTCTATTGCATGCTAGAGGGCATGAGTGAGGACCAGAAGAAGAAGCTGGGCCTGGGCCAGGCCACCGACTATAACTACTTGGCCATGGTGAGGCTAAGGTGGGATCAAAGGGTGGGGGCACCCCAGGCACAGCTATGGGAATTTCCACATGGCCTGTCCCCATGGGGACTGCCTGTCACCAGCTTATAGTCCTCTGTGTGACATTGACCTAGCTCAGGGACAAGTAAACATATGACGTATGATACATATATATATATATATATATATATATATATATATATATATATATGTATATTTGAGACATAGAATCCAGAGAACTGCTCAGCTCTGGCTTATGGTGGTGCTGGAGACTGAAACTGGGGCCACAGAGTCTCAGAACCTCAGGCATGAAAGTCCTTTGGCATCACCATTGTGCTGTCTCTCAGCCTGTACAGTCTTTGAGGACAAAATCTAATCTCTGGGTCCTGGGGTTTTCAGGTGTAGTCTGGGGGTGGACACAGTGGGTAGGTTTGGGGGCATCAGCTGCCTCAGCATGGGGAAAACGTCACCTGGGGGCTGGAACCAGGACAGCGTGACCCCAGAACACCACTGGCCACTGTGGTGTGCACACATCCATGCCTACACAGGAGCTCAGAGCCCTGCCTGCCTGGTGAGGCACCCCACTCCCTCCCCTCGCCTCACCAGGGAAACTGTGTCACCTGTGAGGGCCGGGAGGACAGCCAGGAGTACGCCAGCATCTGCTCTGCCATGAAGGTGCTGCTGTTCACTGACACTGAGAACTGGGAGATCTCCAAGCTACTGGCAGCCATCCTGCACCTGGGCAACCTGCAGTACGAAGGTGTGTGAGCTGCTTGCCACTCCCTAGATCAGCCCCCTCTGCTCTTGTCCCCATGTCCCATGGCCGCATGGGGGGTGGTGGGGCAGATAGCTGAGCTGGTGAATGAATAAAAGAGAGTGGCGCGAAACGCAAAGACCTACATAAGGATCCCGGTTCAAGCCCCTAGCTCCCCACCAGCAGGGGAGTCACTTCACAGGTGGTGAAGCAGGTGTGCAGGTGTCTATCTTTCTCTCCCCTCTCTGTCTTCCCCTCCTCTCCCCATTTCTCTCTGTCCTATCTAACAACAATGACATCAATAACAACAACAAATATAACTACAACAACAGTAAAAAAACAAGGGCAACAAAAGGGAAAATAAAAAATATATAAAAAATTTAAAAATATATTAAAAAGAAAGAAATAATTATCTTGATTTGACAAGCTTGTGGTCTTCACATGGGTATTTTTTAAATAAGGGACATGGAGAAGGGCTATGAAGGTAGGAGGCAGAGCTTGTGCCTAGAGAAGTGGGCACATCTTCGGAGGCCAGCGCCAAAGCTTGTCTGCAGGAGCCACTGTTGCCCCAGGTGTCCCAAGTGGAGGCTATGGGGAGGATGCTAGATCTGGGCATCTTGACTGGAGACTAGAATGGGGGCAGGTCTGATGCCAGGCTCTAGGATCACACTTCCTACCCTGATGGTGAAAACATACATTTCCCCAACCTGTGATGCTGCAGGCAAGCATCTAATCCTGGTGCTGGTGGCCTCTGTGGACCTGGAAGCCCAGGTCCCCTCCAAGCCCCATACCTGCCCCCACTGAGACTTTTTGCTTACAACAGCCCGCACATTCGAGAACCTGGATGCCTGTGAGGTCCTCTTCTCCCCATCCCTGGCCACAGCTGCATCCCTGCTTGAGGTCAGTGTGGCCTTCTGTCCCGACTGCTATAGAGGGCCAGGCTTGACTCAGGAGTGGGGGTGGAGTTTATAGGGACCAAGAAATCCTGAAGCCTGCTATGTGCAGGCTCTGTGTCAGCTAGGGACCCTGAAGGGGCCTTGCTTGGGTTCTGAGTGTGTGGGCTTTGTCTTACTTGTTATTTAATTTGAATAGAGACAGAATAATTGAGAAGAAAGGGGAGATAGGTTGACACCTACAGCACTGCTTCACCACTTGTGAAGCTTCCCCTCTGCAGATGGGGACCAGGGGCTTAAACCCAAGTCCTTGCGCATGGTAACATGTGTGTTTAACCAGGTACACTGCTGCCTGGCTTGTGGTGGTGGGGGTCTGCCTTTTAGTGAATGTTTACTGGCTCTGCCCAGGATGGGGGCCTGAGAAGAATAAACCCTGTCACAGCCTGGCCTGGCAGGGATGGGGACTTCCAAACAGTGTTTGGGGGATGGTGGTTGAGGAGTGGAGGGGATGCTCCCTGTGGAAAGAAGGGTTTGGGTAAACCCTGATACAAACATGGAAATGGAGGATATGCCCATGGGGGAGCTGGTGAGTGCCTTGATGTCCTTCCTCCCCAGGTGAACCCCCCGGACCTGATGAACTGCCTGACCAGCCGCACACTCATCACTCGGGGGGAGACGGTGTCCACCCCGCTTAGCAGGGAGCAGGCATTGGATGTGCGGGATGCCTTCGTCAAGGTGGGTGGTCACCCAGAGGCAGGACAGGGCACCTCGGGGATTTATCCCGTCAGCTCTGAGTCCAGGCTCAGCCACCTGCTCATCCCCTGGGCCCTGGGACGGTGCCACTCCCAGCTCAGGGTTGCCCTCTCTGGTCTACTTAATGTATTCTGTGGACTGGATTGGGAGGGCCTGTATGCTTGTGTCTCTCAGCTGTCCATGAGTCCCTCTTCTGTTCCAGGTTCCTCCAGAGAGTCCAAGATAGGTGGGGAGGTAAGACCTCCAAAGTAGGGCTCTTTCCTGGACATCCGGGTCAGGCCCCCCCCCCACACACACATGATTTCATCACTCCCAACTGCTGTTCCATTCAGATAGCAAGACTTACAGAGAGGGAAGGACACCATCACACTGGAGCTTCCCTTGGTGCCACGCCATCTCCCATATGGAGCTGGATCTTAACCTTGGGCTGTGTGTGTGCATGACAAGGCAGATATCCTATCAGGTGACCAAGTTCTGGAGTGTGAGTCAGGATTGTTCAAGGATGGGCCTGGGAGGTGATGGGCCTGAGCTGGCTGCCTGGGGGGCTGTGGCTGGACTGGGGTGATACGGCAGCTGTCTCCTCTCAGGGCATCTACGGGCGCCTGTTCGTGTGGATCGTGGACAAGATCAATGCAGCCATCTACAAGCCCCCATCCCAGGAGGTGAAGAGCTCCCGCCGCTCCATCGGCCTCCTGGACATCTTTGGGTTCGAGAACTTCACCGTCAATAGGTACTGCCCAGCCACTCCTTGCCAGTGTGTGTAGGGTGGCCACTCTCCTCCCAGCCCTGGAATTCTGAGGCCCATCAGGGTGTCTGAGAGGACCTGAGCCCACTGTAGGCCCTGGAAGCAGGAGGCTAAGTCTGAGCCGCATTTGGGGGCCTCCTCCCTCTTGGTGAGGCCTGTGAAGGGCTGGAAGCAGGAGCAGGCCCTGATCAGCCCCTGGCATCTGCAGTGCTATGGGTCTTTCCCACCTCTTGTCCCTGCTCTACCTAGATTTGGTGACCACCCCCAGTCCTGCCTGGGACTGCTCGTTCCTCACACCCTGTGAGTGATCTGGGCATAATTGCCTTGGCCACAGGGCTCTGTGTTGGGGGGGCCTACCCAAGCACCCTCTCCCCCACCTCCATTGGCCTCCAGCTTCGAGCAGCTGTGCATCAACTTTGCCAACGAGCACCTGCAGCAGTTCTTCGTACACCACGTGTTCAAGCTGGAACAGGAGGAGTATGACCTGGAGAGCATCGACTGGCTGCACATCGAGTTCACTGACAACCAGGATGCCCTAGACATGATTGCCAACAAGCCCATGAACATCATCTCCCTCATTGATGAGGAGAGCAAGTTCCCCAGGGTGGGTCTCCACCAGCCCCCCAGGGAGCAGTGCTGCCTAGAGTCCAACTCGAAGCCTTTATTTCACTAGCGCAGCTCTGGGGATGCAATGTGTGCATGCATGCATGTCACCATCTCCAATAACCTCTCTGGTTCAACCTTTTCATTCTTCCTCTTATATCTATATTTATTAATGAGGGGAAAGAGAACCAGAGCATCACTTGGACACTTTCAATGCCTGGAATTGAACTCAGGACTTCATGCCTGAGTGTCCATTGCTTTGTGCATCCTGCCTCCTCCCAGGCTACATTTTTCATTCTTTTTAAGAGGAGGAGAAACACCAAAACACCATTCCACCATCCATGGTACTCCTTTATGGGGCTGGAACTTGAATCCTGGGCCTCATATGCCCAGGCATGAGCTCTCTCCTGTTCTATCAGACCCTGATTCTATCCTTGAGAAATTGTATGTTTTTTTTTCCCATGTGGTTCTGGGAAATGATCTCAGGTTCTCACACATTGCTTATAACAATGATGAGCAGCCTTCCCAGTCCATTCTTTAAAATTTCTTCTTGAAAGACAGCACCCCTGTGGTGCTGGCTCTTGAACCCAGGACTTTATATAAACTTACTCAGTAGAATGTACACCTTTATATCTCCTGGCCCCTTCTTTTAAAAAGTGGTTTTAATGAGAGGAGAGATGAGAGCACTGATTTGTCACATGTGGAGCTGGGAGTTGAACCCAGAACCTTCATTCCCCCTCAAATGCCCACATCCCCACCTAGGAAAGAGATGCTCTAGACAGAAATGTATTCATAAGATTGTGTAGTTGTAATTCACAAACATAACATCTGAGGAATTGAAGAGCTTGAGAGGAAACTCTTGAGAAAGATGCAAAGAAAGGGGTATGGACACCCAGGTAGTGCGAGGCGATGGGGCCTGGTCTTCACTGTGGGTCTCTCCAACCAGTCTCAGCAGTGGGTGAGGATGGGAGGGGCTCCACACTGTGCTTGCTTCCACAGGGCACAGACTCCACCATGCTGAACAAGCTCAACTCCCAGCACAAGCCGAACTCCAACTACATCCCCCCCAAGAACAACTATGACACCCAATTTGGGATCAACCACTTTGCGGGCATCGTCTACTATGAGAGCAAAGGTATCAGTGGATGAGAGCATTGCTGGCTATGTCCCCTGCTCCTCCATCCTCCAGCTCTTTTTTTCTGCTTGGAGAATATTCCTTGCATTGATACATCATAGTTTTACCTGCCTGTTCATCTGCCAGAGAAAGTTTGGGCTGTTCCCAGCTTTTGGCTCCAAGAGTAGTACTGCCAGGGACATGGGCATATGGATATATTTTAGGGAGGTGGGGTGGGGAGAAATGCTCCTTTTTACATATAATTAATTAATTAATTAATTAATTGGATAGAGACAGAGAGAAATCAAGAAGGGAGAGGTATATATATATATATAGATAGATAGATAGAGAGAGAGAGGGAGAGAGACAGCATTGCTTCACCACTTGCAAAGCTTTCTCCCTGTAGGTGTGGGGATCAAGGGTTTCAACCCAGGTCCTTGTACATTGTAACATGTGACCTCAACCAGGTGTGCCACTGCCCATAATGCTCTTTTGCATAGGTGGGGAAACTGAGGCTCAGAAATGGCTCTAACTGTTGGTTTTAAAACTAGCCCAAGTGCCACCCCCCAAGTGACAGGGACAAGAGCAAGTGTAAGCTTTGAAGCAAAGATCTTTCCTCCCAGGACATGCAAACAGGTTCATTTAGAAGATAGGAGGGAAGAAGAGAGCAGAACATGGTCGGAGTGGCCAGAACCAGATGCCTGTGAAATTCAAAGCAAACAGCCTTTGCTTTCATCCTTTGTTGTCAAGTTGGTCCAGCAGGTGGGAGGGTATATCAAAGAAGGTCCTGTCATGATGGAGCCAGAAGTAGCTCAGTCCTCTAAAAGCACTGGACCACGAGAAAAGCTTTGCTGACAGAGGGACTGATGTTCCAGCTGAAGGACTGCTAAATACTTGGGTCTGTCATTGGTAGTACCAAAAGACTGTTTTTCAGCTCAGCTCCTTGCATACTTGTTAAACACCTCCTGCCCCCCCCCCACCACAGTGTATTCTTTTTTTTTTGTCTCCAAAGTTATTACTGGGGCTTGGTGCCTGCACTACAAATCCACTGCTCCTGGAGGCTATTTTTTCTCTTTTGCTGTCCTTGTTGTTTATCGTTGTTGTCATTATTATTGTTGTTGGATAGGACAGAGAGAAATGGAGAGAGGAGGGGAAGACAGAGAAGGGGAGAGAAAGATAGACACCTGCAGACCTGCTTTTGAAGTGACACCCCACCCTTGGAGGTGGGGAGCTGGGGGTTGGAACCAGGATCCTTACGCCAGTTCTTGCACTTCTCGCCCTGTGTGCTTAACCCGCTGTACTACTGCCCGCCCCCCACAATGTATTCTTAAGTAATTCCTTCACCATTACATGATTTTTCTCTCCTATTTATTAATAAGGGCTTTTAACACTTCAGAGGATGAGGACTGGCATGTTCTTCCAGAGAACAGCTTGGAGCTGGGGAGGAGGACTCAGTGGCTGGGGAAATTTGTTCCATTTCTGATTCTGCCCTCATTTTTTTCCCCAGGGGGACTTTGGGCTGGTCCTCCTCCTCTTCTAGCTTAGTATCCCCCACTGTAAATGGGGATAGGTGAGTGAATGTTGAGGCCCTCTTGGCCTGCCTGGATTTAATTTAATTAGTTAATTAATTTTTGATAGAGACAGAGAAATTGAGAGGAAAGGGGAAGATAGGGAAGCTTTCCCTCTAAAGGTGGGGACTGGGCCTTGAATCAGGGTACTTGTGCATTGTAATGTGTGTGCTCAACCAGGAATACCACCATCTGGCCCCTTCTAATTGTGGAATTAAGGAATGTCTAGAGTCTTGTCAGATTTAGGTGTGGAGTTGGTGACAGGTGACTGCTTCTTTCTATGATTCAGGCTTTTTGGAGAAGAACCGGGACACTTTGCATGGTGACATCATCCAGCTGGTCCACTCCTCCAGGAACAAGTTCATTAAACAGATATTCCAAGCGGATGTAGCCATGGTAATGTGTGGGTGGGACCTCCCGAACCCCATCTGTGTCTCTGGCACCCCCTGTGTAACACAGCTTCTGTGGAGCAACTCTGGCCACAAAAGGGCAGTACTTTGCTCTGGCTCTAAGGGGGTCCTCCATGATATTCCCCTTTGGTCTTCTTGGTGTACAGTGGCGGGGCAGGGGCAAGTGCCAAGTCCAAAGGTAGGTCATGTGAGAAGTCACAGAGTAGAGCTTGGTCAGGTCTCAGTTTACGTTGGGTGAAGGGTGGTCCCCCCATGTCTCCAGAAACTCAAGGATGTAGCTGGGTGTGGTTTTCCAAAGAAAGAAAGTTGCCAGTCCTAGAACCCCTACAGGGAGACAGGATTTCCCACCAACCACAGGCAGAAGTTCCTACCCCGCACAGTCCCTCTGACCTTAGAGTGCTGGCCTGGTGGCCTTTCCTCCAGCAGAACCAAACATCTTTTTGTTTCACCTTCTCCTCCTGTCCCTGTGACTTCCAGGAGGGTGTAGGAAGGGAGTCCAAGAGAGGCCAGCCAAGTCCCCTCAGAGCTTGGCCAAGTGTCCCCCAAAGCCCAGGGACCAAGGCATGCTGCCCTGTGCCCTAAGGGGGGATCTTCTCTCCCTGATGAATTTTGCCTCCATTTTCTGACCTACCACTCTCTCCTTACTCCCCTTCTCCCACTTGCCCTGCACTCCGGTTCCTGTTCTAGTTTCTCTGTGGTTATTCATCAGGCTTTCTCCACCATTTGGCAGCTTCTGTGAAGGTAAAAGCCTCCAGCCCAAGCTGGAGGATTAGGGGAGAGGCTGCAGTGGTCCCTGGGCTGATCTTCGTCCTTGTCTCCCCCACCCCCCAGCACTGAAATTTGGGGAAAAGGGTTAACTTTTTCTTCTTCTTCATTTTTCCCCCAGTTTTTGTGGAGTGTATTTTCTTTTGTGGAGTGTTTTTTTTTTGCTTTTTATTTTTTTTAAATTTTATTTATTTATTTATTCGCGTTTCCTGAGTTGTGTGGACTGTAGGTGTCTCAGTTTCTGAAAGGAGGAACTGAGTCCTAGAAAAAGGGCTTGCCCAGTGCTGCTCATGAGTCAGATGCAGAGTGAGATTCACACCCAAGTCTTCTGACATCCTTCTCCCCACCCCGCACACTTTGGGTCTCTGAAGCAGAGACCTGTTTCTGCCAGAGCCCTGAGCTCGGTGGAGTAGGAGGGGTAGGAGGTGGTGTTGGCGGTAGTGATGGTGATACATTTTGCAGGTGGGGCATTGAGGTTCAGAGAAGGAATACAACTTACCCTATGTCACAGCATCTAGGGAGCTGTGACTAGAAGCCCCTGGCCCGGTATCTCTTCTGTGTCCTTACCACCTCCAGGTGTGGCTTCCTGAGTGTTAGGTCCCAGAAGTGCCCAATAACCTTTGCCTCCCTGTTTTCTCACCCCTGGGTGCCTCCCTGCCTGCCACTGGCATCCTCCCATGCTGGGCCTACATTCTGAGGCCCTCCTCTTTCCTGTGTTTCTGGTCCCTCTCCCCCTGCTGCTGCCCTGTGCCTCAGAAAGTCCTTAAATGGGTCACAAAATCCCAGGTCACAGAGCAGGGCAAGGACATCTGCGTGGTGGCCTATGCCCATGGTTTGGCCCTCTCCCCCTCTCCAGGTCCATGCTGGCTCTGCCAGCTCACCAACAGGGTGAGTTTAGGGCCACAGTCAGAGAGGGGCCCCAAGACTGGAAGCCCTGGCACTCAGCAGAGTCCTCACCCTAGAGCTCCTGGATTGAGAGGCATTGGTGGGGACCAGTGTAACTTGGGACTGTCCTCACCTAGACCCTGTCCCCCATTCTTCCTGATCTTGGGGAGATAGTTGGAACCCCACTGGCCCTTCCAACCCTATCTCTCTTTTCTCCTTCTGGAGGCTTTGGGGTTTCCTGTTGCTACTGCTCCTCTGGGGCCCTAGGAGTGGAACTCTCTCAAGAGCAGAGGAGAGGGCTGAGTTTACGACCCCAGGTATTCAGGGTCTCCCTGAGGAATTATTATGGGACCCAGAATTAGAACAGGGATATACACTTGATACTGACTGTGTCTGGCTCTGAGCTCTGCATTTACTATGCTCACCCTGCTCACATTACATAGCATGCTCACTCTCAAAAAATGTTAAGATTTATTTTTATGAACTAGAGCAAAGCTCTGATCAGTTCTGCTGGATAGTGGGGTTTGAACCTGGGTACATGGGCATGCAAGTTCTGTACACTACTGCTTCGCGGTCTCCCCAGCCCACTTGTGTGCTTGCTATGCAGGTGGCTCCTGCCTGCCTGCTCCTTCCCTGCTCACATCTGACTCAGCTATCTTCCACTCAGATCTTTACCTTTGAGTCATTTGACAGTGTCCTTCAGCCTGACTGCCTTTTGTCTTCAGAGTAATCCCAGAAGATAGAGAGCCCCCAGATTCTGCGTGCCATCTCAGAAAGTGATGAGCATTCTCTCCTCACCACATCCCCAGCCCCCAGCAGTCCTCCCCTACAAGCAAATCAAAATCACATCAGTACTGAGGAAGTATCATAATGGTTTGTTGTTTTCGCCGGGCTGGCTTCTCGGGCGCCATTATGTCGGGCTGAGCTTCATTGACGGGAGACAGACGACCTGGGACTCATGGCTGGATTGTACGCAGTATCTCTTTATTCATGCAGGACGCAGCGCAATCTATACCAAGATAAGTTAAACTAAACACTACAAACAATCTTGTCCTTATAAATATACTAGCCCAGTAGGGTGGGAACAGGATGCGACACAGAGAGGGTGGAGAGAAAAGTGGTGAAAATCAGAGTGTGACAAGGAGAGGGGGTGGAGCAAAAACATATCATGAACCAGTGGGGATTGAACCAATGCCCTGCAGTGGTTATGTAAATAGAATACAGTGGTTGTGTAAATAGAATACAGTGTTAAGCAGGGGGTATTAAACCAATGAAACATAAGGGGTCTCTTGCATACCAACAATGGTTTTGCAAAAAGACTTCATAAGCCAAAGCAGAGTAGTTCCCTGGGAAAAGTAAAATAATTCACATCAGAAGCCCAGGAGGCCAGGGCAGTGGGAGCAGATAGTTCCTTCTTGCAGTCAGTCTTTTAGTCACAGCCATCCACCTTGTGCCAGCCCCATTCCTGACATCACCCCAGGTGTGAGGAACACAATCCAGAACCAAACCAAACCACCCCTGTGCTAGAGAACCTGATTTATGTCAGAAGGTAAAGCAGCTACTTGACAAATGAATAAAATACTATGTCCTGTGGTGGTGTGTGATGTGGAGAAAATGGAGGGAGGACAGAAGTGGCGGGACTGTGGGTTCTTGAACAGAGGATCAGGAAAGGCCTGGAAGTTGGGAAGTTGGTGTAGAGGTGAAATAGGCAACCCTGGGCATTCTAGAGGGAGGGAGTGGGGCCAGCAGGTGCCCTGCAGTGTATTCTAGAAAGAATGAGATGAGGAGAGATAGCATAATACTTATGCAAAGAGACTGTCATGCCTGAGTTTCCAAAGTCTCAGGTTTAATCCCCCACACCACCATATGCCAGAGCTGAGTAGTGCTCTGGTGAAAGAAGGAAAGAAAGAAAGAAAGAAAGAAAGAGAGGGAGAGAGAAAGGAAGGAAGGAAGGAAGGAAAGAAGGAAGGAAAGAAGGAAGGAAGGAAGGAAGGAAGAGCAAGGCAGTGGAGGGAGGGGATGGAAAAAGGGGACCAGAGTCTGAGGGATACTTCTGGCCTATCTGGGGACCCTGATATGTATGTGGGATGGAGTTTCTGTGGGTTTGAATTGCAGCTTGCCATGAGGGTGGAATGGGGGGCAGGGTGGGAGCAGGACACAGACATGGAGCTGGAGGGGGATCTGGGTCTGTTTGGGAGGCAGGGTTAGGCATGCTGGCTTTGGAGGCAAGTGAAGGGGAGTTAGCAATGTTGCCTAGATTTGGAGGCTGAGCACCCAGTGAGCCCAGGGATCCTGGGAACTAGCTGAGCAGGGATTTTTGGGTGCTGGTACCACCAGGCCCAGAGCTCCACAGTGGACAGGGAAGACCTCCTGGGCCCTCATGAAGCATAGGCACCACAGGTGAGATGGGCTGAAAGGTGCCTGTCCGATGTGTCATATAGGTACTGTGTGTGCCTCTGCATGTGTGTTTATATATGTGGTGTGTGTCCTGTGTGTGGTCTGTGTATGTACTGTGTGTTGTATGTGTCATGTGTATATTCTATGTGTTATGTGTATGTGCATGAGATCTGTGTGACTTATGAGGTACATGTGTATAGAGCAAGCAAGGTCATTTTCAATTTTCTTTTTCTTATTTATTTTAGATTGATTGATTTATTAACATGAGAGAGTAGGAGAGAGAACCAGAGAATCACTCTGGCACACATGACACTGGGGATTGATCTCAGGACCTTATGATTGAGAATCCAGTACATTACTCATAGCACCACCTCCAGGGCTGCTTTTTTCTCCCCTCTCCTCATCTGCCCCTTTGACTTTTAACCCTTTCTCCTAGGAACTTGGGCATGGTTGTCACCTGGAAGTTTTCTCTGGGCCTGGTGGCTTTCATGGAGATCTCTTCCACAGAGATTAGAGGGAATCTGCAAGTGTACTTTCCCTCTTCCTTCTTCACCACTAGTGATAGGGGCAGTGTCCCAAGGTGACTGAGTCATACCTGGTGGGAATTCTGGAGTCTTAGAGGGGATTCTCCCCTTGCCATACTCCCCTTAGGGCTTCCCAATGCCCCAGGGTACACCCCTGCTTTACTCTAACCCAGGCAGGCAGCTGCAAGAGACTGCTCTCACCACCATAATGACTAGCCTGCCTGTTGCCCAGGGTGCATCTCCCTGCCCTGCCTCTGGCCCCTCCTGCTGCAGCCCCTCCCACAGCTCGGGTCCATCCCCTCCAGGGTGCTGAGACCAGGAAGCGCTCACCCACACTCAGCAGCCAGTTCAAGCGGTCCCTGGAGCTGCTGATGCGCACTCTGGATGCCTGCCAGCCCTTCTTCGTGCGTTGCATCAAGCCCAACGAGTTCAAGAAGCCCATGGTGAGCAGGCTGCTGGGCTGGGGGCAGGCAAAGCAGGCGGGCATGCATATCTCTCTCTCTCTGCAGACATTTGAGGATGCCCCCCCCCCCCACAGGCTGCAGGGCCCTATACAGGCAGGTTCAAACCCTGACTGTGGTCCCCTCTAAGCTGGGTGCCTGGAAGCAAGTCTCTCTGCCCCCTGCTGCCTCAGTTTCCTACAAAAAGTGGGAAGTGGATCAGATCCCATCCCTTCTGAGGCAGTGTGGTGGTGGGGAGTGTACTCTACCTGTTCTTGCCCACAGCTGGCCTGACTTTCTGTGAAGGGCTCTGCAAATAGCAGCTTTGCCACTGTCCAGTCCAGCCAGTCCTCCTCTAAGAATCCTCCCTGCGTTTCTCTGGCTGAGCATGGTCCCAGGTCTGGAGCCTTCCCAATGTGTGCCTGACAGGCTAGGTGATCCTTTCAATTTTTTTTTTCTAGTGGCCCCTGGAGATTGGGGAGCTGCCTGGGGAGCCACAGGGAGGGGTTGTTTACCTCGGGAAGGCCAGAGGGCCACTCAGTGGAACCACAGGGTCAGGGGAGGGAAGGAAGGCGTGAGAGACAGTGCCTGGAGAGAGGAAGCAGGTGGCGGAAGCAGCATCCGGGGCTGGCCCTGCCCAGAAAACAGCCCCCAGTGGGCCAGGCTCTGCTCTGAACCAGAGCAGACTGAAGGGGGCATAAAGGGGACACTTCTCCACTGAGGCAAGGGGGGACCTTTACCCTGATGAGACCCTGCTGCACCCCCAGGTGCCCACCCCAGGCACCCAAAGTCACTCCCCCCAGCTGCCCTGCTGTGAGCCAGTCAAGAAAGCATGTGACATTCTCAGCTGTCTTACTGTCAGTGGCCAGAGAGGGTCTGTGCACTTGATCTGTGGGTAGGACCCAGGGTGGGACCCAGACCCTCTTTGCCCTTCACCATTGGTCTTGGGCTTCAGTCTGAGGCTGGGATGCTGCAGGGCTGGTCTGGCTACCCTAGCTCAGGCCCTGGGTTCTGCTACAGCTGTTCGATCGGCACCTGTGTGTGCGCCAGCTGCGGTACTCGGGGATGATGGAGACTATCCGTATCCGCCGTGCCGGCTACCCCATCCGCTACAGCTTCGTGGAGTTCGTGGAGCGCTACCGTGTGTTGCTGCCCGGTGTAAAGCCGGCCTACAAGCAGGTGAGGATGTCAGGGATCAGCCAGGGACTCTGCTGGGAAGGCAGGACCTGGCTGGGGGCAGGGCTGACACATAAGGCTGCCTCCCAGCCTGGGGGACCCAAGCGCCCCCTGACTACTACCCCTTGTTCCCCCTGCCCAGGAAGACCTTCAGGGGACTTGCCAGCGCATGGCCGAGGCTGTGTTGGGTGCCCACGATGACTGGCAGATTGGCAAGACCAAGATCTTCCTCAAGGTGAGTACCCTCTGCAAGGGGTCCCTTTGGGCCATGCTGGTGGGAAGCTGGGCCCTGGGGGGTCCTGGCCTGGGGCAGGAGCTGTCTGGGAGCTGCAGTGGCAAGCCTGTAGGTACTGCTTCCCCATTTCCATTTCCTGCTGCTGTATTTCTTGTCATCTGTCACGGTGGTGGGGTGCTTCCTCCCTTCGCAGGGGTGGAGTTCCAGGGCATTGGGGAAGGAAGGCAGGAGCATCCCGGAATTGCAGAGTGCCCTGGGCTTCAGCAATTCCAAGGCCAGAGCACTGACTTATGGATTCAGGCTTCTAGCCTTGTGGAGCAGGTGTAGCCCTGTGGGAAGGGAGGAAAAGGCACAGCACAGCGCCACCTGGTGCCCAAGGACACTGAGGATCCTGCCTCCCAGCCTCATCTCAAGGGCTTTTCAGGAACAGACTATGGTTTCAAGTCCCAGTTCCTTTGTGCTGGGTCCTGTGTCCACAAGATGTGTGTCTCTATCTGTCAGGGTCATATAGCCCCTAGGGCATATGCTGGATTTCTTTTTTTTTTAATTTGTTTATCAGGGGATTAATGGTTTACAGTTGACAGTAAAATACAGTAGTTTGTATATGTATAACACTTGTACATAACAATACAACCCCCATTAGGTAAGGCAGGTCCATTTCTAGCCTTCTGAGAGTTCTCCAGACTGCTATCCACAGGGGTTGGACCAACTGACTTACCCACCAACAGTGCAAGAGGGTTCCTTTGTCCCCACAACCTCTCCAGCATTTGCTGCTGCTTCCTTTTTTGATATAGGACATTCTCAAAGGAGTGAAGACAACAATTCTCATTGTTGTCTTTATTTGCATTTCTCTGACAATCAAAGATTTGGAGCATTTTAAAATATTATTTTTATTACTATCTTTATTCTTTTTTATTGTTGTAGTTATTATTATTGATGTCATCATTGTTCTTGGATAGGACAGAAGGAAATGGAGAGAGGAGGGGAAAACAGAGAGAGGGAGAGAAAGATAGATACCTGCAGACCTGTTTCACCACTTGTGAAGTGACTCCTCCTACAGGTGGGGAGCTGGGGGCTCGAACCAGGATCCTTATATCGATCCTTGTGCTTTGAGCCATGTGCACTTGACCCGCTGTGCTACTGTCTGACTCCCAAGTTGGAGCATTTTAAAATATGTTTATTGGCCTTTTGGATCTCTTCTATGGAGAATATTCTGCTCATATCCTCTCCCCATTTTTGGATGGGGTCATTTGTTTTCTTGTTGTTGAGTATGGTAAGCTCTTCATAGATTTTGGTTAATAGCCTCTTGTCTGATGTATGCATGTAAAGATCTTCTCCCATTCTGTGGGAGGTTTCTTTGGGTGGTGGTTTCTTTTGCTGATACACTGGATTCCTCTGAATTTCTCTGACAATCAAAGACTTAGAGCATTTTTAAAATATTATTTTTATTTTTATTACTATCTGAATAAAGCACTGAAGGCACCGTGTGCTTCCATGTGGTGTTGTTTTTCTTATCTCGTTAGAGGCCCTGGGTTCCAGCACTACGGACAGCAGTGAGCGGTGTTCCATGGATGGTGGCTCTGTGTTGTAGGTTCTTTCTTTTCTGTGTCTCTCTCTCTCTCTATGTGAAAAGTGGGACAGGGAAACTGCTCAGGAGCATCACACAAGTGTGAGGCCTGGGCTTCATTCACACATTAGAAAAAGTTTCCTTCCTCTAGAGTGAGGGTTGGTGTTCAGTCAAGGTAGAGGAGAGAACCCCCAAGAAGTGGGCCAGGCCTGCCCACTAGGGAGGCTACCCACAGGCAGAGCAACCCTGGGGCCATGAAGCTGGACCCTGAGGGAGGTGCAGGCCTGCTTAGCCACTCTGCCCCACAGGACCACCATGACATGCTGCTGGAGGTGGAGCGGGACAAGGCCATTACCGACAGGGTCATCCTCCTCCAGAAGGTCATTCGGGGTTTCAAGGACAGGTAGGTGCTATTCCCTGCCTCCCTGCAGGGGGTATACCTGGGACCTGACAGCTGCTCTAGAATACATACACATATGCATGTGTGGAAACAAGCCCCCTGGCTCCTCACCTGCAGGGGAGTCGCTTCACAGGCAGTGAAGCAGGTCTGCAGGTATGTAACTTTCTCTCCCAGTCTCTGTCTTCCCCTCCCCTCTCGATTTCTCTCTGTCTTATCCAACAACGATGACAACAATAATAGTAACAACAACACCGATGAACAACAAGGGCAACAAATGGGAAAAAATGGCCTCCAGGATTGGTGGGTTCGTAGTGCAGGCACTGAGCCCCAGTGATAATCCTGGAGGCAAAAAAAAAAAAAGGAGAAACACCTACAACGTTGCTCCACACCTACAGGTGGGGACCAGGTGCTTGAACCTGGGTCCTGGCACATGATTGTGTACAATCAACCAGGTTTGCCCAGTCTCCACTCTGCTCATTTTGCAGATGAGTCTTGGAGAGCTGGGACTGGGCCTGCCTGCTGTCCCCTACTGCCCTCGGGCACTGTGTACCTTCTCTCAGCTCCTTCTGTGTCACTCTGCCATCTCAGGTCCAACTTCCTGAAGCTGAAACATGCAGCTATGCTGATCCAGAGGCAGTGGCGGGGCCACCACTGCAGGAAGAACTATGAGCTGGTGAGCCTTCCCCAGGGCTGTGAAGCCCTTCCAGGTCCTGGGCCTCAGTCCCCAGACCAAAGTCCAAATCTGCTTGTTTGGCTTCTTCACAGATTGTAGTGTGGGCTGCTTCCCTTATGGAACATTTTGGGCCATGAGCACCTGGGCGTTTACAGAGCTCAGAGGGAGACAGAAGTGGGTTGGCTGTGTAGACCTTGGCCGAGGATGGGATCCCTGGAAAGACACATCCTTAGGGAACATGCATGTAGAAGGAATGGGCCTGGGACAGTGGGTCTGGGGGCAGATTGTGTTGCATGGGGGTGTGGGGTCATGGGGGCACAGACTGAGAGGCAGGGTGCTGTGGTTGCAGATGCGGTTGGGCTTCCTGCGGCTGCAGGCCCTGCACCGCTCACAGGAGCTGCACCTTCAGTACTGCCGGACCCGTGGGCGCATTATCCTCTTCCAGGCTCGGTGCCGTGCCTTCCTGGTGCGCCGGGCCTTTCGCCACCGCCTGTGGGCTGTGCTCACTGTGCAGGCCTATGCCCGTGGCATGATTGCCCGTCGGCTGCACCGCCGGCTCCAAGCTGAGGTGAGGCCTGGCCCTTCATTCCTGTTCTCTGAGCCAAAGTGGAATGGAGGGAGAGCAAGGGACAGTTCCTATGTGAATTTTGGAGATCCTGAAAGAAAATCTGTGGTGGCTCAACTGCCCCCATCCCACTAGAGAATTTCCAAACTGCTTCAGTTTCCTCTGTTAAATGACCCGTCAAAGTGGCTCCCAGCTCAGGCAGGGGTGGGATGATAGAAGTCAGCAAGGGGCTGTGCTGCCCAACCCTGCCCTGTAGTCAATACCTGGTCCTCCCCTCAGTACTTGCGGCGCTTGGAGGTGGAGAAGATGCGGCTGGCTGAGGAAGAGAAGCTCCGTAAGGAGATGAGTGCCAAGAAGGCCAAGGAGGAGGCTGAGCGCAAGCACCAGGTGAGGGAGTTGCTGGGCCTCCATGATGCACCTAGCACCCAGCAGTCAACCCACATGCACACTTTTCACCCATGTCTGGGGCCCAGGCTCCTGGATGCTGAGCATTGGATATGCCTGGCATGGGCAGGAAGCTGCACACCAGAGGAGGGAAGGGAAAGGCCTGATTGATCCCGGAAGTGCTGTGACAATATCAGCCATAGGCTGAGTAGCAGCCAGGAAACACGGGGCGAGAAAGCAGAGCTCTGAATTGCCTGATTGTGTGGGTTTGTATACAGCCAGCACTGCAGAGGCACCTTGCCAACTGGGCAGTCCATCTCTAGCACTTCAGCCATACTGGGCAGTGGGCTGTTGTGCTGTGAGGCTTCCCCTCCAGCTGGGGAGGCTGGATCCAGTCCCAAGTTGGGGTGCCTATGCTCAGTGGCAGAGCATAGGACCTGTACCCTGAGCTCACCTTACTTGCCAGGAGTGATGTTCAGTGCTCTGTCTTTATGAATGAGTACTAAGAAGAGCCTCCCCTGCTATGCCTGGAGGACAGAGCCCATCTGTTGGGTTTGTTACTGCCCGGTGCTGGACATCTGTCCACAGTGGACATTGAGCTGGGGATGCCCAGGTGCGGGCAGGGGGGCTGGTGGAAGTCAGGTCTGAGGTCTGACCTGGGCTCCCCATGGAAGGCTGTTCTGGAGGCTCTGACCATGTGGCCTGCTGCCCACTACAACCCCGCCCCACGCCTCACCCCAGGAGCGTCTAGCCCAGTTGGCGAGGGAGGACGCAGAGCGGGAGCTGCGGGAGAAGGCTGAGGCGCGGAAGAAGAAGGAGTTGCTGGAGCAGATGGAGAAGGCCCGCCATGAACCTATCAACCACTCGGACATGGTGGACAAGATGTTTGGTTTCCTGGGCACTTCTGGGGGCCTGCCAGGCCAGGAGGGCCAGGCACCTAGTGGCTTCGAGGTACCATGTAGGGACCAGGACTCCTTTTGCACTCAGGGTGCCATCTGAGCAGAGACGATAGGGGACCTGTACTGGCCACACATCCACCGTGCCCTTTTATTCCCCCCCCCCCAGGACCTGGAGAGAGGGCGGAGGGAGATGGTGGGCGAGGACCTGGACTCGGCCCTGCCCCTACCTGACGAGGATGAAGAGGACCTCTCCGAGTATAAATTTGCCAAGTTTGGGGCCACCTACTTTCAGGGCACTATCACCCACACCTACAGTCGGCGGCCCCTCAAGCAGCCGCTGCTCTACCATGACGATGAGGGCGACCAGCTGGTAAGGCCGTGTGGGGGCTCTGTGGCAGGCTCTGGGGTGCCCCACCCTCACCCTGGCCCAGCCACCCCTGACATGGAGTGCCCACAGGCGGCCCTGGCAGTCTGGATCACCATTCTGCGCTTCATGGGGGACCTGCCGGAGCCCAAGTATCATGTGGCCATGAGCGACGGCAGTGAGAAGATCCCAGTAATGACCAAAATCTATGAGACCCTGGGCAAGAAGACCTACCGGCGGGAACTGCAGGCCCTGCAGGGTGAGGCTGAGGTGAGGCCTCTGGCTCTGCTTCCTGCCTCAGCTCCCTGCCCCCAGACCCCAGCCAAGCTGTTGTTTCTTGTTGCCTGGAGGTTATCTCTGAGGCTCTGTGCCAGCATGAGTACTCCAATCCCTGCAGACTTAATTGCTTAGATAGAAGCTGAGAAACAGAGAGTGTGAGAGATAAAGGAGCGGGAGACAGGAGGAGAGACACCACAGTACTGCTTCACCACTTGAGAAGCTTTCCTGGTGCTGTGCAGGCACATCCATTGGTGGCCAGGGGCTCGGCCTGGGCCATGTCTGCCACTGGCTAGCCTGTCAACAAGGTGGAACACTCCACACAGGGTTTTGGGTGGGGGTGGCAATACCCTGGGCAGAGGCCTGTCATCAGCTTATCTTGTCATTATTGACTACCTCATTGATTGACCCTGACCTGTCCTGAAGGCCCAGCTCCCTGAGGGGCAGAAGAAGAGCAGTGTGAGACACAAGTTGGTACACCTGACCCTGAAGAAGAAGTCCAAGTTGACAGAGGAGGTGAGAGCAGCATGGAGCCCAGGTGGGACTGAGGCTGCCTGGCAGAGCAGGCAGGCAAGTGAGGAAGAGGGTGAGCTGGCTACCCTTTTCTTATTTGCCTGGAGGTCGCCTACTCTATGAAGTCTCCCTGGACTGGTAAGCAGCAGAGTCAGGCTTCTCCTCACAGCTTGCTTCCACTTTGCCCTTGTTCTGGTCCCCCATCTGAGCCCCACATCCAGCCTAGCAACCATGCACTCCCAGGTTTGCATCCAGCTCTTCTTAGTGTAGGAGAAACCCTGGAGCCCAGGGAAGAGAATGTTTGCTCCTATCTTGGAAGGCTGCTGTATACTGAGGGTGGTGGTGTTCAGCTGTGAGGACCCTACACACCACACACACACCTGCCCATCTGTAGGGATGCACTCTACAGATTAGAGGACAGAAGCGGGGTCAGGCAGTAGGGTTTGAGAGCTAGGCCTGAGCTGTTCACAGCTGGGGTCAGGTGTGTACAGGCTCCTGTCTTGGCTAAAAGGGCTGCCCCTGGGTAGGGGTGTGTGTGTGGCGGGGGGTCAGGGGGCTGCAGGATAGCCTTGTCCTGAAGCCAGTGTGCCCCTGCTGTGTGATCGGTTATGGAGCCAATATCTACGATGATGCATGGAGCAGGGCTGTAGTTACAGAGGGTAGAGTTGGGGGAAGGGGGGCTCGCCGGGTATATGTGGGGTGGGGGAGCCCTGCTCTAGGGTTCTGCAGTCTGGGCACTGGGCAAACTCAGGCAGAAGGCTGGACCCTGGCTTCCTTTGCCTGGGTCGAGCCACGCCCTCCCACTGGCCCAGGTGACCAAGAGGCTTCACGACGGGGAGTCCACTGTTCGGGGCAACAGCATGCTGGAGGACCGGCCCACCTCCAACCTGGAGAAACTGCACTTCATCATTGGCAATGGCATCCTGCGACCGGCACTGCGGTCAGGGCAGGGGCTGGGGGAGGGGCCAGTGACATAGGGGCGGGACTGTCTGTTGTAGAGGCGGGGCCAATGGCGGGGAGGCGGGGCTAGATGGTGTAGACTAGTAGAAGGGGCAAGGCCAGTGGAGCTCTTGTACTGTCTCGAGCATTGAGCACTGTATGCAGAGTCAACACTCTGCTGGCAGACTTGTCGCACTGTCCCCTCACATCCTCTTCTGGCTAGCTGTTTGACCTAGGTAGAACATGTCTCCTGGAACCTGCGCGTCTGCATCTGTACAGGATTGATGGTAGCCTGCCTCCTGGCCATGGACTGAGTGTGGCTGCTCCTGCACAGAGCAAACCCCAGAAAAGGGAGCTGTCTTATTCTCTGACACTCAGAATAGGCCCTATCCCTGTTGGTGCCCTCAGAGCACCTCAGCCAAGCAATATGCTGGGGCCTCAGGCTATAAGGGAGAAGATAGGGTGACTTCGGGGTCACAGAAATGAAGGAATCAGCTTAGCTGAGGCTGTGGAGGGAAACTGAGCCAAGCTGACCCTGCCAACCATGTGCTGTGGTCGGGGCATTTACCTAGTAAGGACACAGGGGCCACCACGGCCAGAGAGAGAAGGGGGTCACAATAACCAGAGCCACCATAGCCAAGGCAAGAGAGGGGTGACAGCACCTAGGCCACCAAGAACAGGGGTAGAGGGGGCAACAGCATCCAGAGCCACCACAACCAGGAGCTTCAGGAGTGATGACCTGCCACCTAGGTACATCACTATCAGTCCTAGAGTCATCATTTGTAGAGGACACAGTGCCGAGAGGCCTGGTGTCAGCAGGCTGGGCGGCAGCCCCCAGGGCTCAGTTCCTTGCCCTTCTCCTCATGACCAGTTTCACCCCAGCCACAGGCTAAGTCACTGGCATGTGGCGAGAGGAGACTCTGCTAAGTCAGTGTGCTCCCGCCAAGGGGCCAGCATGTTCTGAGATATGTCCCCACCTGTCTGAAGTTCAAAGCCACCTCTGCTGTGACTCAGTCTTGGCAGAGGCACAGGGGGGTTTCTAGCTTCATTATTTATCTTGATAAAAAGTTAGCAACATCCAGACCTTACTGGAAGTCTCTCTAATCTATGACTTCTCAAAAGTGGGGAGAGTTGTGGGTGAGATGGCCCCTCCCTACCCTTCTGAGAAGACAGGAGGAGGGTGGAGAGTGCCCCTCGCAGTCTTTGTCCTCAAGGGCCCTGGAAAGCTGTGAGTTCTGGCATACTTTCCTCCTTGCAGCTCCACCAGAAAGAGGCTCCTGTTCCCACTGAAAACAATAGGATGCTTTAATCTGATTGCAGAAATGACATAGGGGCACTTGGTCAGTACAGAAACACCTGAGAGGGAGTGGGAGGCCCAGAGCTCACCCCCCTGCCTCAGTGCTCGTCTGTGTTCTACTGTGCCCTGTCAGTTGCCAGAGGTGAAGCTACCTGCCTGGGTATCCTGGTGGGGCCCCAGACCAGGCATAGCCTGTAAGTCTTTTCCATCAGCCCTCAACTGGAGTGAAATCTCCCATGAGTGGATGGGAACTAGCTGGGAAGTGGAAGAAGGTTTTGACCTGGGACACATCATGGCTATCTACTAAGGGAAGGATAGCTTTGGTGTGGCTTTGGGGGGGTGGGCAGGCTGGCACTGCTGTTGGGACAGAAGTTGGCAGAGTCCTAGGTGGGCAACAGGTGCTAGGGAAGGTGCTGGCTGTGGGCTGCAGTACAGCTTCTGGCACCCAGGAGCCCAGCTTCTCCTACTTGCACCCTGAACAGTGTGTCTCTTGCCCCCAGAGATGAAATCTACTGCCAGATCAGCAAGCAGCTCACACATAATCCCTCCAAGAGCAGCTATGCACGTGGCTGGATCCTTGTGTCTCTTTGTGTGGGCTGCTTCGCCCCATCTGAGAAGTTCGTGAAGGTGTGGGGCACCAGGCATGGCTGGGACATAGTGGGGGGCCAGGACTGGTTATCTCAGGCCCTCCTTCCTGCACTCAGCACCCTACTCTCTTCCTGCGATTCCCCTTTTTATTATTTTTTATTTACAAGATAAGATTACGGGGATATAGTTCTGCACCACACCCACCGACAAAGGTCTGTGCACCTTTGGCTAATTTTGGGGGAAAGTGAATGTGCTTTAATTCCTTATATTCCACACATGAGAAAAAACCACATAGTAGTTGTCTTTCACTTCATTTAATAAGCATAATCACCCCCAATTGTCTCCATTTTGTCCTAAAGTATATGACATAGCATTTTTTATTGCAGAGTAGTACTCTATTGAGTATAATCACATAATTTCTCTAGTCAGTTCTCTGTTGATGGGCATGTAAGCTGCTTTCACTCTTTGGCTATTGCAAATAATGTGGTTATGAACATAGGGGTGCATATGTCCACTTGAATTCTTGTTTGCATGTCCTTTAGATAAATGCCCAAGAGTATTATTTGCTGTATCATACAGTAATTCCATTTTTATTTAAGGACTTGCCATATACAAGTTTGTGTCTTACTCAAGGTGTAACAGTCCCTTTTCTCTACAACCTCCCCAATACCTGTCACTTCCTGTTTTGAGCCATTCTCACAGGTGTGAGATGGAATCTCTGTAATTTTAATGTGCATTTCTCTCATGTTAAGTGGAGCATTCCCTCATGTCTGTGGGTCACTTGTGCTGCTTCTTTAGAAAACTGTCAATTCAGATCTTTTGCCTACTTTTAACTGCTGACCCCTTTTCCTTGATGAGGAGGCTGAGTTAGCCAGCAGTCTCTCCTGCCCTTGCCCTTGCCTCCCACTCCCCTACCCTCCCTGGGGCAGATGTTGTAGTCCAGGCTTCAATGCTTAAGGGCTGAGACACTGTGGTGGGTGTGTCCCTCAGTTGGTCTTTGTCTGCAGTACCTGCGGAACTTCATCCATGGGGGCCCCCCTGGCTATGCCCCATACTGCGAGGAAAGGCTCAGAAGGACCTTCGTCAATGGGACCCGGACACAGCCACCCAGCTGGCTGGAGCTGCAGGTTTGTCCCTGTACTGGCCCTGTGCTCCCTGGCCCTGCCACAAAGGTAGTACTACTTTGGGATTTTCTGACTCTTCAAATGTTCACCCTCCAGGCCTATTTGGAAGAGATGTGTCCTCACTAGGTAACTAAGCCACAGACTGAACCAGAGGTATCCTGCTGTGTCTTGTGGCTCCATCTATTACTTAGAACAATGGCACTCACTCACCCCCCAGAGTCTGGTGACAGTTCTGTTCCCCAATGTTCAGCCTCAATGCTGCCTCAGATCACCTGTGACCAGGGACAAGAGTGTCCCCATGAGTACTGGGGTCCTGAGGCTCATGGCAGCGCCTGCCTCTGGGAAGGAGCCCAGAGGGGCCAAGCTGCTCAGACAGGATGGGTTCCCAGAAGCCCTCTCTGTTCCCTTCCAGGCCACCAAGTCCAAGAAGCCCATCATGCTGCCTGTGACATTCATGGACGGAACCACCAAGACACTGCTGGCAGACTCAGCCACCACAGCACATGAGCTGTGCAGTGCACTGGCTGACAAGATCTCGCTCAAGGATCGCTTCGGCTTCTCCCTCTACATTGCCCTATTTGACAAGGTGCTACTTGCCTGACCACCTCTGTCCCATTTTGGCTCAGGGGCGGGCAGGGAACCTGCTTTCCTCTCTGCTAGCTTTTGGCAGCCCTGCTCAGCTTGACTCTGAATAACAAGCTCAGGGTTGGGCAGTGGCCCCAGCGGGTAGAGTACACACATTACCTTGTGTGAGGACCCGGAGTTCAAGCCTCCCATCCCACCTGCTGAGGAGAAGCTTCAGCAATGGAGCAGTGCTGCATGAATCTCTCCTCCCTCTTGTCTCTTTCTCTCCCTCTACCGGAGCCTGCAGGACAGTGCAGAAGGAAGCCGCAGCTTACTCAGGTTGGGTGTGCCCAGGTGGGGGCCTTCCCCTGGCACAGGATCCAGAGTCATTTCCCACCTGCAGGTGGTGGTATGATTTCTAGTCAGGTGGCAATGTCAGTGGACTGAGAAGCCAACCCCCAGGGGTTTGTGTCTCTCCTCTGTGCACACCTTTAGTCTTGACAGCTCAGCCCTGAACTGAGCCCTCAGAAGTGCCTACAGCTTTCCCTGATGAGCTGAGCCCAACAGGGTGACCCCTTCCCTGCCGACAATACCCCAGCAGCAGGCCCAGGGACAGAAGCAGCATGCTGATGGACACAGTTCAGTCTGCCTGGCTTTCTTTTCATGCTGGGGCTTTGCATCTGCACCACTGCACTGCTTCCAGTGGCCTCCCCACCCTTTAAAACTTCAGAGACACAAGCACAGCAATCTTCCCCTGTGCCCTGCAGGATACTCCCATGTGGTGTCAGACACTTGAATGTGGGTGTGTTCTGCTGGGTGAGCCATCTCCTGGCCCTGCCTGGGTTTTTGTCACCTAGAGAGGTCCTGTGTTTCCTTTGTATCAGAGCACAGACCAGAGTAGAGCCCAGCTGTGGCACTGGCAGTAGACCTGGTCTGTGGGTCCACTCTTCCATACTGCACCACACCGGTCCTGCCTGTGTCTTCTGCAGCCACATGTCCCTTGGGGTGTCAGCAGACTTATGCCAGATACAGGAGCACTGGGACAGCCCCAGGCCTGCTCCCCTCGCAAGTGGCTGGCTGTTTCCAGGCTGTTTTCCATGTGCACCAGAAGTGCTAAGCTGGTGCCCTGTACTCTCCCACAGGTGTCGTCCCTGGGCAGTAGCAGTGACCACGTCATGGACGCCATCTCCCAGTGTGAACAGTATGCCAAGGAGCAGGGTGCTCAGGAGCGCAATGCCCCCTGGAGGCTGTTCTTCCGAAAGGAGGTCTTCACACCCTGGCACAGCCCCTCTGAGGACACAGTGGCCACCAATCTCATTTACCAGCAGGTGGTTCGTGGGGTCAAGTTTGGCGAGTACCGTTGTGAGAAGGTGAGTGGGATACCCCCAAGACAGCTGCCTGGCCAAGTTTTTGGCAATGATGATGGCAGTGGAGGATGGATGTTAGCCTTGGAGGTGGTGGTGGCACTAGTGTGGCAGGTAGATGACACCAGCATAGTCTTGTCAGCTCTGAACACTTAGACATGACCATAACTAGCTGGAAAACACCTACAGCCTTCGAATCCTATTGTCCCTACTGCCAGGGAAGACTGGGGGTCACTGTGACCAAGCCCACCAGGAAGAGGACATGGTTCAACAGTCTGACTACCCTGTCAATCTTCTGCACACATACAGCCTTTCACACTTGGCCTCTCCAGGAGTGTGGGTTATGGCAGGAACTGCCCCTACTCTTCCTGTTCCTTCGCCATGCCAGTCCCTGCCTCCATTCACTGGGCTGAGACTGAGTGCTGGCTTGGGCAGAGAGGCCAGGGGGCCTACAGTCTGTCCTCCTGCCAGATGACACCCCACCCCCCACAGGAGGATGACCTGGCTGAGCTGGCTTCCCAGCAGTACTTTGTGGATTATGGCTCTGAGATGATCCTGGAGCGCCTCCTGAACCTGGTGCCCACCTACATCCCCGACCGAGAGATCACCCCCTTGAAGACATTAGAGAAGTGGGCGCAGCTGGCAATTGCAGCCCACAAGAAGGTTTGGACATGGGAAACCAGAGTTCTTACCTGACATCTGCCCTCACCCTAGCCTTCTGACAGCCTCATTCACTGCAGACATGAGGTCTGCTCTGCCTGAGACACTGATGGGAACCTGGACCATGCCTGGGGGTGTTTAGGGGTGGAAGACCTTCTAGGCAATGATGGCCCTAGCAATTCCTGATCAGCTATGAGGTCTGCCAGTGTGGACCAGGGGTGGCCTCACTGACAGGCACACAGGCCTGAGTAGCAGCTCAGCCTGGGACCCCACACACCCTTCCCACTGACCTTACTGTCCCCAGGGGCTGCCCATCAGCCTGCACCCATGTCTAGCACAGCTGAGCCAAAGGTTTCCCTGAACCTCCTCAGTTGCTGCAGCCTGTCCCTTCAGCCTCCTCTGGGCTCCAGGTGGTCACTGTCAGCAGTCAAGTGGCACTCCCAGGCCTGGTGACACAGATGTTTTATTCAGGCATCTGCCATGAACCAGGCCCAGGGGCCCACTGGGAACAGGATAGCTGGGCCCTCCATGGTTAGCCTGCTGTCTGTCCCCTGGAAAGTTTGTGTGGGTGATACCAGCCTCCAGACCACCACACACTTGGAGCCAAGCTTCTCCACAAGGAAGCCTGCACACCTACATTGCTCTTGGCATCTGTGGACAGAGGACAGAAAGCATGAGCCCACTCAACCCCTCCAAGTTGGTACAAGGTCCCAGAGTTATCTTCATTTATTTTTTGTGAAGCCAGCGCACCACCACCCTAGTCACACTTTTTGATTCAGATGTATAGACACCAGGGCCCTGGACCTTCCTGTGGTGCCTTAGCACCTTCCATATGGTGCTGGGGCTCCAGATTGAGTTGTGCATTGAGCTCTGACCATTCATTTGGCTTTGGTGCCAGCCCTGCTCTGGACTGTGACCTTTCTAACTCTCCACCCTTCCCATGTCCACTAAGAGCCCACCCTGGTCTGGTAGGGGGTGCACAGCCCCTCAGCTATACACGCAGCTGCTCCCTAACCCTTGCCTCTGCATCATTCGTGTGCATTGGTTGGGTGGCGGGCTGGCTGGGGTTCTCAAGTAAGTGCTTGCCAATGGGGGATGAGGATGTAAGGGGAGTTATGGGCTGATGGCACAGGTGAGGCCAAACTCTAGGGACTTCTGGTCAGCATACCCTGTCCTCCCTGCAGGGCATCTATGCCCAGCGGCGGACAGATGTGCAGAAGGTCAAGGAGGATGTGGTCAACTACGCACGCTTCAAGTGGCCCCTGCTCTTCTCCCGTTTCTATGAAGCCTACAAATTCTCAGGTACCAAGCCACCCATGTGGCTCCCCAGACAGCCAGGCCCCACAAGTCAATACATGCACATAGTAGGTGCTTACCACAGTGTCACTAATGCATCCAGTGTCACTAATGCATCCACTAATGCATCCTACTATGTGTGTGCACATAGTAGGCGCTTACCACAGTGTCATTAATGCATCCATTGTGCTTGCCACAGTGTCACTAATGCATCCACAGCAAGGAGGGGGTGTCTCTGGCTGGGAGGGGGCTTAGCCCACACTTCCCACTACACCTTGGGGCTTGGCTCTAGGGGAGACTGTACCATCTGGGTCTGTTTCCTTGATGTATCTGGAGGGGTGGCCCCTGCCAGTATTGGTCTCTGCTCAGGCCCTAGCCTCCCCAAGAATGATGTGATTGTGGCTGTCAACTGGACAGGCGTCTACTTTGTGGATGAGCAGGAGCAGGTGCTTCTGGAACTTTCCTTCCCTGAGATCATGGCTGTGTCCAGTAGCAGGTGAGCAGTGGGGTAGGAGACAGCCCTGTCCTCAAGGAGGCAGGTGGAGACTCGGGTGGGTTCCCCAGGGTGGCCTGGCCTGGGGGGAGACTGTGGCCTATATAGCACCTCAACAGCAGTCCTATCAGTCTGCTTAGCTGCAGAAACTAGGGTGATTGCAAGCTGGAGGAGGCTGTACACTGGGTGCCCCCACCTGGGGCCAAGTGTCCCCTCTGCTAGGCCCACAGGCCAAGATGCTGCCCCCTGTTGTGGCTTGGGCACTGAGCAAGCCATTGGGAAAGGGCGCTAGGAGGATGGAAAGGACTTTCTGGAGAAAGTGTCCTCTTAGGTAGGGGTTTGGCTGGCGGAGCTGAGTCTGACTGGCCTGGCTTGGTCCCCTTAGGGAGTGCTGTGTCTCTCTCGCTCTTGCTGGGCTGCTCAGATGCGGGTGGGACCAGCCTGATGTCTGCGGGGCCCTGTTCTCCGTGTTGGTCCTGCAGGGGAGCGAAGCTGACAGCCCCCAGCTTCACACTGGCCACCATCAAGGGGTACGAGTACACTTTTACCTCCAGCAACTCGGAGGACATCCGTGACCTGGTAGTCACCTTCTTGGAGGGGCTGCGGAAGAGGTCCAAGTACGTGGTGGCCCTGCAGGACAATCCCAACCCTGGTGAGTGTGCTGGGCAGGCCCCAAGTGCCCTCCACCTACCCCTTCTTTGAGCTAGGTCCCGTGAGCATGGCCAGGTGAGTGGGCTTCCTGCTGGGAGCAGTAGGAAGCCAGGGGTGGCTGCTAAGCAGGGGTGAAGTTGAGTGGGGTGGGTAGGCTCTCACACCTTTAGCATAGCTGCGGATCTCCCCACACCCTTGTGGTCTATTCCCCAGCAGGTGAGGAGTCGGGCTTCCTGAGCTTCACCAAAGGTGACCTCATCATACTGGACCATGACACAGGCGAGCAGGTGATGAACTCGGGCTGGGCCAATGGCATCAATGAACGTACCAAGCAGCGCGGGGACTTCCCCACTGACTGTGTATACGTCATGCCCACTGTCACCCTGCCTCCCCGAGAGATTGTGGTACGTGCTGGCTGCTGGGAGGCATGGGTCTCCAATGCCATCCATGCTCTGAAATGGGCCGATGTGGGTTCAGGGGTGTAAGCTCCTGTGGGGATGATCTCAGGGCCTTAGAGGACCATAAGCCTGGGGGGGGGGGCAGTTTCCAAACCCATGCTGGATGGGGAAAAGCCTAGAAAGAGCAGGGAAGCAAGGCCTGCTTGCTGGGGTTGCCTGGAGGGAGCTGAGCTGTGCCTCACTGCAGGCCTTGGTCACCATGACCCCGGACCAGAGGCAGGACATGGTGCGGCTCCTGCAGCTGCGGCCCCCAGAGCTTGAGGCACGAGCCAAGCCCTACACGCTGGAGGAGTTTTCCTATGATTATTTCAGGTGCTGCAGGGGCCTGTGGGGTCCCCTTCACAGTGGTGTCAGCCTCTGGCTGGGGATGGGCACAGACAGGGAGGGGTGACAGGACTAAGAAAGTCTTCCTGACTGCCCTGTGCCCAGCAGGCCTCCCCCCAAGCACACACTGAGCCGCGTCATGGTGTCCAAGGCACGTGGCAAGGACCGACTATGGAGCCACACTCGGGAGCCACTCAAGCAGGCATTGCTTAAGAAGATCCTGGGCAGTGAGGAGCTGTCACAAGAGGCTTGCATGGCCTTCGTTGATATCCAGGTGCTGAGCATGGGCTCTCTGCATATGCCAGGCACCTCTGGGTGCGAGGGCCACACAGAGAGTGGTGTCCCAGGCTCGTGCTGGCCTCACAGTTCAGAAAAGAGATCTCTGAGGGGAGCAAGGCCAGGCATCCTTGAAGGAGAGCAGAGAGGGCTTCCTGGAGGAAGTGGTATCTAAGCAGAGGCCAAAAAGTTAAGTGTAGGCCTGAGCCAGGCAAAGGGAAATGAGCCAGAAAGGAAAGCAGCCTATGCAAAGGAACTGAAGCACAACAAAGCTGCTGTTTCAAGGGTGTGAAGATTAGGCAGGGATTTGGATAACTGCAGGGGGAAGCACTGCTGGCAGGTGGGTGGTAGGTGTGGTTTGGAAGGACCATCTGCTTGTCTGAGTACCCTGACTGGGGTGAGGTGGGGAGGGAGGGGTAGCTCCTCACTACCACAGGCATTCCTTGACACTCCCACCTGTGCTCAAGTATATGGGTGACTACCCATCCAAGCGGATGCGTTCCATTAATGAGCTCACAGACCAGATATTTGAGGGGGCCTTGAAGGCTGAGCCCCTCAAGGACGAGGTGTATGTGCAGATCCTGAAGCAGCTGACGGACAACCACATCAGGTATGAACAGGCGCCACACCCTAGCCTGGTGCTGGGGCCTCTCCACAGACCTGAGCAAGGTTCCCTCAGCTTGTCCTCCTGCCCTGCCCACACACAGCCCGGGAAAGCCTTTCCTTTCTCCTTTTACTGCTGAAGTTGTCACTGAAGTTGGTGCCTGCATGACCACTACTCCTGGTGTATTTTGGATAGAGAGGAAGAGAAAGGAGAGATACCTGCAGCACTGCTCCACCACTTGTGAAGTTTCCTTCCTGCATGTGGGACCAGATGCTTGAACCTGGGCCTTTGCACACAGTAACATGTGCCCTTTGTTGGACTAACCACTAAATAGCTCCTACGCCTTTCCTTTCCTCTTTGTCAATTAGACTCCACCTCATCCTTCAAAGTCCAGGTCAAATGGCACCTCTTCCTCCAAGCCCTCTAAATTGCTCTAAACCCAAGGAACTCATAGTAGTGCTTGCCAGAGTAAAGGGGCCACTGGAGGAAAAATATATATATATTATATATAATATATATTATATTATTAACAATAATATAATATATATTATATATATAATAATCTCCAGCCAGAAAGCAAGCTACATGCTACTCCCTTCACTGGCGAAGCTTATCATGAAGGAACAGTCTTAGGGGGACCAGAGTGGCATTGCTTGCTTTCACCCTGGCATATTTTGACATGGGGCCCCTGGCCTCCCTGTGGCTCAGTGCCGGCTGGACATGCCCTGACTGAGCACTATCACCGGTCCCCCCGCAGGTACAGTGAAGAGCGGGGCTGGGAGCTACTGTGGCTTTGCACCGGCCTCTTCCCGCCCAGTAATGTCCTGCTGCCGCATGTGCAGCGCTTCTTGCAGTCCCGCAAGCACTGCCCACTTGCCCTGGACTGCCTGCAGCGGCTGCAGAGGGCACTCAGGTATGAGGCTTGGGGCTGGGATAAGGGAATCTGTGGGCAAACCTATCTCCCGATGGCACCCCTCTCCCTCGGCTCTCAGGAACGGGTCCCGGAAGTACCCCCCACATCTGGTGGAGGTGGAGGCCATCCAGCACAAGACCACCCAGATCTTCCACAAGGTCTACTTCCCTGATGACACTGACGAGGTGAGGCCACCGGCTTTCTGTTGGGGTGCCCCCCACATGCTCATGTCTGCTGGGTCTCCTGCACCTCAGTCAGGGGCCACAGGACCCCCCCATCCCTTTCTCCAGCAGCTCTGAGGTCTTCCTTCCTTCTCCCTCTGGCCTCTATCCTCAGCCCCCTCCTAGAGGCCCTGCTGTATGTGTCTGGCTGCCTCCTGAGCCCTCTCCTTTCACCCTGCTCAGATCAGCCTGAGTCCAGTATCAACATGCATCATTTGAAAAGTAGCTTTAAGACTCATCTAACAGGCTTCCAATCACAGGGGCAGAAAAGCTCCAGAAATCCTTTCCTGGCCTGCTAGGGGAAAGTTCTATGGAATGGCCCCCAAGTCATGCTTTCTGCTCCACCTCAATTTCCCTAGATTCTCTACCCCTCTCAATTCTGTAGTCTGTGCTACTTCCCCTCACCTCTCCCCCATTCTGGAGTTTTCTTCCCTCTTTCTCCAGTCTCCTTCTTGCCCTCTCTCTGCTTTGCTCCCCTGGCTTCTGCCATATTCCCAGCAGCAAATGGGCCAGGCCTAGGTGTGAGAAGATGTGCAGGACTATTCTTCCTTTTCCTAAATCAATGCAGGCTCTGAGCCTGTGGGTACATCCCATCAGAGGAAGGGTGTCCTATGTAGGAAGCAGCAGCCACGGTAGCTCAAGAGGCCTGGGGACAAGCCCTGCCTGAGCCAAGTGTGTACCTCTTCCTCCCGCAGGCCTTCGAGGTGGAGTCCAGCACTAAGGCCAAAGACTTCTGCCAGAACATCGCTGCCCGGCTTCTGCTCAAGTCTTCTGAGGGCTTCAGCCTATTTGTCAAAATTGCTGACAAGGTGGGTGGTGGGGCCTTGGCTGCCTGCCTGCTGTGGGGCTGCAGAGCTTGTGGGGAGCCGGGTGGGTGAGCTTCATACTGACCCCACCCTTCTCCTCTGTGCATGGCCTCAGGCCTCCTGTCCACACACCTCCAAACCCTGCTGGAAGGGACATTATCCCTACACAATAGACCACAAAACCTGAGCTCAAAAAGGTTAAGTAACTCAAGGTCACACAGCAGGAACTCAGATCTGCAGAGGTTTGACCCTAAAGTACTCCCCCTGGCCCCAGACAGTCTACTGTACTGGTCTTCCCCACTTCTCATCATTAGTGGTCTGGGGATACAGCATAATGGTTCTGCAAAAGACTTTCATGTCTGAGGGTCTGAGGTCTTATGTTCAATCTCCAACACCACCATAAGCCAGAGCTGAGTGTTCTGGTCTTCTCTTTCATTAAAAAGAAATTTTAAAAAATGAATTAAAATTTTAAAAGCCCACTATTAATGCCCTCCCCTCTACCTGTTACTCACTTGGTTCTGTGTGTATCCTGTCAGTCTCCTGTCACCACTGCCCTGGTGTTAGATCCTGGGGACCCAGAGGTGACCTGAGTCCAAGGGCTTGGGCAATTAGGCCCTGAGGGACGAAGAAGATGGGGTGCTGAAGAAAGTCCAAGCCAGGCTGGGCCTCATTCTTGATCACTCAACTCTTTGCTGAGTGAACACAGGCAGGAAGTGCAGGGCTGATAGGACACCCTTCTGGACAACAGTGGGTGTACAGGGAGAGGGGCCACCAACTCCCTCTCAGGCAGGGAAAGCCAGGAAACAGTGAACTGGAATTGGGTTGTCCCCAGGTCATCAGTGTCCCTGAGAACGACTTCTTTTTTGACTTTGTTCGGCACCTGACAGACTGGATAAAGAAAGCCCGGCCCATCAAAGATGGTAAGGTGCGGCCCAGCACAAACGCCCTCAGAGCAGAACCAGTGCTGGGAGGCCCATAGGGAAGGCTGGGCCTGCTCCATGCTGGTGCTCCCGGTTGACCTGCTGCTTGTGCCACAGGAATAGTGCCTTCGCTCACCTACCAGGTGTTCTTCATGAAGAAGCTGTGGACCACCACAGTGCCCGGGAAGGACCCCATGGCAGACTCCATCTTCCACTACTATCAGGTAAGTCCCTCTTGTGCTCCCAGTCAAGAAAGCAAAAGTGTGGTGTCCTTACCAGTTAAAGTCCTGCCAGAACTCCCATCTCAGATGCTGGACACCCCCATATCACAGCTCTATTATTCACAATAGCCAAAATATGAGAACAACCTAAATGTCCATCAATAGATGATTAGATAAAGAAAGTATGAGGTAGATACTTAGTGGAGTACTATTCTGCAGTGAAAAAGAATCCTTTGGGACAGAATGGATGAAACTAGAAGTGATTATGTGTAATGATGCAAGGAAATAAAAGACAACTACTAGAAAGCTTCACTCATATCTGGGACTTGTGTCTTGGAACTTGGTGACTTCTTTTGCAGGCCCCCTGAACGGGCGTGGACTTTAGCCTTAGTTAAAGATACTCCTGTAGCTCTTGGTGGTTTCTGAGTCTTTGGTGCAGGGAGCTCACGTATCTGGCCTGTTTGCCTGGCATTTTTCACTCCCATTGCACTAAGTGGGCATGCTCTACCCATTTCATAGAAGAGACAGAGACTTAGATGAAGTGGTAGGTTTGACTGCAGGGCCTTGTGACTGCAGGCTCATTGATTTTCTCTGGGCTGGGAGAGAGAGATAGACCATGATGCTAGGAGTGGTGGCTGCTTTGGAGGGGACAGTGGCCTGGGAGACAGGGTGACTCTCATTCCAGCCTGGGGCCTGCCTTCCACCTTCACTCCATACTGTCTTCTCAGTACATGACACTGTCAACTACCAGATGACACCTAAGAGTCAGCCTTAAGACCTCCCTCTCCCTCCCATGCCCCAAATCAGTCATGTGATGACATTCCCTCCCACATACTTCAGCTACCCACCCACAAGCCCCTGGTTGTCCCCCCCTCTTACTGTTGGTCAGTCCACTGTCTCTCATCTGGATGGAGCCATCCTTCTCGCTGTCCCGTCCCCTTACCTGTTTTGTCCTCCTTTGACCTGTTCTTCACAGGGGGTCAGCCTGACTCATCTCAGTAGCTTTCCAGCTCCACTAGGCCAGCTCCTTCGGCCTGCCTGGCCACACTTCCTGGTGCTCAGCTCCCCCACTGCGTGTCTTCACTGCTCAGGTGTGCCACATGGCCTCTATTCTGAGGTGTTCTTCCTCAACTCCTACCCTCACCTACTGAGCTTTTAGGTGCCAATCCAATCATTTTTAAGTGTTTTTTTTATTTTATTTTATTTTTTTTTTTTAAGTGTTTTTTTTTTTTTTAATTTTTTATTTAAGAAAGGATTAGTGAACAAAAGCATAAGGTAGGAGGGGTACAACTCCACACAATTCCCAACACCCAATCCCCATAACCCACCCCCTCCCCTGATAGCTTTCCCATTCTCTATCCCTCTGGGGGCATGGACTCAGGGTCGTTGAGGGATGCAGAAGGTAGAAGGTCTGGCTTCTGTAATTGCTTCCCCGCTGAACATGGGCGTTGACTGGTCGGCCCATACCCCCAGTCTGCCTCTCTCTTTCCCTAGTAGGGTGTGACTCTGGGGAAGCTGAGCTCCAGGACACATTGGTGGGGTCTTCAATCCAGGGAAGCCTAGCCAGCATCCTGGTGGCATCTGGAACCTGGTGATTGAAAAGAGAGTTAACATATGAAGCCAAACAATTTGTTGAGCAATCATGGATCCCAAGCTTGGAATAGTGGAGAGGAAGTGTTAGGGAGGTACTCACTGCAAACTCTAGTGTAGTCCTGCTTTCAGGTATATATTTTGCAGTAGTTTATGGATACGTGTGCACATAAGCTCTCTCTCACAGAAACTGGTGTATATCTAGGTTATGGGACTTTGTTGGAAAGTGAACTACCTGAGATGAAATTAGAGTGTACTATTAAAGGAAAGGTCTCACCCGAGTAATGAAGCTGAAGGGTTGTCATTCCACACGTGAAGTCTCTGGATACATTCTGGGGTGAAGCATGTTGAGGTAGCAATCGTTGCTTTGGTTAGTTTGTGATCGGCAGATGCAATGTTATTTGGTTTGGATTGGGAGATGCATACGGGAAAGTGGGCCCTATCCAAGGGTTCCAGGACTGGGGGAAGTAGGGGCTCTATAGTGAAGATGTGAGGTTCCTGCTGTCTTAGGGTTCAAAAAGACAATCGATAGTTAATATTATCATCACATTATTTGTTAATTGGGTTAACTTTGAAAAGTCCCTTTGTTATGGTTTCCTGGACAGTACCCAGTATCTTGTATATAGATGTGCTATTGGAAGCTTCTAATCTACTTGGTCTAGGCTTTTGAGAGAGTCCGCATATCAAATACATAGCCTATATATTAAAAAGATTCAGTTTGTCTTTTGAGAAACTTTGAGACATACAATTGATTTCCCCCTCTCATATTAATTAACTACTGATTTATATGTCTACATTTTGCTAGGAGTGTACATAAACACCATTCCCACCACCAAAGGACTGTGACCCATCCCTCCCGCCCACTTCCACCCCCCACTGGCCCAGGAAGCTACATGCCTACCCCTCACCACTGGGTTTTTACTTTGGTGCCCTTAAGTGTTTTTTTTAATAGTGACTTATAAGACTATAAGATTAGAGGGCATAGTTCTACATCACACCCACAACCACAGTTGTACACCCCTATAGCACCGATAGCCACTACAGTTCTCGGTAAGGTCTTAGAGATGGGTTTGCTACTTTTTTCTTTTATGCAAGTACATGTGTTTCAAATCTCTGTATTCCACATGAGTGAAGCTTTCCAGTAGTTGTCTTTGATTTCCTTGCATCACTATGCATAATCACTTGTAGTTTCATTCATTCTGTCCCAAAAGATACAGTATCTTTTTCATTGCAGAGTAGTACTCAACTAAGTATTTGCCTCATTATTTCTTTATCTAATCATCTATTGATGGACATTTAGGTTGTTCCCATATTTTGGCTATTGTAATACAGCTGTGGATATGGGGGTGCATATGTCCCTTAAAATTAGTGCTTTTATGTCTTTTGAATAAATGCCGAAGAATGGTATTACTGGGTCACAAGATATTCCATTTTTACTTAAGGTCAGTCAAATCATTTTATCACAAGAGTTCCCCAAACTTCATCAAGTCACTCTGCTGTATATTCTTGCTCCCAAGAACAAGTCCTCTAAAGACTAACCACACACTGACTTGGTGTGGTAATAGCATCTGTTCTTAGTCAAGGATATGGGTCCCATGAGTAGGCAGGGTGTGTGCTGTTGCTCAAGGACCTGGCTCCTAGTATCTACTTAGTATCTGTAGATAAACTAGTGACTCAGTGAATGAATGAGCAGAAGTATGAGAGGTGAAGGTAGAAGTCCCTATCCTGCGTGGTAGGGAAAGAACTCTTGGTATGTCCCCTCATGCCTGTGACCTGTGTTGTCTCTGGCAGGAGCTACCCAAGTATCTCCGAGGTTACCACAAGTGCACGCGGGAGGAGGTGCTACAGCTGGGGGCACTCATCTATAGGGTCAAGTTTGAGGAGGACAAGTCCTACTTCCCCAGTATCCCAAAGCTGCTACGAGAGCTAGTTCCCCAGGACCTCATCCGGCAGGTTTCCCCTGACGACTGGAAGCGGGTGAGCATGGAGAAGCCTCCCTGAATGGGTACAACAGGATAGCAGGGTCAGGTGCTAGTAAGCAGCTCAAGGAAGTATGCTCTTAGTGACCCTGTGCACTAAGGTCACTCTCCCATTCTTCCCTCCACCTGCTTTACTCTACAGTCCTCCAGGCAAAGGATTCAGCTAGCCACTTGGCAGACATTTGCCCTGTACTGGTTACCATGGTGAACTGATCTTACTCTGGCCTGCCTGCTTAGAGAAGGCTGGGGGGGGGGTGCCAGGAGTCCATTAGCTGGGATAAGTGGGGGCCCCTTCCTGCCATGGGACAGATTCTGATGGACCAGATGGGGCAGGAGTGGCAGGGGAGGCCTCCAACCCACCCTCCCCCTGCAGTCCATTGTCGCCTACTTCAACAAGCATGCGGGGAAGTCCAAGGAAGAGGCCAAGCTGGCCTTTCTGAAGCTCATCTTCAAGTGGCCCACCTTTGGATCGGCCTTTTTTGAGGTGAAGGTATGCTATGGAGGTAGGGTGGGGGGATGGCTTCTCAGAGGAGACAGACAGGCTGGAGAAGAGATACAAGAAGGCCAAGAGATCTCTGTCCAAGACTGTGGGGAACAATAACATTTTCTTCCAATTATCCTGGCCAGGAAAGGAGGGGGAGACTTTCAGCCTTGTCCTGACCTACCTGTCTTAGCTGAGTGCTAAGCCCTGAACTCAGTCCTGAGCCGCAGAGGCCAGCAGCCCAGTTGGCCAGGAAGGTCATGTGAGCGAGTCAGAGCAGTGCAGGAGGGTCTGTACTGTCACAGTGGGGAACCCTCATCCAGGTGGCAGATCCAGGAAAGCCCACCCAGCATGTGAAGGTTGAGGTTTCCAGGAGGAGGCAGCACCTGGAACTTCCCAAGGAAGCATTCTTGGTAGAGGCTCTGTGAGAGAAGCCAGACCTGGGTCTTAGGCTGTAAGACAAGCAGGCCAGGGGGTGGAGGTTCCTCCTGCAGGAGGCTGACATCCTGGAGGATTGTGAAAGGAGAGTTAGTCCAGTCTGACTGCAGAGGCAGCATTAGAGGATGAGAAGATGGGTTGGAGGGCGCCGGGGGGGGGGGGGTTTAGGAAGAGGCTAGCTGTAGTCCGGGAAGTGGCGCAGTGGAGGAAGAGGCTATCTAGAGGCATGTATATGGCTTAAGGTGAGACCCAAAGATGAGAAACATTAGGCCTGAGAGGTTGGGTCTTGGGGATGAGTGAAGGGACTCGGGGTTGAGTCCAGCAAAATGGATTAAACCACTGCACCCCAGCACCAAGTCAGCAGATAATTGCATCTGGGGATGCCTTCACTCCTGTCCCCAATGTCAGTCAAAGTTCAGGGCACCAATATGCTGGGCTAGCTTCATGGGCGGGAGACAGAGCAAATGATTAAAAAAACTAATCTAATCTAATCTAATCTAATCTAATCTAATCTAATCACAACCCAATTATGTCCTGCCTCTCTCTCCTCTGGCGGAAGAGTCAGGAACCAAGGAAGTATGTACTGTATAGGGTGGGGAGAAGAAAGAAGTGCGAACTAGCAAGGACTAAACCAAAATCTCATGGAGGCAGGGGGAGTGAGACCAAACCAATGTAACAGAATGACCATGTAAATAGACTACAACATCAAGCAATGTAACAGAAGGGATCCCAGAAGCAGAACTAGAAGCATAACAACAATTCCCCCCCCCCTTTTTTTGAACTAATTGACCATAGTATCAGGAGTGTGGGGTGAACAGAAACCTATATCGTACAGGCATTAAAAAAAAAAAAAAACTGGCACAAACTTGGAGGAGCAAGTAAGCAAGCAACAAGAACCAGTGTGATGCCAAGGGAAGGCCTGAGGGGGGCGTTTCTTGCCTCTGTGGGCAAGGCTTATCAAGCTAAAGGACATTTCATGCCTCTGTGGGCTTCTCTTGCCTCTGGGGTGTTTCTTGCCTCAACGGGAGTTTCCTACCTCTGTGGGCATTACCTAGCAAGGAGAGGGATTATGTCCTATAGAGTCCCAAGGCAGCTGGCTGCAGTCAGTCTTTGAGAAACCCAGCAGCATAAAGGGAAGCTGCTGTAGTTTCCAAGAGGTGTACCAGTAAGTCCAATAGAAGTGCCAGTTCAAAGTAGATGACCATGGAAGAAATGCCAGGGAGTGAAATGTTGCATGAGGATGGTCAGCCGCTGGAATTCCGCTCTTCTGTAGAGAACTTGACAGCTGCAATTCACTTACTTGTGAGACAAAACTTGTAGCAGGTTAGAAGTTTACCACAACTGATGACTCCATTGTAATTGGAAGTCCTTTCTAGTATGATTTTAAGGCTGCTTAAACATTTTAAACAATAAAATGTGGAAAGGTAAACAGAAGAACCATGGTTAAAAGCCTCAGGCATGAGAATCATTAGCATAACCATTGTGCAATCTATCGTTCCTAATTGAGAAGGTATTTGAGAGCTTTACATATCAATAACGTCTTTTTTAACCTTTTGTTACACCCATATAAGATGGGGACACACCCTAGGTGTGTGCAGGTTTTTTAGACCAAGTTAGTTAAAATATATTGATTTTTAACTAATTTTTACCTCAGACTTTAAATATAAGTTAATTTTACCTTTATGAGGATTATGTTGAAAACCTTTTTCATTTAACTTTGCCTGGTAAGAATGTAGCCTTAAAGTTACATTTCTAACCTTAAAGTTAATGTTTACCAAACTTCAAACACACACATAAACATGGTCTTCAATACACAAGGAGAAAAACTTTTGTTATGAAGACATGTCATTTTAAACACGAATTTAGATCTGTACTGTCTTAGTTGTTCGGGGTGTGTGTTGTCTGACAGTGGCCTCTTGCCCAACTTCACCTCCAGGAAGTGCAGGGTGCAATCACTGCATGGATGTCTGCGTATTTTAGCTCCTCTGCCTTTAAAGCCGAGCTGGGGATCTCGGCCAGGGGGCCCAGTCCCGGCAGGGAGCCCGCAGTCTCCCAGACTTCATAGCAGGAGGGAGCCCACGGTCTGCCCATACTTCATAGCAGGAGGGCAGGCAGGCCGGCCATGTAGAAGGTGCGGGCTGAGGTGCCCCAGGGCAGGGGCCAGGATGGGCTGCATCCCTGCCCGCCTTGCCTGCCTTGCCCACCTTCCTGACCCCAGCAGCCAAACAGCGTGGAGGGAGCCCGCGCCCAATGCCCCACGCCCCGCGGTGGCGAGCAGGCTCCTGCCGACGGGCGGTGGATGGAAACCAGAGTGTGGCCCAGAGCGAAATGTTCCAGAGATAGAGAAACTATCTCATGAAGAAAGGGCAGAGGCCTTTGGAAACCTCTTCATAAGTAGAAAAACAGCCCATAGTGGATAGGTAGCCAAACGTCTTCACTTATCTGGGGAATGGGCAGGTTAGGTCCCATGTTGGGCGCCATATGTCAGTCAAAGTTCAGGGCGCCAATATGCCGGGCTAGCTTCGTGGGCGGGAGACAGACAACCAGGGACACATGGCTGAGCGGAGAAGCAGTATTTCTTTATTCACAAGCGAACAGTTCAAAAAACTAATCTAATCTAATCACAACCCAATTCTGTCCTGCCTCTCTCTCCTCCGGTGGAAGAGTCAGGAACCAAGGAAGTATGTACTATATGGGGCAGGGAGAAGAAAGAAGTGCGAACTAGCAAGGACCAAACCAAAATCTTGCAGAGGCAGGGGGAGTGAGGCCAAACCAATGTAACAGAATGACCATGTAAACAGACCACAACGTCAAGCAATGTAACAGAAGGGATCCCAGAAGCAGAAATAGAAGCATACCAACACCCCAAGGCATGTGCATTCCCTGCTCTGAGTTGTCCATGTGATAATGGTCTTGGTTTCTTTACTAGCAAACCACGGAGCCAAACTTCCCTGAGATACTCCTAATTGCCATCAACAAATATGGCGTCAGCCTCATTGATCCCAGAACCAAGGTGAGTGGGGACAGGAAAAGCCCCCACCAGCCACCCTCCTCACTCCTGGTTGCCCCTCTTGAAAGGCTGTTTGTTATGTTTATTTTCTTAGCCTTCATATGCTCAATCAAAATTGTTCCCATTGTGCTACTGAATCCAATGACTTTTTTTTTCCCAATGATTTGTTTCTTTTTAACTGGCCCTTCAGCATTATTTGATCAGCTGCATCCCCCCCACCCCCGCACTTACCAAATACTCTGTCTATACTGGCTGGAGGGTGGGCTGTGCTGGGGCAGCTGCTGTTCACAGTGAGGGCCTGAACCCAGCCAGGGCACACTGGTCTGTGGTGAAGAGCATAGCAACATGCTGTTCCCTTGGCTTCCTGAGTCCACTGTTCTGGCTTTCCTCTCAAAACACTTTCTTTTTTTTTTTTAATAAATATTTTTTTAAATATTTATTTTCCCTTTTGTTGCCCTTGTTTTTTATTGTTGTTGAGTTATTAATGTCATTGTTGTTGGATACAACAGAAAGAAATGGAGAGAGGAGGGGAAGACAGAGGGCGTAGAGAAAGATAGACACCTGCAGACCCGCTTCACCGCCTGCGAAGCGACTCCCCTGTAGGTGAGGAGTCAGGGGCTTGGACCAGGATCCTTACACAGGTCCTTGCATTTCCTGCCATGTGCACTTAACCTGCTGTGCTACTGCCCAACCCCCTCAAAACATTTTCATGGGTTCTTTCTCTGCCCAGGCCAGACTGTGTCCCTTAGGCTCTGTCATGTCCTCTTCCTCAAATTTTCACTGGACTGGCTCAGCCAAGACTACAGCTTTGGTGTCTTCATGTCCCAAATACCCAATAGCCTCTTGGACTTCTACAAGTGGTCCACTCTTCTCAGCCAAGGCATCTGGGGGAGCAGTATGACTCCTATAGGAGGTCCATGGCAGAGCTGGCCACTGCTCTCTTGCTCCTTTTCTCATCTGAGGGCTTGAGGGCAGAGGGTCCGGGCCATGTAGTTTCACTCCCTCTGTTCCTTAGGATATCTTGACCACACACCCCTTCACCAAGATCTCTAACTGGAGCAGTGGCAACACCTACTTCCACATCACCATTGGGAACCTGGTTCGTGGCAGCAAACTGCTCTGTGAGACATCACTGGTGAGTACTCTTCCTTCTGGGATCCATGTCTTGCTGAGAGCCCCAGCATCCTAGCCCTAGTATAGACTTGAGTTTGTGTCCAGGTTATGGTTTGGACCAAGTTCAGGTCATTTTAAGGCTCACATTAGGGCTCAGGAATCGACCATCCCCCTCCAACACACACACACACACACACACACACACACACACACACACACACACTCCTTAACAGTTGTCTGACTGCCTTTAGCATCTAGGGATTGAGACTCCCATGAGCTATGGGGTCTCCTGAACTCAGTTCCACTTCCAAGGCAGAACTCAACAAGAAGCACCTTGGGACCCCTATCTGTAGGCAGACAGACAAGCTAAGTCCTTACTGTGGGGCCATAGCTGCTCAGAATGTTAAGACATCTGGGGATGGGGGATCCAATCCAGGGCCCTGCCAACTGCATTTCCCAGGAGCTTTGTGCTGGCTCTGAGTGGGCCTGCCCTGTTTAGCTTCCTGCCACTGTTTCTAGGGCTACAAGATGGATGACCTGCTGACTTCCTACATTAGCCAGATGCTCACAGCCATGAGCAAACAACGGGGCACCAGGAGCAGCAAGTGAACAGAAAGAAGTGGCAGTGGCACCCTATCTGCTCTCAACTCAAAAGCTACCTCTTCATCTTGGGGGAGACCTCTGATGCTTCCTCCAGCAAGGTGGTCTTTCTGGGTTGAAGAAACTCCTTCCACCCCCCTGTGGCACCTAAGTTGACTCTAGTCCTCAGATGCTTTCTTTCACCAGGTCAGCCCTACTGTGCAGACTTCTCTGACTTTCTTGTATCACTGGGACCATAACTTGAGGACGGCACAGTTCTGGGGACAACAAAGCCAAGGTGCATATCGACTTAAGACACTGGCTTAATTCCCTAAGGCCAGACTCCTCAGCTGGAGTAAGGTGACAGACTGTTTCCCCAAATTGCAGTGTGAGTGCCTGCCCCAGCATTGCCTAACCACCTCAGGGCATAAAGCATGTGTTTCATCTTCTGGTCCTATAAGTGTCTTTGCTGGGGCAAAGAAACGGGGGAGTGTGTGTGGACAGGCCCAAGCAAGGCTGCCTGAGGCCAGGGTGTATTTGAAATGGGCTTTAAGGGAGGTGGGGGTTGGGGAGAATGGTAGAGGAGGTGCTGGTCTGGATGTAGTAAGCTAAGTGTGCATAAGCTGGGAATACAGAAGTGGGCTCATCTCTGAACCTTTAACAAAGACCAGTGGAGCCAGAGAGGCTCTGACCTATTACAGAAATGCCTCTTTGGCTTATCTAGATCTCCCTCTGCTAAGTACCTGTAAAATGTCATTTTAGTGCCAGGATGGACATTGAAATTTGTCAAAGAACAGGATAGGTCAAAGGTAGAGCAGTACCTGGTGTGAAAGTCTAAATTAGGAATTGGGGTCCTGTTAAGAAGGGTCTATTTGTGATCTGCCTTCAGTGCCCCTGATGTCAGTAGAGCCAAGTCTTACTCATATAGACTCAGGTGTGGGGCCACTGCACCTAGGTGTCCCACCATTCCAAATGGAATGTGCTGCCTGCGGAAATTGCTTTCTGGGAGGACACTGTGTCATCTGAGATGACCCTGACTCTGCAGTTGGCCGAGGATGGACTGAAGGGAGGCACACTCATTAGCTGGGGACACTGAGGCCATACAAATGTTGCAAATGCAACTCAAATCATTACTTCTAACTTTGGGTTCCCAGATAAAAGGGGCTCTATATATTAATACTTGTTAGAAGCTCTAGGCATAGAAAGTCAGCATCCCTGATTCAGGATGGCATCACACTTGCACAGTCACCAGGGACCCAAATAATACATCATTTACCTTCCTGGTTCCTCAGAGGTTGTCTTTATTTACAAGCTGATACAAAGCACAGTAATTGCTTAAATAGGTAAGACCATGGAAGGCTTGGGTAGAACATACCCTGTCAGAGACTAGTAGTTCCAGATTACAACTGTTTCCCCTTGGGGTGCATATTTATATAAAGACTAAATGAACATGACTGCATTCTGAAAGGTCCCGGTGTCCAGGACCTATGGTGGAGGCTGAGTCTTTGTGGCAGGGACATCAGACCAAACACAGAAAGTCTGATTATCCCTTAGTGGGAATTTTGGTGGTTTCACATCCTGTCAAGGGTATACTCTGATCCAAGCTTGAGTCCACATGATTTTTATGGCTCATTTTCTATGTTAGGGGCTATTTCCCAAATATCTGCAGTTTCTAGAAAAGACAAACACAGACTTCTTAGGTATTTGTTGTCTAAGGAATTCAATAGTAATAATGTCCCTACCTCAGGATTTTGGTCAGAAATCAAGGACTGTTGGTTGTTTAAACACTATGCATCTTAGAAAAGGCAGTTCAAGGTGTTGGAGTAGGAAGATCCTGACCTTATCTCCCACAAGTGCATACATCTAAATGATACATGAAGCAATTCCCTTTTGTACTGAAAACTAACAGAACAGCATCTCTGTTCACTCACTGTGAAAGACCCTCCTTCAAGATTTGGGGGAGAGAGTGCAACTGCCATTTACACTAATAAACACAGAGTTGAAATGAGACAGGAGGAAGACTGCACTTAGTTGAGTGCACACATTACCATGTGCAAGGTTTTAACTTAGAGCCCCTACTCCCCACCTGCAGATGGTGGCACTGCACTATGTATGTATCTGCCCTCTCCTCTAGATTTATCTCTATACTATCAAATAAAATAGAAAAGAAGAAAATGGTCAGAGGGAGTAACTGATTCATAGTGCCAATACCAAGCTCCAGCAATAATAAAAAAATAAAATAAAAAATGAGACAGAAGAAGCAAGATAAAAACTTAACAAGAGGGGCCCAGTGGTAGTGCAGTGGGTAAAGCACACATGGCATGAAGCACAAGGACAGTGTAAGGATCCTGGTTTGAGCCCCTGGCTCCCCACCTTCAGGGGAGTCACTTCACAGGCAGTGATGCAGGTCTGTAGGTGTCTATTTTTCTCTACCCCCCTCTCTTCCCCTCCTCTCTCCATTTCTCTCTGTCCTATGCAACAGTGACGACATCAATAACAACAATAATAAAAAAACAAGGGCAACAAATGGGAAAATCAAAAATAAATATATAAAAAAAATTTTAAAAACATTAAAAAAAAAATACCTTAACAAGAACTTCTGATCAAACTTAATAAGAACGTCTGTCTGGTCAAGCAGCAATAGACTGGGAGAGCTTTTTTTTCTCTTGCCACCCTCACAACAAACAGAGAAACGAAGCTGGAGCTCAAATAAATTGATCATAAAGCCATCCCAGAATCCAGCTGGTGAAAACAGAAAAATAAAACAAAGGTAAAAAAATCTGCCACTGTTCTCACGGTGTCCTGGTTCCAGTTAGGACCCTGCTACCTACTGGTTCCAGTCTTCATAATGGGAAGACAAAAATCACCAATAATGTTGGACCAAGAGGGAATTGTAGAGAAAACCCCTAACTTCTATAGCTATATGATACCAGGCTAACAGATACACATAGGACAGAGCGTATCCTGGGACACAAAACAAATCTTGACAAATTTATCAAGATCAGATCTGACTGACTGCAGTCAAATCAAGCATCTTCCCAACACAGTATCATGGAATCAGAAATCATACAAAAGAAGACCACCAGGAAAATGTAGTAATTAAGCAATATGTTGTCAACTATTGGCTCAATGAAGAAATTATAGTAGAAATTTAAAAATAGCTGGATACCAGAATCTATGGGACACAGTAAAAGCAGTACAAAGAATAAGTTTACAGCAATAACGCTCTACCTCAAGAATGAAGAAAACAAAATTAGATCTACATATTTTAAAATCTCCACATAGAGGCTGGATCAGTTTACATTCCCACCCATATCTATTTCTGGCATTTTTATTCAACACATTTCCCAATTCATCAGGAGTAAAATGTGGATAGGCTCCCACTATACAGCCCCACTTCTAGATCACTGGGAGCCTGTATGTCTTCTCCTGAGTTGCCTGATCAATCAGGTCTCTGCCCCCCACTGCCCCCATGTCAGCACAGGGCCTCCCCACTGCTGCTCTAGCTTCCAAGGGACAGTATCAATGGAGACTCACAGTTGGTGAGCTTTAGGGGTTCCTTGCCCTTCAGCAGTATTTTTGTTGATAAAACTCAGACTGGAGGTGGTGCCTCAACTGGCAGACTGCAGAACTGTTACCAGTCATTCTGAGTAGATATGGGATTTTAGCCTCAGGAATCTCCCCTTGGTCCCTCTTTGTCCATGAGCCACACATGTTTGCACTCACTCATGACTTGGTGGGTTCCCAAAGTATTCTGAGTCTTGTTTTGTTGGTGTCTGATCTTTTTAATGTATTGCCACTCTCACCAAGTGTGAGGTGACACCTCAGATGTCTTGATTTGCATTTTCGGGGTAGTGAGTGATGATGAGCATTTTAAAATATCTGCTGGCTATCCAGTGATCCTTATACTATGTCTTTATCCAAAGAACATACAAATACTAAACTCAAGGGGCTAGGTGGTGGTGCACCCGTTACAATGTGCAAGGACCCAGGTTTGAGCCCCTAGTCTCCACCTGCAGGGGGAAAGCTTTGCGAGTGGTGAAACAGTGTTGCAGGCATCTCTCTCCCCCCCCTCTATAACCCCCTTCTCTCTCAATTTCTGGCTGTCTCTATTCAATAAATAAATAAAGATAATATAAAACTGAATTTTAAAACAAACACCCCCCTCCTCCAAATACTAAACTCAAAAGGCATATGCCCACCTAGAGGGTAGTAGAAAGCAGTGCTTTTTACATTAGATAGCCAACATTTGGAAAGAACCCAAGGACAGGTGAGTGAATAAGGAAGCTGTCTACATACACAAGGGAATACTACTCAGTTGTAAGAATAGATAAAATACTATCTTTGACTACAACATGGATGTTAAACATAACCCCCAGTCCAGCACAGTATACAATCAGGAGGGAAACCAGAGCTCTCAGAAACCACAACATATCCTGAGTAACCAAAACAATTCCAAGAAAAATGAGAAGCAAAGGCTTTGGATTCTGTTGTTTTCGATGGGTTATGTTGTTTTCGCCAGGCTGGCTTCACGGGCGGGTAACAGACGACCAGGGACTCATGGTTGAGCTGTAGGCAGTATCTCTTTATTCATGCAGGATGCAGCACAATCTAAGATGAGCTAAGTTAAACTCAAAGTACAGTACCCTAAAACTCACAATGCTGTCTTTATATATACTTGCCAAGTAAGGTGGAAACAGGATGTGACATAGAGAGGGTGGAGAGAAAAGTGACTGGTGAAAATCAGAATGTGACAAAGAGGGGGCAGATTAGGCGAGAATCCTATCACTGAACCACAAATGCCCTGGAGGGAGGGTGGAACTTGTTAACAGTGGCTATGTAAATAGAATGAAGTGGTTATGTAAATAGAATAGTGTTAAGCAGGGGGGATTTAAACCAAATGAAACAGAAGGGGTCTCATGCATACCAACAGGATTCTACATCTGATACCACAACTTTTTAAGACTTCCACCTGAGAACTGAGCCCCAAAACATCTAGCTTTGCTAGTCAACAAATTATAACCACAAAGCCCCAAAGCTATATTGAATTAAGAGTTCTTAAAGATGATCTAGGAAGTGGTGCAGTGGAGCATGAGGTTCTAAGTTTGATCCTTGGCATCACATACGCCAGGGTGATACTCTGGATCATATTTTCTCTCTTAATAAATTGGGAATTGTATGGAATTGTACCCCTCTCATCTCACAATCTTGTCGATAATTATTAAATCACTAATAAAAAATCTCATACTCTGACACAAAGAGAGAGAGTATGAGAAAGTATGACAGTATGAGAGTATGAGAGAGAAATAAAGAAACTTGTGCACACATCTGACATCTTGGCTTTTGTGCCTGACACCCAAAGGAGATAGTCACTCCAAAGGTTGGCTCTAGTGGCCAGCATGGCTTATCTTAATGGGTTCAACAGATGGTAACATAGAAACAGTTCATTACTAGCTATTTCCCCAAGATGCAGCACAGGGAACAGAAATACCTATCTTCCACTCTTCACCTGAAAGACATTTTAGCATTTGCTACTTGAAGATCCTAGTTAGGCTTGTAATCAGCCTTAATTGAAGTGCTGATATATCCCTTGGGGACTGCTGACAGAACAGAAGGAAATGGTACTATATGTATTGATTAAGGGGGGGGGGGAAGGAACCCTGATAAGAAAGAATACTGCCAAGAAAAGTAGTCTCTCGGACTTGAGAAAGAGTTTTCTAGACAAGCTAAAGCTGAGGAAGTTCTAAACTCTAAACTGGCCAGAAGTGCTAAAATGGGTGGGAAATGTCCAGTGCACAGGCCATATAAAACCCACAGAATCAGTTGATCTTCCCCAAGGCAACTACAGATCTTTTTCATAGCAACATTAAGTGCTATTTAAAAATATATATTTATTTATTTCCTTTTGTTGCTTCATTGATGTAGTTATTATTGTTATTATTGATGTCGTCATTGCTGGATAGGACAGAGAGAAATGGAGAGAAGAGGGGAAGACAGAGAGGGGGAGAGAAAGACACCTGCGGACCTGCTTCACTGCTTGTGAAACGACTCCCCTGCAGACAGGGAGCCGAGCCAGGGGCTCGAATCGGGATCCTTACGCAGGTCCTTGCGCTTTGCGCCACCTGTGCTTAACCTGCTGCACTACCACCCAACTTCCAACTGCTAATTATGTTGATAATTTTATGACTCACAAACGATGCTATTGATGTCAAAATGGTCCTTGGCAGAAAAAAGGTTCTCCATCCTTGTGTTAAAAGGATTTCTTTAAACTCAATTGTAAGGGCACTTACTAGTAAAAGGAAAACGCAAAGTCTAAATCTCACAGGTAAAAGTGGATATATAAATTCAGAACAACCTAATGTAATGCTGATGTGTGTTAATTATAAACCTAGTATGAAGATTTAGAGATAAAAGTTATAAATGGAACTATAAATGGCAGTTCTTTATAGTGAGAATACATTATTTTTAAACTAAATTGTAACATTAAAAACAAAATGCAATTGAGGAAAGTAAAAATGTGGAGCTTTAGAATATATTGAGGGAGTCAGGCGGTAGCGCAGCGGGTTAAGCACACGTGGCCCAAAGCCCAAGGACCAGCATAAGGATCCCAATTCGAGCCCCAGCTCCCCACGTACAGGGGGTTGCTTCACAAGCACTGAAGCAGGTGTGCAGGTGTCTTTCTCTCCCCCTCTCTGTCTTCCCCTCCCCTCTCCATTTCTCTCTGTCCTATCCAACAATGACAACAACAATAATAACTACAACAATATAACAAGGGCAACAAAAGGGAATAATGATAAAAAATAAAAAAGGATAATTGAAACTTAAGTTGTATCAACTTAAAACAGAGCATTATATGCTTTTTATTTATCTTGTTACCAAGAAAAAAATCTATATAAGACATACAAAAGAGAAAGAAACCTGATCATACCACTACAGAAGACCAGCAAATCACAAAGAAAAAGAACAAGACAGAAATAAAGGAGCTACAAAAACATCTCAAAACAATAAAATAGTAGCAAGTCCATATCTATCAAGAATTACTTTAAATATAAGTTGGCTAATACTCCAGTCAAAAGATAGAGTGGTTGGATATGGAACTCTGGTGGTGGGAAATGTGTCAAATTATACCCCTCTTATCCTATGGTCTTCTTGATCATTATTAAATTAAAAAAAAAAGAAGAAGAAACAACTCACCTATATGCTGCCTACAGATTGTAAAGTGAAGAGATAGAAATCTGAATTTATATAATGAAACATAATGGCCTTTTTCTTTCAGATTTATAATGGGAACACACACACACACACACACACACACACATTCCACATATGATGACGTGTGTATATCAAGCCACAGCATTTTTAACTCTTCATCCATTGACAGACAGCTGGCTTATTTCTGTATCTTGGCTATTATGAATAATGCTACAATGAGCAACAAAATTGCAGATATTTCTTAAGATACTGATTTGATTTTATCTGGATATATACCCAGAAGTGGGGTTGTCTGATCTATTGTTGTTTCTGTTTTTAAATTTTAAGAAAGCTACATACTGTTTTCTAGAATGAGTGTACCAATTTACATCCCCCACAATAACTTGATATGATTTCTCACTGTCTTTACAAACACTTACTATCCTTTCTCCTTCTTGGTATCATTCATTACAGGGTGAAGTGACTTCTCCTTGATTTGCATTTCTCTGACAATTAGTGATGTTTTGGGGTACCTGCTGACAATTTTTATGACTTGAGAAATGTCTACTCAGGCCTCTTTCCCATTTTTAATTGGATATATATATATAATAGTCTATGTTATACATGTATAATATACCCTATTGAGTGATATGAATTCCTCTGTATTTTTAATATTAACTCCTTGCTATATATATGGTTTGTAAATATTTTCACTTATTCTATAGGTAGCCTTTTTCTCTGTTGACTATTTCCTTTGCTGTGCACAAGCATTTTAATTTAATGTAACCACATCTATGAGGTTTTACTCACATCTATCAGGTTTTACTGATACCTATGCTTTTGGTGTTATATTTTAAAAAATCATGAGATCAACATAAAGAAGGTTCCCCTCTTGATAATTTCCATTTAAGTACTGAATCTGCCCTAGTTTTCTCTTTTGTGAGACTTAGAAATTCTGGACATGTTATGAGGGAGATCTGTGAGCGAGTGTACTTATTGTCACTGAGCTATATAAACCTAAAAGTGGTTATAATAATTTTATGTTTTCTCACAAATTTAAAAGGACAACTAAATAAATATACAACTGCTATCAAAATCTTTCTTGAGCAAATCTAACTACATAATATGTACCTTTGGTTCTCTTCTCTTCCAAATCCTACCCAATCTTCAAATTCCAGTTCTACTGGGTTGTCAGAAAAGTCAAAACACATGTATATACTAAACTACTTGAGTCTGTAAAAACAATCACTTGGACAAAGACTGAGAGTCAGCCAAACAGAGTTAAATCATTAGGTTCACTACCCACAGTAGATGTCTTCACTTCATTTTAAGACAAGGAAGAGTATTCTTTCACTTAGTGCACCCCACCACACACTAGATCACAGAATGTGAATATGGAGATGAGATCCTGTTCCTGACTCATGCTCACACCTCGCCACCTGTTATTCTGACTCAGGATAACATGACTTTTGCACATTGCCCTTTATCAATGTGACTGACCATGAAAGGCTCCAAAAAATACACGTTACCTTCCTATTCCTCAGAGCTTATATTTATTTATATGCTGATGTTGAACTGTTTTAGCAGGAAAGTTTATGCAAGATTATGATGAGACAAAACCTGCAACATTGAGAGAATAACCAACTCCAGCTCAAACTGTTTTTTTCTTGCCCATCCCTCCCATGAAATGCATTTTTAAAAAATAAAAAAAAAACAGACAAGGATGATTCTTTTGAGCACCTCAACGACCCTTCTGCACAATTTTCATTACTAACCCCTCACTAGCACTACACTTAGGTATAAAGAAGAAAATGAAGAAGGGGACAAGAAGTAGTTAAAACTTCAAAGACTTCACAGATAAGGAGGATATGTTGGATGTGGTAGAAAATGTAAAAGATTCTTGGGAGAATTCTTCAGTGAGGGTATTTTCAGACTGACTTTCGGAAATGGAAACCCCTACTGAAGAAACTGTTTGTTCATGCAACTTCAAAACGGACAATGCACTTTGGAGGGTGGTCTTCCAGGTGGGTAATGGGTTATGTGCCAGGCTGTATGCAGAGATATTCTCGGTGGACACCGGTAGTCTAACACCATCTGAGGAATGCATCTGTGATATGACAGTTTCCTTTATAGGCTCTGGCTGTATTCTGGATTTCTTCTTCAAACCCAGTGAAAAATGGTTAGATCTTGGATCTTTCACTGTGCTTTCAACTAAAGCTGGGCGGAGGGATTTTATAGTCCATGGTTTTTCCCTAACTCGGTAGGAATTATCTAAAGTTGAAGACTCTTGATTCTTAATTTTCCCCTTTTGGAGGCTTATATTCTTAGGATCTGTGGGATGGAAAAGACAGAAACACAGATTCCTCAAATGTCACTTCTCTAATCTGCTGGTCATGTGTTAAATCCTAAGGGTCTTTAAAACGTTAGTGCCTATCATCTCAGATTTTCCCCCAGTTCTTTCCCTGCCCCAAATTTTGTGTAGACTTTATATTACAGTCCTCTAATTCAGCATGGTGCTGTAATTTTAGTCTATTGTGTTGGATTCCAGTTTATCAAAGAAGCCTTCAAAAGGCAAAGAATAACATTTGCTTAACATTCATGCATTTCACAACCACTGTTTCCAAAGCAGTTTCAACAAAAAATAATAAATAAATAAACCAATCCTTAATTTGAATGGAAGCTTTCTAAGAAAAGATGATCTTGCTTACTATTTCAGAGAAATCTGTCACAAAATAAGTGTTGCAAAAGTAAGTTGATAGAAATAAAATAACTTCTGGGGAAAAAAGTAGATGGAGAGTTTTTCTTATTATCTTACCTAGAAAGCTGACTCTGGCTGGAAACAAATTAAATTTTTAACAATATATAAAACCAAGAAAACATCTTGAAATTACAAGATAGCAAGGAACTAAAGGCCCCAACTGTAGAAGAAAGTGAGAATTCAAAGAAGTAATATCGGAATTCAAAGTTATTTTTTTCCCCAAGTACAGTTCCAGTTTTCATTCTTTGTTAGTACTATAGGAGGAAATGGGTTTTTAAGTGCACTTGAATTCAATTTGTAGGTCAGTTATATAACAACTAATACCTTTATGATGTTAGGTTTCCTAACTCATGACTACAATACACTGCTTCATTTATTGAGGTTGTCTTTCAGTCAACTTTTTTTTTTTGTTTTCAGTGTCTAATTTTCTATAAATATATACTTTTTTTTTCCTTCAGGGTTATCACTGGGACTCAGTGCCTCCACTATGAATCCACTACTCCTGTCAGCCATCTTTTCCCCCCACTGTTGTTGCTGCTGCAGCTGTTGCATAGGACAGAGAGAAACTGAAAGATGAGGGGGAAAATAGACAGGGGGAGAGAAAGATAAGACAGCTGCAGGCCTGCTTCACTGCTTGCAAAGTGACCTCCCTGCAGGTAGGTAGCTGGGCGCTCAAACCCAGATCATTGCACCAGTCCTTGCACTTCACACTATGTGTGCCTAAGCCAGTGCACCTAAGCTGGTGAGCCACCACTTGGCCCCATTCTGCTTTATATCTTAATGCTTTTCAGCCACCAAGCTGCAGATGCTACCATAATGCCAACCTGACTTCCTTGGGCAGAAAATTTCTCCAGTGTATCCTGGAATCCCACCTTCCCAGAGCCCTACCCCACTAGGGAAAGATAGAAACAGAATGAGGGTATGGATTGACCTGTCAACACCCATGTCCAGAGGAGAAACAAGTACAGAAGCCAGATCTCCCAACTTCTGCACCCCATAAGGATCTTTGGTCCATACTCCCAGAGGGATAAAGAAAAGGGAACAGTCCAGTGGAGGGGATGGGATACAGACCTCTGGTGGTGAAAACTGTACTTCTCTTATCCCATAATCTTGTCAATAATTATCATATCACTAGTAATAACAAAGAAATAGTAAAAGTGGCTATGCTTCAGATTTTGAAGAAAACAAATTCATTGTTTCATCATTGAAAATTATATTGACTGTAGGTTTTTATAAATATTTTTCATAATATTGAGGAAGTCTTTTTTATTTTTTCTTATCACAAATGGGTGTTAGACTTTTGCAAAAAATTTTTTTTTGTTTTTTGTTAGAATGATGGGTTATGAATTTTAAAATCCTATGTCATCTGGCACTAATGGAGTAAAATTTCACTGATCTGTGATGGATTATTCTTTTTATATGCTGAAAATTTTATCTGTATTTTAAGAATTTCTATGTCTAAGTTAATGAGTGATACTGTTCTTTAAATTTAGTTCTTATAATATTTTATTCATATGTTACATGATGATATTACTGGTCCCAAAAAATCTGGAAGTGTTCCTTACCTTTCTTTTTGAGTTGGTATAAGATTAATTTTATTCTTAAATATGTGATTAATCAGTAAGAAACTTAACTCTGGATTTTTCATTATGGTGAGGCTTTTCATATACAAATTTTGTTCTGATAGTATATTATTCCAGACTTCTATTTCTTCTTTGGGTAAGTTATGAATTTTTTTATGTTTAAACAATCAACAATTTACTACAGTAGCAAGATAGGCAATTATTGGCAGGGGTAAGAATAAGCTAAGCACATAAGTCCATGAGTTAGTTAACAGAACTTCAGTCCCATGTGTTCATAAACTCCAGTCAGCAACAGCATGGTGGCTCCTCAGCAACATCTGCCAGGGCTCCCCAAGCCCCCAAAGCAGCTGGGGACACAAGCCTTTGCTCCACCTGAAGGTAAGAATTTTCCTCCGGTGTTTAGTTTCATCATCAGAAGGCTTAGAAAAGACAGCACATTTAGGAGCCATTGTCGGACTTAGATAAAGGTTTTCAGAAATCACAAACACAAGAGCAAAGATGCTTCTGATGCTTAGCAATGTAGAAGCTTGTATGAGAGAAACATGCTCTGACTCGGTTTCACCACACCCGATTTTAAACACCCGACTTTAAAGGAGTGGTTAAGTGGCTGCACCTGGCATTGAAAGATTTGCAGAGGTACTTGAACACATAGGCCTACAGTCCATATGCACAGTAATTTTAATTTTAATAGTAATACTGGGGTGTATAATTGACTAGGACAACCTAACACATGCTGTATCATTTTACTGTCTCAATCAACTTTTTAATGAATATATTTGAAAAAAAACCTCGATAGAGTGAAGTTACAAAAGTTGAAGTGCGGAGTGGCAAGGGACAACTGTACTTTAAAAAAAATTTATTTATTGGGGATTAATAGTTTACAGTTGATAGTACTACAATAATTTGTACATGTGTAACATTTCCCAGTTTTCCACATAACAATTCAATCCCCACTAGGTCCTCCTCTGCCATCGTGTTCCAGGACCTGAACCCCCCCCCCCAACCCACCCACCCCAGAGTCTTTTACTTTGGTGCAAGACACCAACTCCAGTCCAATTTCTGCATTGTGTTTTCCATTCGATCTTGTTTTTCAACTTCTGTGAGTGAGATCATTCCAAATTCATCCTTTTCTTTCTGACATATATCACTTAACATGATTCCTTCAAGCTCCATCCAAAATGGGCTGAAAATGGTGAATTCACCATTTTTAATAGCTGAGTAGTATTCCATTGTGTATATAGACCACAACTTACTCAGTCACTCATTGTTGGATATCTGGGTTGCTTCCAGGTTTTGGCTATTACAAATTGTGCTATAAAAGATATACACAAATCTTTTTGGATGGGTATGTTTAGTTCCTTATCCCCAGGAGAGGAACTGCAGGGTCATAAGGAAGGTCCATTTCTAGCCTTCTAAGGGTTCTCCAGACTGCTCTCCACAGAGGCTGGACCAATTGACATACCGACCACCAGTGCATAAAGGTTCCTTTGTACCCACAACCTCTCTAGCATTTGTTACTGTTACCTTTTCTAATATATGACATTCTCAGGAGTGAAGTGGTTATCTCATTATTGTCTTTATGTGCATTTCTCTGACAATAAAAGACTTGGAGCATTTTTTATATGTTTACTGCCCTTTTGGATTTCTTCTATGGAAAATATTCTGTTCATATATCCTCTTCCAATTTTTGGATGGGGTCATTTGTTTTCTTGTTGTTGAGTTTGGTGAGCTCTTTATATATTTTGGTTATTAAACTCTTCTCTGATATATGACATGTAAAGATCTTCTCTCATTCTGTGGGAGGTCTCTTTGTCTGGGTTATGGTTTCTTTTGCTGTGCAGAAGCTTTTCAACTTGATGTAGTACTGTTGGTTTATTTTTTATTTAATCTTTGTAATTGGATTTGTTTCTTTGAAGATGCCTTTAAAATTAAATGGAAAAAGAGTTCTGCCAGTATTTTATTCTAAGTATTTGACAGTTTCTGGTCTAACATCCAAGTGCTTGATCCACTTGGAATTTACTTTTTCATTCGGTGAAATATAGTAGTTCAGTTTTATTCTTCTGCGTGTTTTTATCCATTTTTTCCAACACTGTATGTTGAAGAGACTCTCCTTTCCCTGTCTAATGGTCTGAGCACCTTTGTCAAAGATTAGATGTTCATAGGTGTGGGGCTTACTTCTGGGCTCTCAATTCTATTCCATTGGTCAGTGTGTCTATTTGTGTTCCAGTACCAAGCAGTTTTTATGACAATGGCCCTATAATACAATTCGAGATGTGGTGTATGATGCCTCCAGTTCTGTTCTTTCTTCTCAAAATTGTTTTGGCAATTCTAGGTCCTTTCTGATTATACAGTAGTATCCTATCAAATATATATCCCATATATCCCATAACTTCTTAGTATTCCATACTACTTCTTTAGCCAGTAGTCTGTTGGTCAACATTTAAGCTGCTTCCACTCTTTGGCTATTGTGAATAATGCAGCTATGAACATAAGGGTGCCTATGTCCCTTCTAATTAGTGTCTTGAGTGTGAACTGAATAAATGCCTAAAAGTGGTATCACTAAATCATAAAGCAATTCTATTTTATTTTTTAAGACTCTCTGTACAGTTTTACAAAGGAATTGCACCAGTTTGAATTATTATTTTTACCTTTTTTTTTTGTAAATTTGTACCTTCTCTGATGTGTGATGTGCAAATATCTTCTCCCATTTACTAGGTTGTCTGATTTCCCCTACGTAGTTTGCTTCTGATGTGTAGAAGCCCTTTAATGTCATCCCATTTATTTACTCTTGATTTCATTTCCCATGCATAAGAGGCTGAGTCTCCAAATTCATCTTTGATGTGAAGGTCCTGAAAAGTTTCACTGACATTTTCTTCTATAAAATTTAGATTTTCTGGCCTAATATCCAGATCTTAAGCCATTTCTGATTTGACCTTCTTGTATGGTATTAGGTGGTGGTCTACTTTCACTTCTCTATATTGTGGCTGTCCAACACTTACGTGTGTCCTTTTCTGTTTCTTTTAACAGTGTCTTAGAGCTTTTGCTATAACAGTCCTTCACCGGCTTTCTGAAATTCTATCTTTTTGGGTTCAATTATAATTGTGTTTGAGTCTTTTATTTCTCTTTTCTCTGATTCCTTGTTTGTGCACAGAAATTCCACCTCTTTATGTGTATTGATTTTTATATGCTGTTACTTTACTGAATTATTTTCCAGTAGCTTTGTGGCTCTCTAGATATATTATCATGCTATCCACAAATCGCGATAGTTTGATTTCTTCCTTTCCAATCTGTATACCTTTGATATATCTTTCTTGTTTGATTGTAGTGGCAAGGACCTTGAAGACTATGATGAAAAATAGTGGAAACAATGAACATCCTTTTTTGGTTCCCGATTTTAGGGGTAAAGTTTTCAGCTTTTCCCCACTGGTGATGATGTTAGTTGTTTGTCAAACATGGTCTTTATTATGTTGAGGAAATGTCCTTCTATTCCCAGTTTCTGAAGGGTCTTTGTCACAAATATGTATGGGTCTTGTCAAATGTCTTTTTGGCATCTACTGATATGATCATGTAGTTTTTATTTTTGTTGATTTGAATTCATCCCTGCTTCCCTGGATGGGATAATCCCACTTGGCCTTGGTTAATTGTTCTATTGATATATTGTTGGATATTTCTTGACAAGATCTTGTTCAGGATCTTTTTATAAATGTTAGTCAGGGATATATGTCTGTAATTTTCAAACTCAGAAGTTTTTTCCAAGTCTGTGATTTAGAACAGTTGTATTTTTGTCAGTTTTGGTTGAGTGTAGTTTCTGCTGTTCAACAAGCAGGTGGCGCTGTGGTTGTAGTTTATATGTCATGGTTTGGTGAGGGCAAGGAGAATCCTCCTTGTTTCCCAGGTCTGGTTCCAAAAACCCCACAGAGAACGGTAGGACTGCTGCCGCTTGCCACTCAGGACTCAACAGTGCTGGCCTGCTTCAGATTGCCTTCTGGCTTCTGGCTGCCTTATACTGCTGTCTGGGCTCGTCTTGCACTGTTGCCCGCTACTCAGGGCTGAGACCATGTTTCAGTATGGCTGTCTGCTTTCCACTGGCTGGGGCTCTGGATTCAAGATGCATTTGTTTCATGATGATTTCCCTTGCCCACTTCCAAGTGCCTGTTTGCACCTACCTGACTCTCAGCAAGTTTCTTTAAATTTTGTAGGTTGTAATGTGAGGTCCAGGGGGTTTTCTTATTGTTTTATCTGGTTTTTCCCAAGGCCTGATCATTAGGTCCTTGTTACTCCACGACCATGCCCCTTGAACTTCCATGTCTTTTTAAATTCATTCATTCTATTTGATGGAGACAGAGAAATCAAGAGGGAAGAGGAAAATAGACAAGAAAAGAGAAAAAGAAACAGCTGCTGCACTGCTTCACTATTCATATAACTTTCCCCCTGCAGGTGGGAACAGGTTTTGTGCACTATTAACTCTTAAACAGGACACATTCTTATCTTCTACTCACCTTAATTTCTTACCATTTCAACAAAATGGGAGTTGGGGGTCAAGTTAACCATTTTTCCCCCTAAGAAATTGTCATTATTTCCTTCATCCAAATCTATAAAGTCTTTAAAATTTCCTCCAAAACTTTTCTCATTCATTCTTTTCTTACCATTTCACATTCTATTAATTTCTTTTTATTTACTTATTTATTTATTTAAGAAAGGAGACATTAACAAAATCATAGGATGGGAGGTACAACTCCACACAATTCCCGCCACCCAATCTCCATATCCCATCCCCTCCCCAATAGCTTTCCCATTCTCTATCCCTCTGGGAGCATGGACCCAGAGTTGTTGTGGGTTGCAGAAGGTGGGAGGTCTGGCTTCTGTAATTGCTTCCCTGCTAAACATTGTTTTCTTGAACCCTAAGACAGCAGAAACCTCACATTTTCACTATAGAGCCTAAACTTCCCCCAGTCCTGGGACCCTAGGGTAGGGCCCACTTTCCCATATGCCTCTCCCAATTCTTATCAAATAATATTGCATTCACTGATTGCAACCTAATCAACATTCTATTAATTTCTTGGATTACTGCTACAAACTGAATTGTGTATCCTTCAAATTCACATTTACCCCCATAATATCTCAAAATATGAGTGTGTGAAAACATGGATTATAAAGAGGTGAAAAAAATCAAACATGACTGGAGAAGAGAAGATCTGGAAACAGAGAGATAATGGTGTTATTTGAGCACTCTCCAGAAAGACCATGTGGGGACACAGCATGAAGGTAGTTATTTATAAGCCAGCAAGAATTATATACCCAAGAATTATAATAAATAAATTTCTTTTTAAGACAGATACAGAGAGACCACTACAATAAAGCTTTCTTCAGAGAGTGGATGCCATTTCCTAATTTAGACCTCACACATGGTAAAGCAGTATATGATCCAAGTGAGGTATTTCACCAGCCTGAAAATAAATTTCTGTTGTTACCTGGTCTAAGTTATTTTATAATAGTATACCTCATTTATTGGTATTCATACTGAAAAATCATATGGTAACATCAGACTTAACAATTAATAGAATGATTAAAAAAACTAGTATAGTCATAGGCTCTTTGGAACATAACTAAAATAGGACTACTAACTTTTTACAAAACGGAGGACCCCCCCCCCAACTCTTCATATGAACTTTTCCAGCCTTTGGGTTCATGATTAGTCAACTATTTGTTTGGCTCTATATGTTAACTCTTTTTTCAGCCACCAGGTTCCAAATGCTAACATGATACCAACTGGACTTCCCTGGGCAGACAACCCCACCAATGTGTCCTGGAGCCCTGCTTCTCCAGAGCTCTGCCCCACTAGGGAATGATAAAGACAGGCTTGGAGTATGGATCGACCTGCCAACACCCATGTTCAGCGGGGAAGCAATTACAGAAGCGAGACCATCCACTTTCTGTATCCCACAATGACCATACTCCCAGAGGGATTAAAAAATAGGAAAGCTATCAAGGGAGGTGATGGGATATTGAGTTCTAGTGGTGGGAATTGTGTGGAGTTGTACCCCTCTTATCCTATGGTTCTTGTCAGTGTTTCCTTTTTATAAATAAAAATTTTAAAAAATCCACATAACCCTGAAGTTATTTCAAGTCTCTCTGTCCTTTATAAATCTGGTATGAACTTTCTATTTCATAGAAAGACGTTGCTCTTCATTTAATTCATTCAAATTTCTGAAATTCTCTTTTTAACGATCCCACTATTACATTCCTATAACTCTAAGTATTGTAGCAGTTCAACTCCCTGACAACTGGCATATGACATTTTGGGATCTTCAATACTGGTTACAAGAAAGCAAGTTAATTCATGATTGTGTGACTGAATCAAGTCTAGAACCTATGGAAAGAAACTGTATTGGACAGAGACAGAAATCAAGAAGGAAGGGGGAGACGGGTAAGAAAAATACAGAGGACTGTACTACATAGTCCTACCTAGTAATTTCCCTTTAATACCGCACTGACTTCCCAAACTCTAGTTTCCCATTCTATTTAGGCCTATATCACTTCCTCAGTTCAAAAAGTCATTTGCTAAACCAATGTTTTCCACATTTTTCTCAGAGATCTAAGCATATTGCTCCCATGTTTGTCACCTCTTGGCTGCTGGGAGTATGGACCCAAGATCATTGTGGGATGCAGAAGTTGGAAGGTCTGGCTTCTATAATTGCTTCCCCGCTGAACATGGGTGTTGACAGGTCGATCCATACTCCCAGTCTGTATTTCTTTTTCCCTAGTGGGGAAAGGCTCTGGGGAAGTAAAGCTCCAAGGCACATTGTTGGGGTTGTCTGTCCAGGGAAGTCTGGTTGCATCCTGCTAGCATCTGGGAACCTGATGGCCTATCCAGCCACTGTTGTCAGAGCTCGCCAGCAGCTGCCTCCAACTCATCATCTTGGCTCAGTCCCCCCACATAAACAGCTTTAAATCATCTTCACATGTTCTCAAAAGCATTTGGTACAAGGTGGGCGCTACAGTAATGAATATGCAAAGAAACGAACCAATATATACCCAGGTTCAAAAATCTTCCAAGGAGATCTCTTGCTTAGATGATGAAATCCAAAATGAAACGACGTCAGGACCTACAGCCCATACATCCCAATTTTTCCATGATGCCCACTCCCCAATTTCCAAGATAGCCTCAGTTCTTATCACAGTCATGAGAAATAGACCCTGTTTCCTAGATGCAATAATTAGGGATTAAGAGATAATAGTAGGTTAGGTCTCTAACTTACCTGTGTCAGTGGAGGTAGTTTCATGAAGTTGTTTTTTACTGCTTTTCCATCTAGAAGGAAGTAGATTATCCATGAGTCTCACAGACTTCTTCCATAAAAGAGAATCAAGAATATGGTATGACCTCATACATGGGCAGAGTTTAAGAAACAGGAACAGAAAGGGAAAACGCAAAGTAAAACTTGAATTGGTTGGGCGCATTACACCAAAGCAAAGGACTCTGGGGAAGGGGGATGAGGAGAGTAGTGGGGAGAGGGGAGGATTTTAATTCCTGGTACAGATGATGCAAAAAGACCTAAGCTGGGGGTGAGATTGTTTTCCAGACACCTCTTAATGGCAAGAAGGGAAACTGTACATATATACCAACAACTGTACTGTAAACCATTAACCTCCTGATTTAAAAAGAGAGGTAGGGTAATCAAGGCAGTGGCCAGACAACAAACATTATCTAGTAAAAGTCTCACTTTTAAGAAGACAATTTGTACTTTCTCTATTTAAAGGAAATCTCAGTAATGAGGAAATAATGTATAAAGATCAGGTTTAACAAACAAAAAGTCTTTTCTAACCAACATTCTTCTACTAGCATTTTCCCTCCTCCACCATTTATCTTGTAATTAGCATTTTCCCTAGAAAGATTTTCAAAGTCACTGTCCCAGACAGATAAAGAGAACATGATTGGGGGCTGGGTGGTATCACAGCGGGTTAAGCACACATGGTGCAAAGCGCAAGGACCAGTGCAAGGATCCTGGTTTGAGCTTCTGGCTCCCCACCTACATGGGAGTCATTTCACAAGCAGTGAGGCAGGTCTGCAGGTGTCTGTCTTTTTCTCCCCGTCTTCCCCTTCTCTCTCAATTTCCCTCTCTCCTATCCAATAACAACAATAAAACAATGATAAACAACAAAGACAACAAAAGGGAAAAAAATGGCTTCCAGGAACAGTAGATTCATAGTGCAGGCACCAAGCCCCAGTGATAACCCTGGAGGCAAAAACAAAAACAAAAAAAAAATAAAACATGATTTGGAAAGGGACAATAATTTCCCAAGATCACACAGATACTAAAGGGCAAAGCTAAGGTTAAAACCCAAGTTTCTGTTTGTTAAAGCTGTTCTTGGCATAACACTATGTCCAGTCTTAAAGAAGGTGAAAAATGGAGGCACTTGTTCTAGTCAACCTTCAGCTCCTGTCCTCTTCCAACTGATCCAACTGAATCTATGGTAATGGCCTTTCTTTCTTTTTAACTAGTGATTTAATAATGATTGACAAAATTGTGGGGTAAGAGGAGTATAATTCCATACATTTTCCACCACCAGAGTTCCATATCTCATTCCCTCCATTGGAAGATTTCCTATTCTTTATCCCTCTGGTAGTATGAACCAAATATCTTTATGGGGTATAGCAGGTGGGAGGTCTGGCTTCTATAATTGCTTCTCTGCCAATATGTCCTGTAATGGTCTCCTTCTAAGCTTTAGCAAGTGTCCTATTGCAGCAGCATGAGAAGAAATGAGAAATTTAATCATAAACATGATCTTTCTGAGAACCTGCCTTGTGTAGTTATAGGAAAAGTTTTATTTTATCTCAACTTTTTATAAGAATCACTTGTACTTACAAAAGCATACTTACAAATGATAATAAACTATTATAGCAACTAGAAGCACAGATATAAAATCCAGGAAAAGCCACCAAAATATGTAGAAGGCTGGTGTCTGTAAAACAGAAAAAAAAAAAATAACTCAAACTTTACATTAGAAAGGAATTTTTAGATCATATGGGCCAAGTTCCATGCTGTGATGGCAGGGCTAGGAGAGAAAGAGGGACAGACCATGGAAGGAATTTTGATGGACATAGTGGTTTTAAACACAGAAAGCACATGCTACTACTCTATATATGCAGGAGGATGTAGAAGGGATTAAGCACTTCAAACCCCTCCCTGCCTAGGTGCTGTGTTGTATTTTGCTTTGTTTTGCTTTCCACCAGGTTATCACTGGGCTCCATGCCTGCATAATTCCACTGCCCATGGAAGACACTCTGTTTTTTAAGATAGAGGATCAAAGAGTGGAGACAGACACCATCAAGCACTGCTCTACTGCGCATGAAGTGTTCCCTGTTCAAGTACTCCCATGTGGAGCTTGGGGGCTTGAACCTGGGTCCTTGGTAATATGCGTGGTAATATGTGCTTTACTGGGTGAGCAAATTGCCCCCACCCCAAAGTTTACAGACTCCAAGTTTTTCAGTCTACTGTTTCATTCTACAGCTTTTCAAACCTGGCTGTGCATCTATATCAATGCAGGCAGCTTTAGTAATATGGACTCCTGCATATCACTATAGCTCTTAATCAGAATTCCTGCATTTTTTATAATTTTTTAAAATTTATGCATTTAAAAAATCTCAACAGGTGACAATGAAACAACTAATCTAAACCAGTAAGAAACCACTATTCTAATCTAGCATGTCTCGAGTAAGTATGCTCGGGTTCTAGTCCTCTTCTCCCTTACCTAGCATGCCTGTTTCTTCAGGATCCTTATCTGAATCACCCTTTTCTGAAAGGGATCATCTCCTGATTCCTCTTGTGTAACAATATCAGAAACACAGGACAGTGAGTCTGGCAGTATAAAGAAGAAAACCTGAAATATTTAGGTTTTTCATTTAGATGTCTTTGCCTAAAGCTTTAACTTTCAAGGGAATCTGAATTCTGAGTTACTGCTCTGGATTTAACACTGATTCAGAATTGAGGCTGTTTTATGGTAATGTGCACTTTGAAAAATTATCTTAAGGGTGGCCAGAACAGCAACTAATCTAATTTTAAATGTTCTTATTATCTTTATTTATTTGTTGGACAGAGACAGCCAGAAATTGAATGGAAAATGGGTGACAGAGAGGGAGAGAGACAGAGAGACACCTGCAACACTGATTCACCACTCCTGAAGCTTTCCCCCTGCAGGTGGGGACTAGGGGCTTGAACCCTGGTCCTTGCGCATTGTAATGTGCATACCATCAGGTGCACTACCATCCGGTCCTACAAGCAACTAATCTAAATCTGAGTCAGATTTCATTAAGAGAAGACCTGATTTTACAGAGCAGCTTATAGAGTCCAAGGATCAATTTAAGCTGGTTTTCTTGTGCACTGCTATATCCCACTTAATAAATATACTCTGCATAGATTTTTTTAAATGGGTTTAGCTGTGTCATAGGAGATGGCATAGTGGATAGAATGTTGGACTCTCAAGCATAAGGTCCTGGTTTAATCACTGATATTTTATGTGCTGGAGTGATGCTCTGGTTCTCTTTTCCTCTCCTCATTAATAAGTAATTCTGTTTTTAAAGTGGGCTTTGCAACAGTTGACTGATTAGGAGGGATAAATGGTAAAATTTAGGTAGGTTTGTAACCTAGGTCTTCAAGTCCCAAAGCCTCTGGCAATAAGCAGCAGCAAGACACAAGGGGGGGGATCAAACTTGGTGATTTTTCAAAGTTATTTAGTTAAGTACCTATAGCTTTTATTTTAGAGTGAGGTATGAGTGGTATTATCTCCACACTCTATGGTGCTGTCATTGTTGCTATGCCTCCAGGAAAGTGAAGCTGTAGAATCCAAACTATACTCAGACTTTATTCTAGATTTAGATCACTTTAGATCATCATGCAATCACATGCAAGTTTCTCTATATCTTCAAACTTCACTAAGATAATAACATGAAAAGGACATTGTGAAGATTTAATAAATGCAATTATTACAACATTCTAATTTCTTCTTGAAAAAATCACAGAAGGACAGTTCCTGGAAAAGGATGACAGAGGACCTAGTGGGGGTTGTATTGTTATGTGGAAAACTGAGACATGTTATGCATGTACAAACTATATTGTATTTACTGTCAACTGTAAAACATTAATCCCCCAATAAAGAAATTTAAAAAAAGAAAAATCACATAAGGGGCTAAGCGAAAGAAGAGAGAATGCTACCTTTCAAATGCTGCAGAATTCTCTGCTTTCAGTATCTCAGAAATTTCTATATAATTCCCCAGGGCACTTCACAATGGTTAGTGTAGGGACAAGGTGGGGAACAGAGATTCCTGTTGTACCACAAGTGAAAGAACTATCTGGACAGCCAACTCACCATCAAGAAATAGGGGCGATTCATCTTTCTCAAATTCTGAATGTTGTCTGTGGTCACTGAGTTAATACTGCAGCACCAGGCCAAGGAGTAGAGCCAAGGTGAATTGACAATGTATAAATTGATGGTAATGTTAGCTTCTTTATAATCTCTGGAATAAAAAGAGAATACACAAGAGCTTTAGACTTGATACCACTTTTATTTTCTACAACTGGTACAACCATCATGCTTATGAAAGGATGTTGTCTACATCATCACAGTCAGCTAGGCCTGTAACAATTTAAGATACTCAGAATGAACCCTGGTTGCAATTTGATAAAGAGCTGAATTTAACACCTCTGTTTTGGTACCAACAGTGGTATGTTAGTAAGTTGGATGCCATTAAGAAAAAGACAAAGAGGAAGAGAGAAAATAAGGAAGACTCCAGGAACTTGTCCTCTTGTAAAGTAGCAATAATAGGGACTGCCCTACTCTCTGAAGGGAGGCTGGGTCATCCTACCCTACCTTTCATAGAACACTGGTCCTGAAATGAGTAGTCTAGAATTTTCCCAGCTGTGACCATGAACTGTGAGCTCAGACTGACAGGGACTCAGATGTTACAAAGATTCCTGTGCTAAATATGAATATTTATGTATGGTCTTGGGTCTGGTGGATGGGATAACTAGCTAATTTTATTCAAATAGTTGATTTTCTTAAAGTGTAGGAGCTACTCTATACCATACTCAAAATTTCTAGTCCTATTCTCAACTCTGAGACCATCTTCTCAGACAGTGTTTTTGTCTAACTCCATGTTAGCGATCAAACTCAAGCAAAAACTATAAAAGTCATGGGACCCTAGGAAGATGCCTAAAACAGAATTATTCATTCCTTCTCTTCTCTCTCTCTCTTTTCTTTCTTTCTTTATCCCTCCCTCCCTTTCTTTCTTTCTTTCCTTGCTTCCAGGTTTATCACTAGGGTTCAGTGCCTGCACTATGAATTCACTGCTCCTGGAGGCCATTTTTTCCATTTTGTTGCCCTTTTTATTTTTATTATTATTGTTGGATAGGACAGAGAGAAATTGAGAGAGTAGGGGAAGACAGAGAGGGGGAAAAAAGATAAGACACCTGAAGACCTGCATCACCACTTGTGAAGCAACCCCTGACGGTGAGGGGCTGGGGCTTTAATCGAGATCCTTGTGCTGGTCCTTGTGCTTTGCACCATACGCACTTAACCCACAGTGTTATCACTCGGCCCACGGCTTCTTCATTTCTTTCCACCCTAGGATCCCTATTCTCATCTGCTCTGTTCCTACTTTTTGGTTACTGCTCATTAATCATTTTGTGCTACTGCCTTTCAGCCACCAAGCTGCAGATGTTACTGTGACACTAACCTGACTTCCCTGGGCAGAAAACCACACCAATGTGTCCTGGAACCTCACCTCTCCAGAACCTTACCCCATAAGGGAAAGATGGAAACAGGTGGGGATATAGGCCAATCTGCCAATGCCCATGTCCTGCATAGAAACAGTTACAGAAGCCAGAACTCCCACCTTCTGCACCCCAAAAAGAATTTTGGTCCATACTCCCAGCAGGGAAGAAAGGATAGGGGAAGATGACCAGAGGGTTCTAAACTCTAACTCCATCAGGACCTGGAGAGAGAAAGGAAAAAAAGAAAGGACATTCAGAAGTAGTAATAGGGGGCCTGGCGGTAGCACAGTAGGTTAAGTGCATATGGCGTGAAGCACAAGGACCAGTACAAGGATCTGAGTTTGAGCCTCTAGCTCCCCACCTGCAGGGGGGGTTGCTTCACAAGTGGTGATGCAGGTCTGCAGGTGTCTATCTGTCTCTTCTTCTTCTGTCTTCCCATCCTCTTTTGATTTCTCTCTGTCCTATCCAACAACAGCAACAACAACAATGATAAACAACAAGGGCAACAAAAGGGGAAAAAGTAGTAATAGGTTTGGATGTGACTTAGAAAGGAAGAGAAGGAAGGAAGGGGAAAAAAAAAGTTTTTTTCCCCTTCCTGCCTTCTCTTCCTTTCTAAGTCACATCCAAACCTATTACTACTTCTATACTGATAGTTATAGAAATAATAATCAACCAATATCTGTAACCTTAGGAGAACTATGGTAGCTTCCAATAGAGGGAATAGAGATACAGAATGCTGGTAGTAGCAATGGTATAGAACTATATCCTTCTTATAATTTTGTAAATCAAGATTAAGTCACTAATAAAATTTTTGAAGACAAAAAAGAAAAATTAAGGAGGAAAAGAAGCATCTGCAGCATCTGACTTCTGTTGTATAAGTATACTATTAATTTCAAATTATCACTGGTAAAATAGATTTATAAAACTTCTGAATATTTAATAATTAGTTCCTGTAAACTAGTAAGAGACAGTTTCAGTGCACTACTATGTAGTAACTATGTTTACCTTCATCAGAACACTTATCACCCTTTATCTGCTGTCCTACCTTGTCTTCTTTACTTAATTTTAACCAAATTAAAGTCAGACTTTTTATTCATCTCTGTATATCCAGTACTTAGAATAACTTGAGATAAAAAGATATTGACTCAAAGTGAGAGGTTAAAAATCAATCTTACATGCAAATAACAACAACAAAAAGGAATGGATAGCCACACTTATACTACTTCACTAAGCAGATTTACAAATTAAAAAAAGGTAATAGAGGAGTAATTTTATAGTGATCAAAAAGAATAGACCCATCAAGAACACTTAACGTGCACTATTTAATTAATATGCACTAAATGAAGGGACATCAAAATTCATAGAGCTAAAGAATGACAGAGCTATGCAACAGTGGTAGAAAACTTCAACACCCCATTTTCATCAATGAACGGCACATCAACAAGGCAGAAAACCTACAAGGCAAAATAGGGTAAATCAGGAATTGGGCCATACATATGACACAGCAGTACTCAATTCTCTTTTCTCCTCTCATAAGACAAACAGATGAATCTTTAAAAAGACTACTATGAGCATCTTTCTGTCAATAAATTGGAAAATCTAGAAGAAATTAATACAATCTTAGAATCACAATCTTCTGAGGGGCAGAGCCAAGATGGCGACTAGGAAGCAGCTGCTGGTGTGAGCTCCGACGACAACTGCTGGAAAGGGTAGGATACCTGGCCTTCAGCAGGATGGTGAAAAAGGGATCCTAGGTGTGACACCAAGGTGACTATAACTCAATTTGGGTTAGAAAACAACAGAGAAAAAACAAAGGTAATTTTTTTATTATTTCCGAAGCACACCCCTCCCCTCCCCCATAACCAGACCTCAGGGGCTGGAGAGCTGCTACTAGCAGGCTCCCCGCTGAGCTTTTTCTTTACCAAGATTCCTGGCTCACCAGGGGTGTCATTCCAACCCTTTTCCTTTCTGATTCCCTTTGCTCTTTTTTTTTTTCCCTTCTAAGTGGCTCAAACCCAATTAGAGTGACAAATATCTGACCAATCAGAGCCTCACCCCACCGGGAAAAGACTACCTGGAGGTTTTTTGTTTGTTTGTTTTTTAACATTTGGTTGTCCTTGCTCAGGGTGCCTGAGCCAATCAGGAGCCGTCCAAGCTGCAGACTGAATGTTAAGGGTTTTTTACTCTGCTCTACTTTATTATTACTATTATATATACATGTGTCCCTTCAACCCTCCCCCACTCCTTCAGGTTGACTAAAATTAACTCTTAGTGTATTTTCCAATGCTAGGTGACCGAGTGTCCTATTCATTGTGAGAGGAACTTACTTCACCTTGCCTACCTCCTCTATCCACTTTTCCCCTTCTCCCTCTTCCTAGCTAATTAAATTAAAAAATAACTCTTTCTTTTCACTGCTTTTTTTCCTTCTCTCTTTTCTTTTTTTCCTTGTCTTCCTTTCTTCCTTTCTCCTTCTTCTGCTCTCTTAATTCACTGATACTTGTTTGTGAATTACATTAGGAAGAAATCTGATTCAGAGTGGACTCTCTTTGTGTGTGTCTCTTCTCTACTTCCTTTTCTCCTCTTGCTACCCCTAGAATTTACAGTGTACAGTAGATTTGCATAATTGTCTATTCGAGCTATCCCTTTTTTCCTGTCTCTTTCTTTTTCATCTGGATTTGGTGGCTGTTTTTCTTGGACTGGAGGCATTGTTTGGCTAACTGGTATTGGTTAAACTGCTTCAATCTTTCCTTCAGTTACTATTGTAATTTCTGAGGTTGGTGATTGCATTTGTCATAAAGCTATTCAGTATAGCGTGGCTTGAACTCAAAACACAATAACTGAGGAACAACAGAAAATAAAAATAAAAAACACATCAATAAAAAAATGATTAAAACAAAAGCAAAAAAAAAAAAAACTGCTACTACAATGAATGAAGACAAGAGCCCAGAAGAAACTACAAATCAGTCAGAAGTAACCATAGATAAGAAAAGTATGCAAGCAATAGTAAACTTAATAATCACAAGAAAGGAGGACACCTATGGAGGAAAGGGCTAGCAGAATTAGGGAAACAACAGATGAGACCATAAAGGAAAATACTAGTTACCTTAAGGCAATTAGAGAACTGAAAGTTGAAATAGCTGAACGGAAGAAAGAAGCTGCGGGAAGGGAAAGCAGACTAACAGAAGCAGAAAACAGAATTAGCCAGACAGGGAATGAGCTACAGAAAACTAAGAAAGAGGTAAAGGAGCTCAAAAAGAGATTGAGAGACACTGAAAAGAACAACAGAGACATATGGGATGATCTTGAAAGAAGTAACATTCGTATAATTGGGCTGCCAGAGGAAGAAAGAAAGGAAGGGGAAGGAAACATTCTAGAGGCAATTATAGAAGAAAACTTCCCAGACCTGAACAACAGAAAGGACTTTAAGATTCAAGAGGCCCAGACAGTCCCAAACAGAAGACACCAAGGCACAACACAGTTACAATGAAAAGAAGTAAGAATAAAGAAAGGATCCTAAAGGCTGCAAGAGAAAAAAAAAGTCACATACAGAGGAAAACCCATAAGACTTATCAACAGACCTCTCCACTCAAACTCTAAAAGCCAGAAGAGTATGGCAAGATATCTATAGAGCCCTGAATGAAAAAGGGTTTCAACCAAGGACAGTATATCCTGCTAGACTTTCATTCAAGCTACATGGAGGGATGTGAACCTTCTCAGATAGACAACAGTTAAAGGAGGCAACCATCACCAAACCTGCCATAAAACAAGAACATCACCATAATACTTGCAATATATCAGAGCAAATAAAAAATTGTTGAATAATGGCACTACAATTCATTAAATCCATAATATCAATAAATGTCAATGGCTTAAACTCACCCATCAAAAGGCACAGACTTGGAGGATGGATCAGAAAACATAATCCAACCATATGCTGCTTGCAAGAATCCCATATGACCCAACAAGATAAACACAGACCTAAAGTGAAAGGATGGAAAACTATCATACAGGCTAATGGACGACAAAAAAAGGTAGGAACAGCCATTCTCATCTCAGACACAATAGATTTTAAATTAAATAAAGTAATAAAAGATAAGCGAGGCAATTACATGATGATTAGACAATGAATCAGTCGAGAAAACTTAATTATTAACATCTATGCACCCAATGAGGGACCATCTAAATACATCAAACACCTACTGAAAGAACTACAAAAATACATCAATAATAATACAGTAATAGTGGGATACTTTAAAACTCCATCCTCACACTTAGATCAACAAAGCAGAGAATCAAAAAAGAAACAAGAGAATTAAATGAAGAGATGGACAGACTAGACCTCCTGGACATTTTCAGAGTTCTTCACCCTAAAAAACAGGAATACAAATTCTTTTCTAATCCACACAACACATACTCAAGAATAGACCACATGTTAGTTCACAAAGACAGCATCAACAAACTCAATAGCACTGAAATCATCCCAAGTATCTTTCAGACCACAATGGAGTAAAGCTAACATTTAACAACAAACAGAAAATTACTAAAAGACACAGAGTTCGGAAACTAAACAACATACTGCTTGGGTAAGAGAGACACTCAAGCAAGAAATTCAAATGTTCCTGGAAACAAATGAAAATGAAGACACAACCTATCAAAATATTTGGAACACAGCTACAGCAGTATTGAGAGGGAAACTCATAGCCATGCAATCACATATTAAGGAACAAGAAAAAGCTCAAATAAACGACCTTACCTCACACCTTAAGGACTTAGAGGAAGAGGAACAAAGGAACCCTAAAGCAACCAAAATGACAGAAATCACTAAAATTAGAGCAGAAATAAACAACATCGAAAATAAGAGAACCATACGAAAGATCAATGAAGCCAAATGTTGGTTCTTTGAAAAATTAAACAAGATTGACAAACCCCTAGCCAGACTCACTAAAAAAAGGGAGAAGACTCCAATTATTAGAACTGTAAATGATAAGAGGAGATATCATAACTGATACCACAGAAATCCAGAAAATCATGTGAAACTTCTAAGCTAGAAAATCTGTAAGAAATGGAAGAATTCCTAGAAATATATGCCCTTCCAAAACTGAACCAAGAAGAACTACAAAACCTAAATATACCAATCACAGACAAAGAAATCGAAACCGTTACTAAGAATCTCCCCAATAACAAGATGGCTTCACAAACAAATTCTACAAAACCTTCATGAAACAGTTAATACCCATACTTCTAAAGCTTTTCCACAACATTGAAGAATCAGGAACACTCCCTTTCAGCTTCTATAAAGCCAACATCACCCTGATACTAAAAGCAGATAGGGCCACAGCAAAAAAAGAAAAACTACAGAACAATATCTCTGATGAACATAGATGCCTAAACATTAAACAAGATCTTGGCCAACTGGATACAGCAGTATATCGAAAAGATTGTTCATCATGACCAAGTGGGATTTATCCCAGGAATGCAAGGCTGGTTCAACATACGTTACGTCAATCAATGTCATTCCCCACATCAATAAAAGCAAAGCCAAAAACCACGATTATCTCAATAGATGCAGAGAAAGCCTTTGACAAAATCCAATACCCATTCATGCTCAAAACTCTACAAAAAATGGGAATAGATGGGAAATTCCTGAAGATAGTGGAATCCATATTCCTGAAGATAGTGGAATCCAATGGGACTTACATTCCTATTAAATTGCAGTCATAAAAAACACTATTTAATTAATATGAGAGGGGGAAAACTGATTGTACGTCTCTAACTTTTTAAAACATAGAGTCTTTTTAATACATAGGCTGAGTCTTTGATATGTTGACTCTATCAAAAGCCTAGACTAGGTAGAACAGAAGCAACCGGTGGCATAGCTATATATAAGATGCTGGGTATTACACAGCAAAGCCTAACAAAGGGACCTTTGAAAGTTAACCCAATTCCCAAATAATGTGATGATAACAATAATTATCCATTGTCTGCTTGAACCCTATGACAGTAGGAACCTCACATTTCTACTATAGAGCCTATATTTCCCCCAGTCCTGGAACCTTGGGGTGGGGTGCACTTTCCTGCATGCTTCTTTCAATTCATACCAAATAATATTGCATCTGCCAATTTCAAGCTAATCAACGCAATGAGTGCCACCCCAGCATGTTTCACTTCAGACTGTGTCCAGAGCCTTCAGGTGTGGAATGACAACCCTTCAGCTTCATTACTTGGGTGAGACCTTTCCTTTCATAGTATTCTCTAATTCCATTCCAGGTGGTTCAACTCCTAACAAAGTCCCAAAACCTAGATATAGACCAGGTCCCCTGAGATAGAGCATATACGTCCACACATATCCATAAACTAGGGCAAACTATACACCTGAAAGCAGAAGTACACAATAGTCTGCAGTGAGTACCTCCCAACACTTCATCTGCACTATTCCAGCCTTCAGGTCCATAATGGTTCAACAATTTGTTTGGCTTTGTATGTTAACTCTTTTTTCAGTCACCAGGTTCCAGATGCCAGTATGATGCCAACCAGACCTCCCTGGACAGATGACCCTACCAATGTGTCCTGGAGCTCAGCTTCCCCAGAGCCCCACACTACTAGGGAAAAGAGAGAGGCAGACTGGGATTATAGATTGACCAGTCAACGCCCATGTTCAGTGGGGAAGGAATTACAGAAGCCAGACCTTCCACCTTCTGCAACCCACAATGACCTTGGGTCCATACTCCCAGAAGGATAGAGAATGGGAAAGCTATCAGGGGAGGGGATGGGATATAGCAATCTGGTGGTAGGAACTGTGTGGAGTTGTACCCCTCCTATCCTACGGCTTTATTAATGTCTCCTTTTTTAAGTAAAAAATTAATTAATTAAAAAAAGAAATCATGATAATGCTGATTGGAAAGAAGCAAAATAAAATCAAACAAATAAAAAAAAGTATCACAATCTTCTAAGAATGGATCAGGAGGAAACTGAGAGCCTGAATATATCACAAAGAAACTAAAATTGTAATTGAAAAGTCTCCATAAGAAGTGGTGCACATGGTAGAGCGAAAGTGTGAGACCCTGGATTCAACCTCTAGTACATCAAAAGTAATTTAAAAAATACTATTTATGGTATGAAACACATCAGTTTTTTTGATACACATTGTAAATGAATCTAGCTGATGTCCACCATCTAATATATATATATATATACATAGTAAAAAGACAAAAAGTATGTGTTTAGATTTATAACTGAAGGATGTCAGTTTCAATAATACTAAGAAACTATTACTATTTTAAAAATATATAATAAAAGGGCCAGGCAGTGGCAAACTTGATAGAATGCATACATTGCCATGCACAAGGACCCAGGTTCAGGCTTCCAGTCCCCACCTGCAGTGGGGTGGGGGGCTTCACAAAACAGTGAAACAGTGCTACAGGTGTTTCTCTTTCTCTTTCCCTCTCTGTCTCTCCTTCCCCTCTCAATTCCTCTCTTTTGTATCAAATCAAAAAAGGAGGGGGAAAAAAGGAGAGAAACAGTCATCAGGGGCAGTGGATTCATCTTGTAGGCACTGAGCCCCAACGATTTCCTGGTGGAAATAAAAACTAAGATGGAGTTAGAAATTGAAAGAGGGTAAGAGAGACCTACAGCACTGCTTAACTGCTCATGAAGCTTCTTCCTTGTAGGTGGGGCCTGGGGGTTTGAACCTAGGTCCTGTATACTCAACCAGGTATACCACCATCTGGTCCCTGATAAGTAATTTTTATTACCTAGTACCCCCAGGAACTAACAATGTCTGTTCTCCTTTCTGAACCTATGTATTCATCTACTTTAAGTACCTCAGATAAATGAAGTTTTACAATATTTATAATTTTGCTACTAGCTTATTTCACTTAGCAAAATATCTTCAATGTTCACTTATATAGTAGCATTCTTCAGAATTTTTCTCCTTTTAAATGGTTTAACAACATACCTTTGTATGAATATTCCATTTTTGTATACCCATTTATCTACTAGTAAACATCTGAGTCTATGCCTTTTCACTATTGTAAATAATATTACTATGAACACTGGTGTGAAAATACTAGCAAGAGTCCCTGCTTTGAAGACTTTAGGGTACATAATTATGTGGTAATGATATGAAACATTTATACCAGGCTAAAAGTATAAAAAAAACAATGGCAACCAACCTAACACTTGTATTCTGTGAAAACTATGGTGGTAAATAAATAAATAAATATTAAAAATAAACCTTTTAAATACATATAATAAAATAGTCTTTGGGGCTTATAACAAAAATATTTCTTATTATTATAGCAAGTGGAATAATGTCTTAATGCTTAAACTTTCCATATTATATATCAAGTAGTGATATACGTTGTAAATAATATACATTATTTACAAATAACAAAATTCAAAGGACTAGAAGATAAATCACCTAGTAGAGTACATGGTTTCTTATGCATGAAAACCTGAGTTCAAATCTGGAACCATGGAAGTGGTAGTAGTGGATGGCTCTATAAAGTGTGTAGTGATGCTGTGGTGTCTCTCCCTGTCTCTCATCTGCAGCATTGGAACTAAAACAAACAAAAAGACTTGGGGTATTAGAACTGCACAAGTACAAGGTCTCAGAACTGCAAAAAATTCAGTAAGGATAGTCTTTATAATCTCTAAAGCGGGGCTGGGTGGTGGTATATCCAGTAGTGTGCCCATGGTACAATGTGCAAGGACCCAGGTTCAAACCTCTGTTTCCTACCTGTAGGGAGGAGCTTCATGATTGGTGAACTAATACTGCAGTTCTCATTCTCTCTCTCTCCCTTCTCTCTCTTTTGCTCTCTATCTCCCCCTCATTCCCCCATTTTCTCTCTGTATCTATCAAGAAAGGAATAAAAAAAAGGGTTTTATGGCTTCATGGTGCAGGCAGGGCATCCCAGCAATAATCCTGGTAGCAATTTTAGAAAGTTTACAATTGAGGAAAATTATGATTACAAACTTGCCCATAGTCATATTTATAGCTGATGGTCAGGTTGGGATTTGAAACAAATCACAGTTCCTGACATGTAATAAAGGCTCAATAAATGGAAGCTATTATAATTCTTTCTCTCTCTTTTCTCCCCCTCCCTCTCTGTGTGTGGTTAGATTATTGATTGGCAATAGTTTTGGCCACTGGTGGTGAAGGAGATCAAATCTGGGACCTCGCACATTTAATTTCTGTGTGTTACCATTAATTACGGTAGCCCTAATCCTTTAATTATGTTTCAACTTCTAAATTACTCTAAATTATTATAAAAATAGAATGAAACCATCTTAGAACCAGTTTATATTTGGAAAAATATAAAAGGAAATAGAAACATATGGCTTATTTGCAAGTGGAAAACCTTAGCCAGATGCTAAGATCCTGAGATCCAACATGTATCAGGGTTGACAGAAAATACTTCAGTCACAATAAAGTTAATCTGAAGAGTCTGGAAGGACAGAACCTAGACACTTCAAGATGGGAGAATATCACATGTGCCAGTGATAAGAACTCCTGGAAGAGTATTTATTAGTAAAATCACATGACATCAAAAGAACAGGAGAATGACAAGTGAGTAATATTCACTTTTGCTAATGGAGATGGCTCTAAGAATAAAGTAATGAGACTTCGCATCATAAGCAATCCTTTTACTAGTATATTTCAAATTTTCTTATGGAACTTAATAGTACTCTTTTTTTTCTTTTTGCCTCCAGGGTTATTGCTAGGGCTTGGTGCCTGCACTACGAATTCACTGCTCCTGGAGGCTGTTTTTCCCCATTTTTTGTTGCCTTTGTTGCCCTTGTTGTTGTTATTGCTGTTGTTGTTGGATAGGACAGAGAGAAATTGAGAGAGGTGGAGAAGACAGAGAGGAGGAGAGAAAGATAAGACACCTGCAGGCCTGCTTCACTGCTTGTAAAGCTACCTCCCTGCAGGTGGGGAGCCAGGGGCTTGAACTAGGATCCTTGTCCTGGTCCTTGCACTTTGTGCCATGTGCACTTAACCTACTGTACTACTGCCTGAAACTCCCCCCTTTTAAACATACAACAGTTTTATTTATTCATTTATATTGAGAGGGAATATTATTTTAAAAGACTGTTGTCTCTGGGGTGAAAGTTCACATATCCCCAAAATATGTACTAGCATACCTCACCGACCACCAAAGTACCATCTCTTTCCACCATTAGAAGGTATTGGGCCACCTCTCTCTTTAGCCCCTTTCCCTCTCACACTTTTGTAACCTTAGATATGCAGACACAGAATGAATGTTTATTAATGATGTTCTTAGGTAAACACAACCCAGGAGCAACTGTGAAAGCACAAATTACTTCCTAGGTGTGGGATATATATCTCCTGACTCAGGTGGATGGAGTAAATAGTTCATTTTACCCCAGAATATTTTTCAAAAATGGAAGCTACTCACTGCCCTAATACAACTTTCTAGTCCCTTTCTCTACTCTGACACCATTTCCTCAGACAATATTCTTATCCAACTACAGGTCAGTTATCAAACTCAAGCAAAAACTATCATAATTGTGTGCCCCTCCCAAAATGGACTTTCTAGCTTTCTTCTACCCTAAGACCCCTAATCTCATCTGCTCTATTCCTACCTTTTGATTCCTGTTCATTAACCAATTTCTCTCAATTTATGTCCTGTCACCTTCCAGACACCAAGTTGCTGATGCTACCATGATTTCATTCTGACTTCTCTGGGTAGACGACTTTACCAATGTGTCCTGAAACCTTGCCTCTACAGAGCTCTGGCCCACTAGGAAAAGAGAAACAGGCTGGGGGTATGGACTGACCTGCCAATGCCCATATTCAGCAGAGAAGCAAGTACAGAAGCCAGAACTCCTACCATCTGTACCCCCAAAACAGCCTTGAGCCATACTCCCAGCAGGGGAGACATGATAGGAGGAAGAAGATAAGAGGGCTCTGACCTCCAGCTCCATCAGCACACACAGAGAGAGAGGAGGAAAAGAGGAGGGACATATGGAGACAGTAATGAGTAATGAGTGGCTTGGAGGGGGAGAGAGGATTGCAGGTGTCTTATCTTTCTCTCTTTCTGTCTTCTCTACCTCTCTCGATTTCTCTCTGTCCTATCCAACAACAACAGCAATAACAACAACAAGGACAACAAAGGTAACAAAAAATCCTCTTCCCTGATTCAGCTTGCCAGTCCTATTTTCAACTCTAACATCATCTCCCCAGATAATACCTTTAGCGCACCTGCATGTTAGCTGTCAGGCTCAGGCAAAAATTAGTAAAGTCATGGGCCCCTTGGAATATACCTAAAATAGACTTCTTAACTTCTTCCAACATGAAGACCCCAATGTCATCTGCTACATTCTTACCTTTAGGCTCCTGATTATTAAACAATTTGTTCTCCTTTATATCTTAATGCTTTTCACCTACCAAGCTGCAGATGCTACTATGACACCAACCTGACTTCTCTGGGAATATAAGCTCATCAATGTATCCTGGAACCCCATCTCTCCATAGCCCTGCCCCACTAGGGAAAGATAGAAACTGGCTGGGAGTATAGATCAACCTGTCACTGTCCATGTCCAGAAGAGAAGCAATTACAGAAGCCAGACCTTCCACCTTCTGCACCCCATAATGATGCTGGGTTCATACTCCCAAAAGGATAAAGAATAGGAAAACTTCCAATGGAGGGGATGGGATACAGAACTCTGGTGGTGAGAATTGTATAGAATTGTACCCCTCTTGGAAAAACTGATTGAATGTTTCAAACTTTTAAAGCACAGACTGAGTCTTTTTAATATATAGGCTGAGTCTTTGATATGTTGATTCTTTTAAAAGCTTAGACCAGGGAGAACAGAAACAACCGGTGGCACAGATATATACAAATAATGTCAAAGGACATAAATTATGGTGATGTTGTGTATGATACAGCAAATCCTAACAAAGGGATATTTGAAAGTTAACCCAATTACCAAATAATGTGATTATAGCAATCACTATCCATTGTCTTCTTAAACCCTAAACAGCAGGAACCTTCTGCTTCCTCTATAGAGCCTATATTTCCCTCAGTCCTGGAACCTCTAGGGTGGGGCTCACTTTCCTGCATGCTTCTCTCAATTCATATCAAATGATATTGCATCCACCGACCCCAACCTCATCCATCCAATGAGTACCACCTCAGCATGCTTCACTTTAGACTGTGTCCAGAGACGACAGGCATGGAATATCAACCCTTTGCCCTCATTACTCAGGAGAGACCTTTCCTTTCATAGTATTGTATAATTCTATTCCAGGAGGCTCAGTTCCTAACAAAGTCCCAAAACCTAGATACAGACCAGGTCCCGTAAGATAGAGCATATGTTCAAATGTATCCATAAATTGGGGCAAAATATATACCTTAAAAAATACACAATAGTCTGTAGTGAGTCAGTATAAAGTTCATAATGAAATAGTGTCTACTTAGACTTAGATACCCTCCTCACCTACTTCCTATTACAGTTTTCTTACTCACTCCAAAGCTAACCCTATCAAAGCAAGGACTGTAAAAGCTGAATAAGGGCAAGAGACTGGCATACTTTAACAATGACTTTTTAGCCACCATCAGGCCACCCATCAGCTGGGGCCCTAATCAGGGAGTCCTGAGATGCCCAAACAGACATGATGGGCTTAGACTTTGAATAAATCCCTCTCTCCATCATTACTAGTTATTCCTATCAGGAAGAACACAATAGACCCTTTTGTGAGCCTCCATAGGACCAAGCCCTCAACTTGGATCAACAATGGTACAGAATGTTCCATCCTCTGAAGGACAATATACACTATGCTACAACTCAGGAAGATGGGTCAAAATTGGGACAGTGTTGGTATGTTTCTAGTTCTGTTTCTGGGATCTAGTTCTGCTTCTGTTACATTGCTTGACATTGTGGTCTATTTACATGGTCTTTTCTGTTATATTGGTTTGGTCTCACTCCCCCCACCTCTGGGAGATTTGGTTTAGCCCTTGCTAGTTTTGTGCTTCTCCCTCCTCCCCGCCCCTATCCTACGTACTTCCAGGGTTCCTGACTCTACTGCCGGAGAAGAAAGATGGAGGAGCACATGGTGTGGTGATTAGGTGTTGGACTATTTGCCCGCTCGTGAATAAAGATTAAACTGCGTTCTCAGCTCAGCTACGAGTTTTTGGTCATCTGTTACCGACCCGTGAAGACAGCCAGGAGAAAACGACAGGACAGCTTGGAATGTTCCTACTCATGACCACAGAATGTGAGCTCTGATCTAGAGGGATGCAGAGGTCACATAGGCTCCTAAGCTGAATATGGGTCCCAGACCACATCAAATCGATGGGGTTTACAGTCAACAATATTTATACACCTTTCCCATATTAGGGAGCTACTCTCTTCCCTGATCCAGCTTTCTGTCCCTTTTCCAGCCATGACATCACCTCCCCAGACAATAACTTGGATCCACCTGCATATCAGATTTCAGGCTCAGGGGAAAAAACAATCACAAACAACTAGGATAGCCACAGGCACTTTGGAATATAGCTAAAATATGCCTACTAGCTACCTACAAAATGGAGGAACCCTCCACTCTTCATCTGCACTATTTCAGCCTTTAGGTCCATTATTGGTCAACAATTTGTTTGGCTTTGTATGTTAACTCTCTTTTCAACCACCAGATTCCAGATGCTATCATAATGCTCACCCGACTTCCCTGGACAGACAACCCCACCAATGTGTCCTGGAGCTTTGCTTCCCCAGAGCCCTTCCCCACTAAGGAAAGAGAGAGATAGGCTGTGAGTATGGATCGACCTGTCAACACCCATGTTCAGCACAGAAGTAATAACAGAAGCCAGACCTTCCACCTTCTGCATCCCACAATGACCTTGGGTCCATACTCCCAGAGAGTTAAAGAATAGGAAAACTATCAGGGAAGGGGATGGGATACAGAGTTCTGGTGGTGGGAATTGTGTGGAGTTGTACCTCTTTTATCCTATGGTTTAGTCAATGTTTTCTTTTTATAAATAAAAATTTTTTAAAAAGAATTGTACCCCTCTTATCCTATCTTTGGTTCATACTCCCAGAAGGATAAAGAATAGGGAACCTTCCAATGGAGGTGATGGGATAGGGAACTCTGTTGGTAGGAATTGTACCACTCTTATCCCACAATCTTGTCAATCATTATTACATCACTAATAAAATTACAAAAAAGGGAGTGCCTGAAATCTTACTTACTGGGAAAGTCTTGTGATATTCTTAGATAAAGGAATGTACCTGCTTTATCATTATTATCTTTACTTATTAATTGGATATAGTTAGAAATCAAGAGGGAAGGGGGAGATAGGGAGAGATACAGAGAGATACCTGCAGCACTGCTTTACCACTTACAAAGCTTTCTCCCTCAAGTAGGGACTGGGGACTTAAACCTGGATCCCTGTGCATTGTAACATGTACACTCAACCAAGTGGAACCACCACCCAGCCCCAGGTACACACCTGTTAAGAATCAACTAGACATGTTTTCTAAACATGAAGGCTTTAGGTAAAATCAATAGAATTTCTAACAACAAATATCAAGAAATCTGGGATCAGAAAATATCAACAGAATCATGCTAAAAACACAATTGTAATTGGACAAAGATAAATTACCTGACTTGGAAAGAGAAGTAAAATCTACAATTTTCCATTGCTAAAAGCAAAGACTATGAGACAAGCACACAACGGAGCATGCACTAGCATGTGTGTGGTGCTAGGAGCCTCATGCATGTAACTCCTGTACTACACTACCAAGTTACCTCTCCATTCACAAGTTCTGACTTTTTAAATGACCACAAATATTAAAATAAAACACCAAGCATACAACAAATGTATGTTTAATGATGACAAACTGGAACACAAAGGAGAAGGAGCTGAAAGCTATATTCCATGGACATATTCTATACTTGATAAGTTGTTTGTTAAGAGGAGGAAGAAGAAGAGGAAGAGGAGGAGAGAAAGAAGAAAGCAAGAGTTAAAAGAGGGAGCAATGGTTTCTCAAAAGATAGATACACAGAGAAATCAGGAGATAAAAGGGGAAGTCAAGTAGCTTGGCTAGAAAGGATTCTGTGCAGCTAAAGCAACACAATAAAAGGCATGGTCAAGCACTTACTTCAACCCCTTGTAGAACAGTCTCTTATAGTCAACATTTATTACTGTGATATTTTCTTCTATAAGAGTTTTAACTGGGATGAGTCTAGCCACTTGCTGGAATCCAGGAGCTCTTGTCTTGACATATGACCTCTGAGAACCAGACAACCAATAAACCTGTAAGGAGAAATAAGAAATCTCTTTGGTGAAAATCTCTATGTATATTCTGCCCCATCTAATATGAGTAGAAACATATTTAAGCACTGGTAATAGCCCATATGGAGTAGAAAGAGATCTGGACTTTTGTAAGAGTCAACCTGGTCTAATGTTGTCAACTCTTTTATATCACTTTATAGTGATTCATTCTGGAGCTGGTTTTTCTCAGTTAATATCATGAGTCAAAGGCCCATTGTGTGCAGTCAACATTTATGAGTTCGTAGCTATGGGTGAAAGGTGGAAATCACAGGCATTTCTTTTGATAATGCTAAAATTCATCTATGAAGGAAGGGGAGATATCTCAAGTTTAAAGAACTAGACTTGCCTAACTCTTTACCCCTATCCCACCCTCCTGGCAGCACTACAAGTCAGAGGTGAAAGGTGCTCTAGTTTTTCACATGAAAAAATTTAAAACAGGCATGGTCAAGATGGGTAACTAGAATGGTCTGTTTTTCTTCACCCATACAACAACAAAGCCACAACATATACAGAAGCCTCCACAGGAAGCAGACTTGGATCTTCAGTTTCCATAGCAAGAAAAAAAAGTTCTGTATCCATAAGCGGAGAGATATGCTCACCAAAGGTAAAAGGCCACTCTACTTGACATTAAGTTACAATCAAGAAGAGAGAGAACTTTCATGTGGTGAGCTGTCAGAACTGAAATCCCAGCACAACAATCTTATGCAGTTTTGTGCCTACAACCTTACAACAAAAGAAAGTAAGTCATATAAAGTTATAAAGTTGGGGTGACGACCTTCCCCAGATCAGGTTATAAAGAGTAGTCCTGATAGATACAGTCATTTTAGAACCTAGTTTCCACTCAAGCAGGTCCTGGGTGCAGGGTTAGGGAGAAGTGCTCCAATTATAGTGCATGCTCATAGAGATCTGTTCTCCCACCAGTCTGTGGAACACTGCAAGTTCAAACTTCTGATCATTAACCAGGTTGACTTAGCCAAGGTCTAGCAACTGTAAAGCCTTGGTCACTGTCAAGATCCATTCAAACATGGTCCACAGCTCTGGTATTCACACAGCATCACATAATGGGGGAACAAAGGGAATCAATAGCTCCAACAGACAAACAGAGCAGCTTGAAGCGAACCCCAAATTCAATAGAATCATATAAACCTGTTTACTATTTGAAAGTTATGTTACAGGTGGGGGTAGATAGCATGTTATGGAAAGTCTCTCCTGCCTGAGGTTCCAAAGTCCCAGGTTCACTCCCCCACACCACCATAAGCCAGAGCTGAGCATTGCTATGGTAATAAATAAATAAATAAATAAATAAATAAATAAATAACCCAAAGCTATGTTCCTAGGGATATGCACTGAAATAAAAAGTTCAATGGAATACATCTTCAACAAAGTAAGAAAAGGTGTGAAAGAAGTCATAAAAGAAATGGGGTCAAGGCCTAGGAAGATAGCACAATGGTTATAAGAAAATACTTTCATCCCGAGGCTCTGTGGTCCAAGGTTCAATCCCCCACACCTCTGTAAGACAGAGCTGAGCAGTACTCTGGGAAAAAAAACAGAGAGATAAAGAATGTAATGTAATAGAGTGAAACACCAGCAGGAGAAAGAAGTGAAAGGCTAAACTGGTGAGTTGGAAGGCAGGTTAGAGGAAGCCATTCCAACAAACACCAGTTAAAACAAAAAACTGAAAAAAACAATAATAGAGAGTTGTGGAACTACATGAAAAGGACTATCTGAGTCATAGGGGTTCCAAACTGAAGCAAGAAAATTTTTTCTTTTGTCACTGCTAGGCCTTCACCACCCTGAATGATTATTTTCAGAGAGAAAAGAGATGCCACAGAACTAAAGCTTTCCCCAATGGTCTGCCATGTGATATATCAGGAGCTTGAACCTGAGCCAAACACATGGAAAAGCAGACATGCACTTATCTATCTTGCTGACCTGAAAAGCGAGATAATTCATATTCAATGAAATATAATCAGAGAATTTCCCTAAAGAGGGAGGCAGATCCTTACATCTGGTAAGCTTGGTTCAACTGCTATGGAGACCAATTTGGAGAACTCAGAAGACTAGAAATAAACCTGCCCTATGACCCTGAAATTCCTCTCCTGGGGGTATAGTCTAAGGAACCAAACATACCCATTTAAAAACATCTGTGTATACCTATGCTTACAGTAGCATACTTTGTAATAGCCAAAAACCCTGAAGCAACCTAGGTGTCCAATAACAGATGAGTGGCTGAGAAAGTGGTAATATATACACAATGGAATACTACTCAGCTATTAAGAATGATGAAATTCACCTTCTCTACCTCATCTTGGATGGAGTTTTAAGGATTCATGTTAAGTGAGAAGAGCCAGAAAGAGAAGGATCAATATAGGATAACTTCACGCATGGATGGAAGTTAAGAAATAAAAACAGAAAGGGGAAACACAAATAAGAACTTGGACTGGGTTTAGTGTACTGCATCTAAATAAAGGACTCTGGGGCGGTGGATGCAGGGATGGAGGGTCTTTCAGGTCCTGGTGCATGATAGTAGGCTGGGAGTGAGAGTGTTTTGAAGAAAACTAAGAAATTTTTCACTTTTATCGACAACTGTATCTACTGTATGCCCTTCATGTCCCTAAGAAAAAATATAATAGAAATCTAAGCTCAATAGTACACATAATAATTAAAGTGGCAAAGATGAAAGATGAAATTTTAAAAACAGCTAGAGAGAGGGGCAGGATATGGGTCACTTGGCAAAACACACACTGGGGTTGAAACTCTGGTCATGACATGGGAACAACACACAGAAGGGTATTTCAAAATCAGTGAAGCAGTGGTATCTCTTGTTCTCCTCTGTTTCTCATCTTTAATTAAAAAAGTAAAATAAAAGGAATAGTTGCTGGAAGTGGTTCCACCCCAGTGAAGCCTTGGTGGCATTAAAAAAAAATGAACTAGAGAAAAGCAAAGTCAAATATAAGGAACTCTTGCAATACCACCAGCTAATTTCTCAACAGAAAGTCTTACACTTAGAAAGGACTGGCAAGATGTAGGATATATTTATTTTTGAATGGAAAAAGACATCCCCTCAAGTGTATTCTTTTAATATTTTTAAAATTGCCACCAGGGTTATTGCTGGGACTCAATGTTGACACTACAAATTCACCAGCAGCCATTTCTTTTCTTTTCTTTTTCTTTTACTATTTCATTTGATATGACAGAGAGAAATTGAGAGGGGAGTGGGAGAGAGCAAGAGAGAAAAAAAGATACCTGCAGACCTGCTTCATTGCTTGTGAAGTGTTACCCTGCAGGTGAGGAAAAGGGCCATGAACCCAGGTGTCTGAGCATGTTCAACAAGGTATGTCACTATCTGGCACCCAAGACTGTTCTATTATAGATAGGTGATCAGTCAGGTTTGAAAGAGTAAGGAAGAGTTTTTCAGGTGGGCAGTGGGTGGTGTAGTAGATAAATTATGGTACTCTTAAACATGAAGTCCTGAGTTTTATCCTTCTGTTGTTTTCTGTAGTTCAGCTATTTTGTTACCCTGTTCTGATACTGTATTACCTTGTTCAGCTACTTGTGCTCTTAGCTCAGATATTTCTGCTTTCAGCGTTCTAATTACCTTGAGATAGTTGCTGTTTCCCCATTTCTGATAACTTTACTTTCAAATTCTATTCACTCCTGTGACTAATGCCTCAATTAGTGTTTGCATCTTGTCCTCATTCTTCTGTGCTTCTACCTTTTGGGGGGGTTATCTGGGATTTGTCCTAGATTATTTCTCCAATGTTTCTTCTTGGTTTAACCATTGCATATAGTGTGTTATGAGGCCTCTCTCCATACTATTCAGTCCACTAATCACACTTACCTGGATTGACTTGTGTATTTAAGTAAGGTACTTTAAAAGTTGACAATCGTGGAAATTGACAGTTGTTTCTATGCTGTCTCAATCCTTGAGGTGAAGCACAGTGACTGTTAAACCCTCTTTTGTTCTTTATCTTCCCTGTAGGCTACGGGAGCCTGTGGGCTTTTTAACTCTTAAGTAGATTTTTTTACCTTAATTACTCACTCCAAACCAAGAGGTCAAACAGGGTGGAGGAGAGATCACACAGTGACTCCCATGACCCCCAAGCGTCCAAAGCCCCGGCCCAATTTGGCTTCTCTGACAGCAGCAAGAGCTAAGATGGGCAGCACTCCTTGGCCCTGTAAGTTTCTAAACAAATCCTGTTTGTACTCCGTGGGTTCTGAGGCAGTTATTCAATGTGTCTCTGAATGCATGGGGAGAACAATGTGGAAAGGCTGCCACCATACAGCCCTACTTCCAGACCACTGGGAGTGTATGTCTTCTCCTGAGTTGCCTGATCAGGTCTCTGCCCCCGATGTCAGCACAGGGCCTCCCTGCTGCTGCTCCAGCCTCCAAGGGACAGTAGCAATGGAGACTCACAGTTGCATTTGGTCAGCCTTAGGGGATCCTCTCTTCCATTCAGCAGTCTTTTTTGTTAGTAAAATGGATTGGAGGTGGTGCCTCAACTGGCAAACTGACAGACTGTTTCCATCTGCTCCCCAGCAGATACAGGCTTTCAGCCCTAGGAATCTCTCCTCAGGCCCTTCTCTGTCTATGAACCACATGTGTTTGCGCTCACCTGTGACATGGTGGGTTCCCAAGGTATTCTGAGTCTTGTCTTGTGTTCTCAGGTGATCTTCTTTGTTATTCTTAGGAGACAGGGGAGAGTAGAGAGATGCAGCTGCTGCTTCTCTGTAGCCCTGACTCTGGAAGTCTTAAAAAAAAATCTCATTGTTGTCTTTATTTACATTTCTGAAAATCAGTGACTTGAAGCATTTTTTATGTTTGCTGGCCTTTGGACATGTTCTTTGGTAAATATTCTTTCATATCCTCTCCCCATTTTTGGATGGGGTCACTTGTTTTTTCCTTGCTGAGTTCTTTATAAGTTTTTGGTTATTAGCCTCTTTGGATATGGCATGCAAAGATCTTCTCCTATTCTGTAAAGGATCTCTTTATTTGCTGTGCAGAAGCATTTTTTTTTTTTTACTATTAGTGATTTAATAATGATCAACAAAATAACAAGACTGTGGGATACAAGGGTACAATGCCATATAATTCCCAACACCAGAGTTCCATATCACGTCCCCTCCATTAGAAGCCTCCCTATTCTTTATCCCTTTGGGGGGTATGGACCAAAGATCTTTATGGAGAGCAGAAGGTGGGAGGTCTGGCTTCTGTAATTGCTTCTCTACTGGACATGGATGTTGGCAGGTTGAGTCGGTATACCCCCAGTCTATTTATATATGATCTTTTTAAAAAAGTTATCCAATTCCTTTCTGATAGTTCTATGTTGGTGACAAGCTATGTCATTGCAAGTATATATATTTGCACTATACAATATTTGCACTATATATACTATATATTTACTATGTATATTATATATACTATATATAATATATAGTATATATATACTATATATTTGCACAAATGTATATATTTGCACTATACTCTAGTGAGTGCTGATTTTTATTTGGTCTGGAATAGTAAATAGGCTCTTTACCAGGGTCATTCCAAGATTGTCAAAGTTAACTGTATAACAAGAATCTCCATTCCTACAGTGTACAAAATTACTTCAGGATGCTGGAAATACATGTTCAACTACTATGTATGTCCCTGGGAAATGGTACCCACCTTCCAACCTTTACCATACTGAGTTAAACATACCAGATGATGCTCAATTTTAGAGTTAAGGATCTCCGTTACTGTTTCTTGGATAAATGAATCCCTATAAGGATGTCCTGGTGGAGGACTGTGAAGATCAAATATCACATATTTTTTTTCCTTCCGTGCAAGTTCCAAATAATCTCTTAATTTTGGAATCTTTTGATTTCTTGCTTTTTGTTCATCAGCCTTTGATAGCTTTTTCATGTTGTAAAATGGCTAAAATATATATTTAATAATTACATCAGAGTACATTGACAACTATCAAAACTATTTCCAAATTGTCTTGTTATTTATAACCCCACATCCAGCCTTATCTCCTATTTGCTCTATTACAAACAACCTATTATGTCCTCTTAACTACTGGCCCTGAGACAAAAGTTGCCAAGAAGAAAAATTAACTGTCATCTCCATAGGTAATTGTGGTATCTGAATTTATTTCTTCTATGTCTAAAAGCAGTTCTATGTGCACTAAAAATTGTCATACAGAAATTCCTTTTCCGCTTTTTTCTGTAACAGAAGATAATAATTTTTTTGTAGTTATTGACTCTTTTATTTACTTTTATTTTATTTTACTTTTTACTTTTATTTTACTTTTTATTTTTATTTACTTTTTATTTTACTTTTATTTACCAGAGCACTGCTCACCTCTGGCTTATGGTGGTGTCAGGGTTTGAACCTGGGAACTCTGGTACCTCAGGTATAAAATTCTGTAGCTGAAACCTCTGTTCTATTTCCCAGGCCCAGAATTCCTGTTCAGTCATACTGGCTTCCCATACATGACATTACTGATCTAGAGTTGTATAATATAAATAAAATGGACTCTGGCTTCAGAATGAATTGGATTCAATCCTACCTTTAACAGTCATATGCTTTTCTTGACATTTCCAATTGCTAAAATGCTATCATTGGGCCAGTGAAATATCCTAGTTGGATAGCACGCTACTTTACCATGTATGTGACCCAGTTTTAAGCCCAGCCCCCCCCCCATCTAAAGGAAACTTCAGTGATGACCTATCTCTCCATCTGTATCTAAAAAAAAAAAAAAAATTATCCTAAGCCTGCAACTAAAGCATTGCAGCCAGTGCCTGTGTTTCTACATATCCCATTGGCTTTGAATAACAGTTTTCAATCCTTTATGTTTTGTCTTTCATATTAAGGGAGTATCTTATAAACAGTATACAGTTAGATTTTTTTTAATTTAATCTGTATGGCCATTCTCTGACTTCTAATTGGTGATTGAGTTCATTTACATTAAAGGCAATTAGTGATTTACATTAAAGGCAATTACTGTCACTATGACTTTGGTGTTCTACTTATGCTTTCATAGTCCTTAAACTTTTTTTGGTAGAATTTATTTGATTAGGTAGGAGTTTACCTGTATTGCACCAAGCAAATGACTCTGGGGAGGGAGGGGAGGATAAAACTCTGTGGGCCTGGTATATAATGAAATTGTATACATGTGTCAATGACAGCACTGTAAAACACTATCCCCCTCCAAAAAAAGAAGGAGCTCATTCTTCATCACTTAAAATATTTTATTTATTGGATAGAGGCTGAGAGGAATAGGGGGGATATCAAGGGAGAGAGACAAAGAAACACCTATAGCACTGCCTCCCTACTTGTAGGTGGGGATCAAAGGTTTGAACCCAGATCCCTGCACACTGTAACATGTGCAACCCAGCCAGGTGGACCACTGGCCACCTCCATTCCTTTTAGTATTTCTTGTAGAGGAGCTCTAGTGTTATAAAATTCTTTTACCTTTTGTTTGTGAAGTGTTCTGTTTCTACCTCACACTGAAAGATAATCTTAATAGAACATAATATATGTGAATGGCAGGTTTTATCTTTGAATATTTAGAGTATCCTTTCCTCCTCCCACTCTGTTATTCTGATAATGAAGATCTTAAAAATTTAATGCTTTTTAGGGAGTTGGGCAGTAGCACAGTGGGTCAAGTGTACATGACATAAAGCACAAGGACTGGTGTAAGGATTCCAGTTCGAGCTCCCAGCTCCCTAACTGCAGGGGAGTTGCTTCACAAGCAGTGAAGCAGGTCTGCAGGTGTCTGTCTTTCTGTCCTCCTCTCTGTCTTCCCCTCCTCTTTCCATTTCTCTCTGTCCTATCCAACAACAACAACAGCAATAAAAACAGTAATAATAATGGCAACAAGGGTAACAACAAGGGCAACAAAATGGGGAAAATGGCCTCTAGGAGGAGTGGATTCATAGTGCAGGCACTGAGCCCCAGCAATAACCTTGGAGGCAAAAAAAAAAAAAAATTCTTGAAGGAGCTAGCATTTGAACTAGGCTTTGCAAGCAAGCAGATAGATTTCAAGATTGTTTTCCAGATTAAATATGATGAAATATTTACATGGCCTAGAAACATGTATAGTACATATTAATATGTGTAATTCATAGTTCAAGGAATTCTTCAGTAAGGAAAGGAAAAGTTTGAAAGAAAAATTCAAATAGAGTTATAGGGTGTGAAGGATAATTTGCATGGAAATTAAGATCAAATGGAAAGTTTAGAAAGTAGACTTGATAGTGCAGAGGAGAGATTATCAAGACAAGAAGATAAAATGACCACAATTTCTAAAAAGGAAGATGATGGAAGAACAGGTTTTAGTCAAAATAAATAAATTCTACGAAAAACATCAGATCCCATTAGAAAGGTAAGTATAAGGATAATAAAAATTCAGGAGGGAAAAAGAAAGGATAGCAGAGACCACATTCAATGAAAATCTTTAAAAAATTTCAAATCTGGTGCCACCAGGATGCTGGCCAGGCTTCCCTGGATTGAAGACCCCACCAATGTGTCCTGGAGCTCAGCTTCCCCAGAGACACACCTTACTAGGGAAAGAGAGAGGCAGACTGGGAGTATGGACCGACCAGTCAACGCCCATGTTCAGCGGGGAAGCAATTACAGAAGCCAGACCTTCTACCTTCTGCAACCCTCAATGACCCTGGGTCCATGCTCCCAGAGGGCTAGAGAATGGGAAAGCTATCATGGGAGGGGGTGGGTTATGGAGATTGGGTGGTGGGAATTGTGTGGAGTTGTACCCCTCCTACCTTATGGTTTTGTTCATTAATCCTTTCTTAAATAAAAAATTTAAAAAAAAGATAAATATCAAAATCTGGGTAATGGACAAAATACAGACATTTAAGAAGCAGAGAGAATATCTGAATTCCTGAATCCAGAAATGACTTTTACCAAGACAGAACATCATAAAAATTATCAAAAGTTGGGCGGTAGTGCAGCAAGTTAAGCACAGGTGGCACAAAGCCCAAGGACAGGTGTAAGGATCCCGGTTCGAGCCCCCGGCTCCCCACCTGCAGGGGAGTCACTTCACAGGCAGTGAAGCAGGTCTGCAGGTGTCTAAAAAAATTATCAAATGTCAAGAACAAATGAAAAATATTGCAAGGTCATCCTGGCTGCCCCTTCCCTTTCCCATTGTCTTGGGAGCCTTCCAATGACTCAGACCCTGTATTTCTGAGACCTGTTCCACCTGTCCTGGGATCTCCAAAAATGAGGATGAGGCAGCTAGCTATGACTCAAGGTTTGTCATCCACATACTCCATTGTATCTGTGCTCAGAGCACATGTCAAGTGAATTCCGTGTTTCTGGCAGGTAATAACACATTGAATTAGTATGGTGAAATAAAAACATAACGAAGTTTTAAAATATATTGCAAGGTGCTAGTAAAAGAAAGTGATATATAAATGCAATGCTATCAGGCTCTTATCAGATTTCACAACAGAACCTCTAAAGTCTAGAAGAACTGCCAGACACAATTTTTTTTCTGGCAAAACTATCATTCAATACAAGGTAATAAACAAATACAAGTAAGAAATAAGTCCTTCTCAGTCACAAAAAAAAAAGTGGAAGGTATTTGTCACTATCAAGACTGCCCTACAGAAATTATTGAAAGGCATTCCACACAAAAGAAAGAAAGAAAGAAAGAAAGAAAGAAAGAAAGAGAGAAAGTAACACAAATGTAGAAACCGCAATAATGTGATATGAAAGATAATGATGACATGGACAGAAACATTATGATTAAATGATTATGGAAGGAGATCAGTATGTAAAAGGACTGTTTAGATAAAATAACATAGAAGTGGTCGAGTGGTAGCACACTGGGTTAAAAAGTGCACATAGTATGAAGCACAAGGACCCATGCAAGGATCCTGGTTTGATTCCCTGGCTCCCCACCTGCACGGGGGTGGGTCACTTTGCAAATAGTGAAGCAGGTCTGCAGATGTCTGTCTTTCTCTCCCCCTCTCAGTCTTCCCCTCCTCTCTCAATTTCTCTCTCCTATCCAACAACAACAATAAAAAAGGAAAAGATGGCTGCCAGGAACAGTGGATTCACAGTATAGGCACAGAGCCCCAGCAATAACCCTGGAGGCATAGAAAAAAAAATATAGACACATCATAATAAAAGATCAACATATGGAACAGAGATTCATATAAGGTAAAAATGAAGAATGTGAAAAAAATCACTCTGGAATCACATAAAATGACAGATAGAAGTGAATGAAAAGAAATTAGGAAACTGAAAATAGAATAGCAGTAAGTCAACCACATATATCAGTAATCATCTTAAATGTAAATGGCATAAACTCTTCAACCACAGGAAATAGAATGGCTGGATGGATAAGAAACAAAAACAGAATTTGTCTTTTCTAAGTTTATAAGAAACTTAAATGAGTGAAAGATTTGCAAAGTGTTCCAAGTAAGTAATGCAGAGAAAGGGAAAAGAACTACTATTCTCACTATCAGATAAAATACACTTTCAGTCAAAATAAGTAGTAAAAAATTATTTATATTTATATATATATATCAAAGGAAAAATTCAACAAAAGATATAACTATAATCAATATATATGTATTCAACATGGGTGCACACCAATATACAAAGCAAATCTAAACAGACATAAAGGGAACTACTGAAAGCAACAAATAGCAGGGTATCTACACACACCACTTACAGCAAGAGACAGATCACCAAACCAAATAATGATAATAATAATAATAAATAACCAACAAAGAAAAAGTGACACTGGTGTCTGGGTGATGACTCACCTGGTAGAGCACTTCACCATGCTCAAGGACCCTGGTTTGAACCCCAGCCACCACATGGGAGCACCAAGCAAAGGGTGAAGAAGTACAGCAGTGAAGAAGTACAGTGGTATCTGTGCTATGAATAATTATACAAATAACCTAGTATTTTACTTTTAATTTATTTTAAACCAGAGAACTGCTAGGTCTGGCTTGTAGTGGTACAAGAAATTGAACCCAGGGCCTTTGAGTCTCAGTCTTTAAAGTATGTTGTGTCCCATCCTAATATATTTTTAAAAATTTTATACTTATTTATTTTCCCTTTTGTTGTTTTTGTTGTTATCGTTGTTATTGATGTTGTCATTGTTGGAAAGGACAGAGAGAAATGGAGAGAGGAGGGGAAGTCAGAGAAGGGGAGAGAAAGATAGACACCTGCAGACCTGCTTCACTGCTTGTGAAGCAACACCCCTGTTGTTTTATTGTTGTTACTGATGTCATTGTTGTTGGATAGGAGAGAGAGAAATGGAGAGAGGAGGGGAAGTTAGAGAGGGGGAGAGAAAGATAGATACCTACAGACCTGCTTCACCGCTTGTGAAGCAACACCCCTGCAGGTGGGGAGCCGGGGGCTCAAACCAGGATCTTTCCACCAGTCCTTGCACTTTGCGCCATATGTGCTTAACCTGCTGCGCTACTGCCCGACTCCCCCCACCCTAATATTTTAAGTCCCATTCTAATATTTTAAGTTGTGTTCCAATACTGCTTAAACCACATATTATATAAGCAAAGAAAACTTCACAGTAAAAATAAAAAAGTCTCAGGGGCTGGGCGGTGCCGCACTGGGTTTAGTGTACATAGTACAAAGCACAAGGATCCCAGTTCCAACCCCCATCTGATCCCCATCTGTAGGTGGGTTGCTTCGCAAGTGGTGAAGCAGATCTGCAGGTATCTATCTTTCTCTCCCCCTTTATCTTCCACTCCTCTCTCAATTTCTCTCTTTCCTATCCAACAACAGCAGCAGCAGCAACAGCAACAACAACAATAATAGTGACAACCACAACAATGGTAAAAAAAAAAGATGGCTACCAGGAGCAGTGGATTCATAGTGCGGGCACTGAGACCCAGCAAAATAAATAAATAAATGAATAAAGTCTCTTACATAACTATATATACATTCAAAGGAATGAACCTAGGACTTTACATCTGTGCAATACTGCTAGAGTTCTTTTCTGGTCCAATTTTTATTCTGTATTTTAGGGGAGAGAGAATGAAAAGAGGAAGGAAAGGGGAGAGAGGGAGAGAAAGAGAGAGACAAACCAAAGTACCATTCCACCATCCATGGAGTTCTCTTGGTGCAACCCTTGGAATTCCCATGTAATGCCAGATATTGAACCCAGGACTAACTCATGGTGATGTTACTGAGTGTGAATGACTCAGGAAACTGCAGCAACTTCAATCCTGTGACAATCAGTGAAGAACTGAAGACTGATAACCAGAAGTTAGAAGCAAAGAGTTTTTGCAGGGCTAATAAGGAAAGTTACTCTCACAGAATGAAAGAACCCACTCCTTAGAAAGGAGATGGGCCCCAAATATAGGATTGAGTATGTTTTAAAGTAAAAATTTGTGAGGAATTTTGAGATTACATGATTTTGACAGGTTGGGGCTTAAATAATCAACAGTACTATGCATATGGTTACCCATAATACACTCAGGAAAATCCACAGGGGGGTGCGGGGGAGCAAAAACCACAATGCAAACTTATTACAATGACATTATTATGAAGTAGGGGTCACCTTCAGTCACTTATTTCCCCTCTCTGCACCTGATTCACTAGTGGTAATTGACAAGTGAGCTTCATTTCCCTTCCATAAGCTAAATGACATTTATCTGTGGCTTAGCTCTTTCATATGACAAGTATGAGACAATTAGAATGTTCTTGGCAAAAAATGCTCAACCACGAGCTCTGCCATCTCACAATTTGTTCTGGGATCCTTCTGGGTGGTTTTGGGTGATTTCACACCTCGCTGGCCTCCTTGCAGTTGGCAGAATTTTACTCTTTGTAAAATAGACTTGGAAATGCTCCCCTGTCCCAACTTCCACTGAAATGTTTATAACTTTCCTACATGACTTCCAGATTACTGTAACACTAAGGTAACATACTCTACCCACTGAGCCATCTTCTAGACCCTACGTAACTATATTTAAACTTCATGGTTGTGGGAGGGCTAGGAAGACAACTCAGCAGAAGATGACATGCCTTGAATACATGGGTTTTGTATTTTATCCCTGAAACACATCAAAGTGACAATGTAGCACTTTGGTATTTCTCTCTCTCCTCTCTCAGTAGAAAAGTAAAATAATATAAGGTCCACCTTCCAGGACACTCCTCAGTAGCCAGAGTAATAATATAACTAAACACTGTAGGCATTCTACCTAGGTGTGCTAAAATAACACTACTAATCCTAAAAAAAAAAAAAAATCCACCAAATTTTATTTTAACAACTTATTCAGCCCTACCACTTACAGTACTGATACTATTTATTTTGCCTCCAGGATTATCGCTGGGGCTCAGTGCCTGCACTATGGATCCACTGCTCCTGGTGGCCATTTTCCCCATTTTGTTGCCCTTGTTGTTGTTGTTGTTGTTAAAGCTGTTGTTGGGTAGGAGAGAGAAATCAAGACAGGAGGAGAAGACAGAGAGGGGGAGAGAAATTATCTGACAGAGGAACTATTATTATAGGTGACACCCACACTAATCTATCTCTAATGTGACTTATACTAGATATATAGATGCCTAGTGTATGTCCCTACTTAGATGTTTATTTTCAAAATCAAAGTCTCAGGGAGCTGGGATATTGCTACTATGAACAAAAACACAGGTTTGAGCCTCTAGCCAAACATAGAAACACTAAGCAAAAGAAGAAGCTTCAAGCAGTTGAGTGGCACAGTGAATGAAGTCTCTTCTTTGTTTCTCCCTGTCTCCTTCTACAAAATTAACAAAAAACAAACAAACAAACAAAAATGGGGGAGTCATCAGGAACAATGGAATCATGCAGGTAAAGTCCCGGTGGCAGAAAAATACCCAAGGTCTCAAGTGAATACATATGATTGGTAAAACCCAAGGTGGAATGGATTTGACCATAGACATACAATTAGCTGGAAAATTTAAGCTGTTTGTTTTCTTTAATATATCTTAAGTCAGGCTTAACTTTCATCAAATGTAAACCTTTTCTCCACTTTAATATATCTGAGTAATTATATACCTTTAAGTTTATCATTTAAACATGTTATACTCTCAACATGTTTTCCTTTACTATTGTTCCAATCTATCTCCCATCTCTTGCCTGCTTTCCCTTTCATACATACCATACGCATCACATCCCCTCTTGTTCCACTATAATTTCTGAATGCTACAGGGTCCCCACTTCCTTAGCAAAACTGACTCCATTGTGACTTGAACCTGAACCTGTGCAACAACTTTACTTGCCAACAAGAAGTAGATCTTAGTGTTCTGAAATTACTAATTGTTGATTGTCTATTGTTTCCATAATGGGTTGTCCTGACCACAGTAACAAATTGCCTTAACCACCATTATGTTTGGCTTCTATAACCTAGCTTGCTTCCTGCACCTACCCCTATAAATTATTCTGCTACCCTGAGCTCAGGACTGTACTCTAAACAACCCTTTTAGCTGTGAGTGTAGTCACCAGCTAGCTTAATAAAGACTCTCAAATTTGACTGAACTGATCTTGGGTAGTCTCTGATGCTTACACCACAACATAAACAGACCATTACTATTGCACATGGTTCTCTTAATAAAGATTTTCCATTAGATCAAATCATACCTTTGATTGTTCACTCACTCCTGCCTCAAAATGACACTGAACAAAGGAGTGCTATATTCATATACATATTCCAGAATTTCCCATCCCCAGCCCTCTTACTGAGGTAGAAGTTGTCTTATGTATCTCTGAGCAACCTAAAATTGACTCTAGTCTAGCATTTATAACAATGTATTAAAACTGTCTGTACATGATGGGTCTAGACCTCTAACAGATCCCTCTCACCACTACCATTGGTCATCTCTATCAGGAACAACATAATGCACCCATCTGAGGACCCCTATAGGACCTTGCCCTCAATGTGGATCAACAATGGTAGGGAATGTTCTGTTCTCCAAAGGGAAGTTGGGCAACAAACTCTATCTACTACCAAAGGAAGATGGGTCCTGAAATTAGTGCAGCCTGGAATGTTCCTAGCCATGACCACAGAATGTAAGCTCACAAGGATGCAGAGGTTACATAGGCTCCTGTGCTCATTATGGGCCCCAGATCAAATCAATGGGGATTACTGTTAACAATATTTACATACCTTCCCATATTTGGGAGCTACTCTCTTCCCTGATCAAGCTTTCTATTCCTTTTTCTAACTATGACACCATCTCCCCAGACAATAACCTGGGTCCACCTTCATATTAGATGTCAAGCTCAGGCAAAAACTAGTAAAGTCATGGGCCCTTTGGAATATACCTAAAATAGACCTATCAATTTTTTTTCCAAAAGGGAGACCCAATATCTTCATCTGCAATATTCTCACCTTTAGGTTCATGATTAGTCAACAATTTATATCATATAAATTTATATCTGCTTTATATCTTAACTCTTTTCAGCCACCAGGTTCCAGATGCTAGCATGATGTCAACCTGACTTCCCTGGACAGACGACCCCACCTATATGTCCTGGAATCCTACCCCCCCCCAGATCTCTGCCCTACTAGGAAAAGAGAGACAGGCTGGGAGTGTGGATTGACCTATAAACACCCATGTTCAGCGGGGAAGTGATTACAGAAGCCAGACCTTCCACTTTCTGCACCGCATGATGATCCTGGGTCTATACTCCCCAGAGGGATAAAGAATGAGAAAACTATCAAGGGAGGGAACTGGATACGGAGTTCTGATGGTGGGAACTGTGTGGAAATGTAGCCCTCTTATCCTATAGTCTTGTCAATATTTCCATTTTATAAATCAAAAACTTTAAATAAATACTTTAAAAAAGTGTCTGTTTCAGCTGGGGGTATGGATCAACTTGGCAATGCCCATGCCTAGTGGAGAAGTGATTACAGAAGCCAGAACTCCTACCTTCTGGACCCTAAGAAGAATTTTGGTCCATACTGCCAGAGGGGCAAAATGATAGGAGGAGATGACTAGAGGGCTCTGAATCCCAATTTCACTGGGACCAAAACATTTGTCACCAGGAATCTTTATTTTCATGCTATCACTAAAATGGGAGTGAATCTGAAAATTTGCTTATCTGAGAGAGAAGAGGAAAAAGGAAGGACACCTGTAATACATGAGACTTAGAAATAGTAACACATAAGACTTAGAAAGGAAGTGAAGGTAGGACCATAGAAGTGAATAAAAATGGGATATAGATATAGATACAGATACAGATAGAAAGACAGATATAAAGTCAACCTGTATCTATGACCTTGGGAGAACTATTGCAGTTTCTATGGGAAGGGAATGGAAACACAGAACTCTGGTTGAAAACCAGTAGCTACAGTGTGGACTCATACCCCTATTATCTTATAACTTTGCAATCAGTATTAAATCACTAATAAAAAATCTCCTGTTTCTTTATTAACCTGTAAGGTCCATTAAGACTTCTGTTTATTCACTCTTTTACTTCATGTGTCTAGTACCAAACAGGTAATTAATAAATATTTGCTGAATGGTAAAAAACAGGAATAAAGAATAAATTTTTTATGACAAGGGATGTAGCTCTGTGGTAGAATGCATGCTTTGCATGAATAGGGCCCTAAGTTCAATTGACCCTGGTGTCAACTGCATCCCCCAAATGATTATATATATATATATTATGTATATTATATATATCTACTAGTATGCCTCATCTAGAACATCAGCTACTCAAAATGCCCAGAAAAACACTATGCAGGAACACTATGCAGGAACACTATGCAGAAAATCATGACATTTTGAATAAAGAAGGTCTTAAATAAGCAGTTTATAAGTTTATAAGGCTGTCTCCATAATTTCCAGTGAATATAGAAAGTAATACTTAGACTAAGAGCTTTACAGGGAAAGATCTCCTGCCAGTGCTACAGTCCTATTGCCAATCTGAATGAAACTGTGTACACACTTGCCTATATTCATCTAAAGGCTTCATCTCCAGGAAGAGCAATGACCTCATATAGAAGAAGGGTTCAATGCAGCTTTGCTGAGCTAAAGAATGTATCTTACCGGTGAGGCTATAAACCATTTGCCTGCATTCAAAGTTGACAGGAAATCCCAAGTGAAGTTGGAGACATATTTGAGGGAGGCAGTTGGCATGACTTCCCTGATATTGGTTGTTCTTCTCAAGTTACTGTCATGCATGAGAAAAGGCACCCCATCGTAACTGCAGAGGAAGGGAAAGTGGGGAAAGAATGGATAGTCTAAATTCAGCCAAGTTTACAGGTAGAATTCTGAGCCCAACAAAGTCAGAAGTTTTTATTGATTTCCTTAGTCCCTCCCAAATCACAACAAAATTCTAAGCACCAGTCATTTATATTTTTGGGGGTGCTTACGATCTTACCCAGAGTCCCCTATGTGTGAAACATTTGCTCTACCACTGAGCTATACCCCAACTCTATAGTCTCTTAGCCTGAAATCAGTATTTTTCCACCTTCAGTCTTGTGTAACATAAATCTACCTAATAAACTATAGGGATAGAGTAGTTTCCCTCTTCAGGGCTTTCCAGCATCAATTAAAGAGTAGGACACTAGCGATCTGGGAGTAAGATGAGGTGAGCAAGACTAAGGCTAGTCCTGAGGCCACTAAATATATACTAAAGGGGTCGGGCAGTAGTGCAGCAGGTTAAGTGCACATGGTGCAGAGTGCAAGAACTGGCACAGGGACCCGGTTCGAGCCCCCGGCTCCCCACCTGCAGGGCAGTCGCTTCACAGATAGTGAAGCAGGTCTGCAGGTGTCTATCTTTCTCTCCCCCTCTGTATTCTCCTCCTCTCTCCATTTCTCTCTGTCCTGTCTAACAATGATGACATCAATAACAAAAACAATAATAACTACAACAATGATAAAACAAACAAGGCAACAAAACGGGAAAGGGTGGCCTCCAGAAGCAGGGGATTCCTAGTGCAGGCACTGAGCCCCAGAAATAACCCAGGAGACAAAAGAAAAAGAAAAGAAAAAAGAAATATATACTAAGAAGGCATCCACATATTTTCCCTGTGTTTTCTTGATCCATTCTCTAGTTAGGCACCTGTATTCAGTATTTCTGGTCTAACTATTCAAATGATGTAACATCATTAACATAAGTTCCTGTTTCATTGTCTGACACTCAGAAGAATCACTTATGAGAACTTCTCATCCTTTATCAATAAAGTATCAAAAAAGAAATGATGTGCTCATAGCAACTTTACTGTCCTACCCATAAACAAATAGAAACCAAAAACAAAGCAATGGACAATAGGAATAAGGTTATTTCTGAGAAAAAATAAATAATCTTTACCATTCCCCAGGCTTCCTTCTGTGGGTAACACTGAAGTATATAACACAGGAGGGAGGTAAGAAAGAGGGACCAAGTTATTATATTGAAGCAAGTAGAAAAATTGTTAAAGACAATTGAAGACAACTCGACTTAATGGACTAGAATATTAAATAAGATGGAGTTACAGAAAAAAGAAGGTCTTAAGGAAATATGCAGAGGTCTTTGAGTATATGGCAAAACAATAAAAGCTACAAGGTGAGGTTATCATAATGGTTATGCAGAAGACATCCATGCCTGAGGCTCGCAAACACCAGGTTCAATCCCCATAAACCAAGCTGAGCACAGTTGTGGTAAAAACAAACAAACAAACAACAACAACAACAAGTATAATCTGCATATGCAAAGTAAAACTCAGTAAGGTTTTCTAAGAACAACTAAAAATGTTTCAAATTCCATCCAGTAAGAAAGAAAAGATCTTGAAGTCTTGAGGAGGGGCTACAGAGTAGCAGCAGCTGCATCTCTCTACTCCCCTGTCTCCTAAGAATAACAAAGAAGATCACCTGAGAACACAAGACAAGACTCAGAATACACTGGGAACCCACAATGTCACAGGTGAGCGCAAACACATATGGTTCATGGACAGAGAAGGGCCTGAGGAGAGATTCCTGGGGAGCAGATGGAAACAGTCTGTCAGTTTGCCAGTTGAGGCACCACCTCCAATCCATTTTACTAACAAAAAAGACTGCTGAATGGAAGAGAGGATCCCCTAAGGCTGACCAAATGCAACTGTGAGTCTCCATTGCTACTGTCCCTTGGAGGCTGGAGCAGCAGCAGGGAGGCCCTGTGCTGACATCGGGGGCAGAGACCTGATCAGGCAACTCAGGAGAAGACATACACTCCCAGTGGTCTGGAAGTAGGGCTGTATGGCGGCAGCCTTTCCACATTGTTCTCCCCATGCATTCAGAGACACATTGAATAACTGCCTCAGAACCCACGGAGTACAAACAGGATTTGTTTAGAAACTTACAGGGCCAAGGAGTGCTGCCCATCTTAGCTCTTGCTGCTGTCAGAGAAGCCAAATTGGGCCGGGGCTTTGGACGCTTGGGGGTCATGGGAGTCACTGTGTGATCTCTCCTCCACCCTGTTTGACCTCTTGGTTTGGAGTGAGTAATTAAGGTAAAAAAATCTACTTAAGAGTTAAAAAGCCCACAGGCTCCCGTAGCCTACAGGGAAGATAAAGAACAAAAGAGGGTTTAACAGTCACTGTGCTTCACCTCAAGGATTGAGACAGCATAGAAACAACTGTCAATTTCCACGATTGTCAACTTTTAAAGTACCTTACTTAAATACACAAGTCAATCCAGGTAAGTGTGATTAGTGGACTGAATAGTATGGAGAGAGGCCTCATAACACACTATATGCAATGGTTAAACCAAGAAGAAACATTGGAGAAATAAACTAGGACAAATCCCAGATAACCCCCCCAAAAGGTAGAAGCACAGAAGAATGAGGACAAGATGCAAACACTAATTGAGGCATTAGTCACAGGAGTGAATAGAATTTGAAAGTAAAGTTATCAGAAATGGGGAAACAGCAACTATCTCAAGGTAATTAGAGAGCTGAAAGCAGAAATATCTGAGCTAAGAGCACAAGTAGCTGAACAAGGTAATACAGTATCAGAACAGGGTAACAAAATAGCTGAACTACAGAAAACAACAGAGGGGTGACAGCATAGCATAAGGCAGAAAACAAATTAGCAAGATTGAGTATGAATTAGAGAAGACTAAGAAAAAAGCAAGAAATCTCAAAAAAAGAGATTAAGAAAAACTGAAAATGACAGAGACATAGAGGATGACTTCAAAAGAAATAATATGAGGGTCAGGTGGTAGTGCAAAGGGTTAAGCACACGTGTCGCAGGTACAAGGACCGTTTAGGATACTGGTTCAAGCCCCTGGCTCCCCACCTGCAGGGGAGTTACTTCACAGGCAGTGAAGCAGGTCTGCGGGTGTCTCTCTGTCTCTCTTCCTCTCGATCTCTTCCTTTTCTCTCAATTTTTCTCTCTCTCTATCCAATAACAACTAAATAAATAAAAAATTAAAACAAAATGTTCACATATACATAACCCAGGTTTGAATCCTGACACCACATAGGGAATGACTAGGCACTGGAGGAAGCTCCAGTGCAGTGGTGTCTATCCTTGTCGAATTCTTTGTCTAAATGAAAAAATATAGCCAGAGTGTTGAAATTGTGCCTGTGCAAGACACTGGTTTGATCTTTCTCTCAAACTCACACATATACACACTCTCAAAAGCTTCTCTTATTACATTCATATCTGATTACAGAAACATGTCTAGGTAGGGAGAACGGATGGAGGTGAGATATGAAAAGAGTTGGCATCCCCTTAGAAAGTACCAGTCTTCGTCCTTCAAACCATGAAGGACTGGACTTTCCAGATTTTGGAGGAAAGAATATCCCAGAAAGGGGAATTATAGGGTTAGGAATTTCAGTTTCAGTAAACCCATAATAAATCCCAAAGCAAAAGGGTTAGCAGGCCAATAATCTACTCCATACACAGAAAGTAACAAATGTCTTCAATTAAAACTTCTAAATGTGCTTATATAACTCAACCTTCTAATAAATACTAGAGGTAATACTAAAAGATACTGGACTTGGTATCTGTGTGCATTTCTAGCAAGATATAATCTGGTATCTCTGGGTTCCTCATTACTATAAGCATGGAATTTATACATTTGTAGAGTGGAAGACACCTGACTAGAGTCGTATAATTAATGGAATATAACTTAAATGCAATTAAAATCTTAATTTTGATTGTATTGACTGATATAAGAGAGTAATGAGGGAGTCGGGCCGTAGCGCAGTGAATTAAGAGCACGTGGCGCAAAGTGCAAGGACCGGAGTAAGGATCTCGGTTTGAACCCTCGGCTCCCCACCTGCAGGGGAGTTGCTTCACAAGCAGTGAAGCAGGTCTGCAGGTGTCTATCTATCCCCCTCTCTGTCTTCCCCTCCTTTCTCCATTTCTCTCTGTTCTATCCAACAATGATGACATCAATAACAACAATGACAATAATAATAAAAAGAGCAACAAAAGGGAAAATAAATAAATAAATGTTAACAAAAACTTTAAAAAAAGAGAGTAGTGAATATTTGTAGAATGGTCATTGTTACAATAGCGTGAGTGATATCAAGGAGTGTTTAAAGTCCAAATAAGGGGGGAGGCAGTGATTTACCCAGTTAAGTGCACATATTACCATGTACAGGGACCCAGGTTTAAGACTCTTGCTCCCTGAAGGTGGACAGGTCAGGAGATAAATGGTGAAAAATCTTTTCTGACACAAAACTCATAGCAGAATCTGTGAATCAGCTATCAGAGGATACAGCCTCAGTGGCACAGCTGTGCAGCTACCAGAGGCTAGCCCTCTGTGTGCTACACGTCCTGCTGAAACAGCTTTCAGTGTGTTATGTACTGAAGCTCACACAATTTCTTAGGGTATGTGCAATAAAAGACATCACTGTCTGTGAACTTCCCACAATATAGATTAGGGAATGAAAGAGTGTCTCAGTCCATAATCCAAAAATTACTTAATTAGGTGAAGGATCCAAATTCATGGGAAAGTTTGCCGAAAATTGCTGTATAAATGACCCTAGTAAACATTTTGGGGGTTCCATTCCCTGAATGGTTCCAAGGTTCCTGGCCTTTGACTCTTTTCATTTCCCTCCTCTCCTTTGGATACATGTGGGGACTGAACTCCCAAACTGCTGAGTCAACTTCCCACAGCTCCCCACCTGCAGTGCAGGGATGCTTCATTAGCAGTGAAGTAGGTATCTTTCTCTCTCCCTGTCTCCTCCACCCTTCTCAATTAACCTCTGTCCTATCAAAAAAATATATAGAAAAAAAGGAAGAAAAAAATGACTTCCAACCAGTGATAACCCTGGTGGCAATAAAGAGAAAATAATGTTTAGTGTAAACCATTAATAAGAGCACAACTACCAGAACAAGCTAATACAGTATCAGAACAGTTAAACAAATAGCTGAGCAACAGAAAACAACAGCGGGGAGAGTTAAGTGAGGCAAAAAGCAGAATTAGCAAGATTGAGTATGAATTAGAGAAAATTAGAAAAAAGAAAGAGATCTCAAAAAGAGACTAAGAGATACTTAAAACAACAACAGAGACATAGAGGATGACTTCAAAAGAAATAATATATGCATTATTGGCTTGCCAGAGGAAGAAGGGGGAGGAAGAAAGCATTCTACAGAACATAATAGATGAGAAATTCCCTCCTCTAGACAACTTAAAAGACATTAAGGTTCAATAAGCCCAGAGGGTCCCAAACAGAATTAACCCAGACTTAAAGGCACCAAGACACATCATATTTAGAATGGAAAGGAATAAGGATAAAGAAAGGATCTTGAACACCACAAGAGGAAAACAGTCACCTACAGAGCAAAACCCATAAGGTTAGCTGCAGGTTTCTCCACAAAAAACACTAAATGCCAGAAGAGAATGGCAAGATATATATCGAGCTCTCAATGAGAAAGGCTTTAAACCAAGACTACTGTGTCCTGCTAGGCTGTCATTCAGACTAGAAGGAGGCATAAAAACCTTCTCAGACAAGCAACAGTTGAAGGAATCAACTGTCACCAAATTCTGCCCTGAAAGAAGTTCTGCAAGGACTCCTATAAACAGTAAGACCACCATAAATATGCCATGTATCAGATCACTCTAAATTTTGAGAATAATGGCATTAAGATATCTTCATTCTATAATATCAATAAATGTCAGTGGCCTGAATTCACATATTAAAAGGCACAGAGTAGGAAGATGGATCAGAAAACACAACCTAACCATATGTTGACTGCAGGAATCCCACCTAACTCAACAAGACTCAAAGTGAAATGATGGAAAACTACCATACAAGCCAGTGGACCACAAGAAAGGGCAGGAATAGCTATCCTCAATCTGACACGATAGACCTTAAAATAAATAAAATATTAAAAGATAGGGATAGATATTACTTAATTCTCAGAGGATCAGTCAATCAAGAGGTCTTAATGATTATTAACACCTATGCACCCAGTGAGAGGCCATCTAAATATGTCAAACATCTACTGGAAGGGCCAGAGCAATATATTAACAGCAACACAGTAATAGTAGGGGATTTCAACACCCCTTGGATGTTAGACCAGAAACTATCAAATACTTAGAGGAAGATATTGGCAGAACTCTTTTCCATCTAAATTTTAAAGGCATATTCAGTGAACTAAATCCAATTACCAAAAAAAAAAGTTGAACAATAAATGCAAAGTAGAACTTGGACTGGGTCTGTTGTATTGCACCAAAGTAAAGGACTCTGGGGTAAGCGGGGAGGGGTCAGGTCCTGGAACATGATGGCACAGGAGGACCTAGAGGGGTGTTGCATTATTATGTGGAAAAATGAGAAATGTGGACAGGGGGAGATGGCATAATGGTTATGCAGAGACTCTTATTCCTGAGGCTCCAAGGTCTCAGGTTCATGGTGAATTCACCTCCTTTACCCCATTTTGGATGGAGCTTGAAGATGTCATGTTAAGTGAGATAAATTAGAAACAGAAGGATGAATATGGGATGATCTCACTTACAGACAGAAGTTGAAAATTGGAGTTGATGTACTGCAGCAAAGTAGAAGACTGGGATGTGGGGGAGGGTTCAGGTCCTGAAACATGATCGCAGAGGAGGACCTAGTGGGGTCTGTATTGTTATGTGGAAATGTTATGTGTGTAAAAAGTATTGTATTTTACTGTTGATTGTAAACCATTAATCCCCCAATAAAGAGAATTTTAAAAATAATGATAATACTTCAATAATTACAGTGACATTGCTTAGAAACACCAGAGGGTCACACTTTAGAAGCGAAGTTTAGAGCTAGAATGACATTAGCACCTCCATAAAAGAATCTAAAATCAATGCTTCAAAGAATTAAAGGAACATGTAGGTAACATAACCACATGCAAGAAAAAGTGCAAAACTATATTAAGAAACACAACAAAATATAGTATGCAACATGGTAAAGCTACAACAAAAATTTTTTTAAATTTCTTTATTGAGGGATTAATGTTTTACATTCGACAGTAAATACAATTATTTGTATATAACATTTCTAAGTTTTCAACATGAAAATACAAGCCCCACTAGGTCCTCTGTCATCCTTTTAGGACCTGTACTTTCCCCCCTGCACCCATCCAGAGTTTTTTACTTTGGTGCAATACACCAGCTCCAGTCCACATTCTACTTGTGTTTTCTCTTCTGATCTTTTCAACTTCTGCCTGAGAGTAAGACCATCCTATATTCACTCTTATGTTTCTGCTTATTTCACTTCACAAGACTTCTTCAAGCTCCATCCCAGATAGGCTGAAAATGATGAAATCACCATTTTTCATAGCTGAGTAGTATACCATTGTGTATATATACCACAACTTGCTCAGCTACTCATCTGTTGTTGAACATCTGGACTGCTTCCAGGTTTTGGCTACTACAAATTGTGCTGCTATGAACATAGGTATACACAAATATTTTTGGTAGGGTGTGTTGGGTTCCTTAGGATATATCCCCAGGAGAGGAGTTGCAGGATCATAGGGTAGGTCCATTTTTAGCCTTCTGAGAGTTCTCTAGACTGTTCTCCACAGAGGTTGGACCAATTTACATTCCCACCAGCAGTGCAGAAGGGTTCCTTTCTCCCAACAACCTCTCTATCACTTGTTGCTGCTACCTTTTCTGATGTATGACATTCTCACAGGAGTGAAGTGGTATGTCACTGTTGTCTTTATTTGCATTTCTCGGACAGTCAAAGACTTGGAGCATTCTTTCATATGTTTCTTGGTCTTTTGGATCTCCTCTGTGGTGAATATTCTAAGGTCCATGTCCTCTTGCCATTTTTGGATGGGGTTATTTGTTTTCTTATTGTTGAGTATGTCGAGCTCTTTATTTATTTTGCTTATTAGTGTCTTGTCTGATGTATGACATTTAAAGATCTCCCATTCTGTGAGGAGTCTCTTTGTTTGGGTACTGATACCTTTCGCTGTGCAGAAGCTTTTTAAATTGATGTAGTCCCATAGGTTTATACTTGCCTTAGTCTTCTTTGTAATTGGATCCATTTCATTGAAGATGCCTTTAAAATTTATGCGGAAAAGAGTTCTGCCAATACTTTCCTCTAAATACCTGATAGTATCTGGTCTAACATGCAGGTCCTTTATCCACTTGGATTTTTATTTTGTATTTGGTGAAATATAGTGGTTCAGTTTCATTCTTCTGCATGTTTCAACCAATTTTTTCCAACACCATTTAGTGAAAAGACTCATATTTCCTCATTTAATAGTCTGATCACCGTTGTCAAAGATTAGCTGTCCATAGGTATGGGGCTTACTTCTGGGCTCTCAATTCTATTCCACTGGTCAGTGTGTCTACTCATGTCCCAGTTCCAAGCAGTTTTGACTACAATGGCCCCATAATACAATTTGAGATCTGGGACTGTGATTCCTCCAGTTCTATTCTTTCTTCTCAAGATTATTTTGGCAATTCTAGGTCTTTTCTGGTTCCAGATAAACATTTGTAGCATTTGTTCTCATTCTCCTAAAATATGTAGTTGGGATCTTGATGGGGATAGTGTTAAATTTATAGATGGCTCTGGGTACTATATTCATTTTAATGATGGTAATTCTTCTAACCTATGAACATGGAATATCTTTCCACTTTTTTGTGTCTTTTTCTATTTCCTTGAGGATATAAGTCTTTCCCTTCTTTGGTTAGGTTTATTCCTAGATATTTTATTGTTTTTGTTGCTATAGTGAAAGGAACTGATTTCTGGATTTCATCTTCTTCTATCTTAGTTTTTGCATAGATGAATGCCACTAACTTTTGTATGTTAATTGTATAGTCTGACACCTTACTGTATTGCCTGATAATTTTCAAAACCTTCTTGCTGGATTCTTTAGGCTTTTCTATGTATACTATCATGTCATCTGCAAGTAGGGAGAGTTTGACTTCTCTTCCAGTATGTATCCCTTGAATTCCTTGCTCTTGCCTGATTGCTATGGCAAGAAATTCCAACACTATGTTGAATAGTAATGGTGACAGTGGGCAGCCATTGTCTAGTACCTGATCTGAGGGGAACTGCTTCCAGTTTTTCACCATTAAGTATGTTGGCTGTAGGTCTGCTATATATAGACTCCACTATCTTGAGATTTTCCATCTATTCCCATTTTTTGTAGTGTTTTGTTCATAAAGGGATGATGGATTTTGTCGAAGGCTTTCTGTGCATCTATTGATATGACCATGTGGTTTTTGGTCTTGTTTTCATTGATGTGGTGATCATGTTGACTGATTTATGTATATTCAACCAATCTTGTATACCTGGGATAAATCCCACTGGGTGTTGATGAATAATCTTTTTAATATACTGCTGTATCCGGTTGGCTAGAATTTTGTTCAATATTTTTGGGTCTATGTTCATCAGTGATATTGGTCTTAGTTTTCTTTTTTGGTTGTGTCCCTGTCTATTTTTGGTATCACAGTGATGCTGGTTTCATAGAAGCTGCAAGGGTGTATTCCACTGACTTCAATCTTCTGGAAGACTTTTAAAAGTAGAGGTATTAACTCATCCTTGCATGTTTAGTTAGAATTCATTTGTAGTGTGGTCCGGGAGGTGGCGCAGTGGCTAAGACATAGACTCTTAAGCATGAGGTCCTGAGTTCAATCCCTGGCAGCACATGTACCAGAGTTATGGCTGGTTCTTTCTCTCCTCCTATCTTTCTCATGAATAAATAAATAAATTCTTTAAAAAAAAAGAATTAATTTGTAAAACCATCTGGTCTAGGACTTTTATTCTTGGGAAGGTTTTTGATAACTGTTTCAATTTCGTTGGCTGTGATGAGCCTGTTCATATTATCTAGTTCCTTTTAATTTAATTTTGGAAGTTCGTAGGTATCTAGAAAATCGTCCATTTCTTCCAGGTTCTCTAGCTTGGTGGGATAGAGTTGTTCATAGAAGCCTCCCATGAGACATTGTATTTCTGTGGTGTCAGTTGTGATATTTGCTCTTTCATTTACAATTGGATTTATTTGGGCCTTCTCCCTTTTTCCCTTTTTTGTTTTGTGAGTCTGGCTTTGTCGATTTTGCTCACTCTTTCAAAGAACCAGCACATACTTTCGTTGATCTTTTGTATGCTTTCCTTATTTTCAATGTTATTTATTTCTGCCCTAATGAGTTATTTCTGTCCTTCTGTTTGCTTTAGGATTCCTTTGTTCTTCTTCTTCTAGGTCTTAAGATGTGCAATCAGGTTGTTTATTTGTGCTTTTTCTTGTTTCCAAATGTGTGCTTGTATGGCTATGAACTGCCCTCTCAGAATTGCCTTAGCTGTGCCCTAAATATTTTGATAGCTTGTGTCTTCATTTTCATTGAACTTTCGAAACATTTGATTTCTTCCTTAATGTCCTCTTTGACCCAGTAATTGTTAAGTAGTATACTGTTGAGCTCCCACATTTTGGGACTCTTACTAAACTTTTGTTGATTGTTAAGTGTGTTTGATTCCACTGTGTTCTGAGATGTTTGGGATGACTTCAACACTCTTGAATTTGCTGATGCTGTCTTTGTGGCCTAACATATGGTCTATCCTTGAGAATGATTCATGTGGACTTGAGTAGAATGTGTATTCCAGTTTCTTGGGGTGAATGACTCTGAAAATGTCCAATAGTTCTAGTTTATCTATCTCCTCATTTAGCTCCCTCATGTCTTTATTGATTTTCTGCCTGGATGATCTGTCAAGTTGAGAGAGTGGGGTGTTGAAGTCCCCTACTATTACTGTGTTGCTGTTAATATATTGCTGTAACTCTTTCAGTAGATGTCTGATGTATTTAGATGGCTTCTCATTGGGTGCACAGATGTTAATAATTGTTATGTCCTCTTGATTGACTGATCCTCTGACTATCGGGGAATGTTCATCCCTTTTTAAAGTTTATTTATTTTAAAGTCCATTTTGTCAGATATGAGAATAGCTGTTCCTGCCCTTTTTTGTGGGCCATTGGCTTGTATGATAGCTTTCCATCCTTTCGCTTTTAGTCTTTGTTGGGTTAGGTGGGTTTCCTGTAGATAGAATATTGTTGGGTTGTGTTTTCTGATCCATCTTCCTACTCTGTGCCTTTTAATAGGTGAATTCAGGCCATTGACATTTATTGATATCATAGATTGAAGATATTTTATGCCATTCTTGTAATTTTTAGAGTGTTCTGATATATGGAATATTTATGGTGTTATGTTTATAGGAGACTTTTCAGAACTTCTTTCAGGGCTGGGTTGGTGATAGTTGATTACTTCAATTGTTGCTTGTCTGAGAAGATTTTTATGCCTCCATCTAGTTTGAATGCCAGTCTAGGAGGATACAGTAGTCTTGGTTTTAAGCCTTCCTCATTGAGCACTTGATGGATATCTTGCCATTCTCTCCTGTGGTGTCTGTGTGGAGAAGGTTGCTGCTAATCTTATGGGTTTTCCTCTGTAGGTGACACTTTGTTTTTCTCTTGCAGCCTTCAGGATCCTTTCTTTATCTTTATTTCTTTTCATTCTAAATATGATGTGTTTTTAAGTCTGAGTTAATTCTGTTGGGGACCCTCTGGGCTTCTTGAACCTTTATTCTTTGATGTTATCCAGACTAGAGAAATTCTCAGCTATTATGTACTGAAGAATGCTTTCTTCTTCTCCCTCTCTTTTTTCCTCTGATAAGCCAATAATGTTTATATTATTTCTTTTGAAGTCATCCCATAGGTTTCTGTTCAGTTTTCAGTATCTCTTAATCTCTTTTTGAGATCTCTTACTTCTTTTTTAGTCGTCTCTAATTCATCCTCGATCTTGCTAATTCTGTCTTCAGCCTCATTTATTCTATTCTCTCTCCCCTCTACTGTTTTGAGGAGTTCATCTATTTTTTTACCCTGTTCTAATACTGTTTTAGTTTCTTCAGCTAGTTGTGTTCTTAGCTCAGCTATTTCATCTTTTGGCTAATAACCTTGAGATAATTATTGTTTTCTTCCAGAGTCTCATTTGTTGTTTCTGCATTTCTGATGAGAATTCTTTCAAACTCTTTACTCACTCCATTTACTATTAATATTAACTAGTGTTTGAATATTGACCTTACTCTTTTGTGGTTCAACATTTTGGGGGCTTTTATCTGGACTCTTGTCCTAGTTCATTTCTCCAATATTTCTTTTTGTTGGTTTAACCATTCTATATAGTATGCTATGAGGTCCCTTTCTCAGTACTTTTCAAATTACTGATCACTCCTGCCTGGATTGATTTGTGTCTAAATAAACTAATTAAGGAGTTCACAGTTGTGGAAATTAACAGTTGTTTCAATATTATTTCAGTCCCTGAGTTGGAGCACAGTGGCTTTTGAAGCCTCTTTTGTTCTTTTTCTTCCCTGTAGGCTATGGGAGCCTGAGGGCTTTAAAACTATAATTAGACTTCTTAGCTTAATCACTCACTCCTGACCAATCAGGGTGGGGGGGAGATAGTACATGGTTATGCAAAGAGAATCTCACACCCCAAGGATCCAAAGCTCCAGGCTCAATTCAGCTTCTCTGCCAAGCTGGGCAGTACTGCTGGGCCCTGTGAGTTTCTCAACAAGTCCTTTTTATAGTCTATAGTTTCTGAGGCAATTATTCACCATGTTCTCATCTGGAGAACAATGTGGAAAGGCTTCCACTATACAGCCCTACTGCTTGGCCAGTGTAGCTCTTTTCCTGACTCTCCTAGCCAGTTCTCTCTTCCAAGATGTCAGCACAGGGCCTCCTGCCCCTGCTACTCCAGCCTCTGAGGGCTGTAGTAATGGAGATTCACAGTTGCATTTGGTGAATCTTAGGGGAGTCCTCTCCTCCCTTTAGCAGTCTTTTGTTGGTAAAACTGACTGGAGGTGGTGCCTCAACTGGTAAACTGCCAGACTTTTACCAGCTACTCAATCTCTCCTTAGGCTCCTCCCTGCCCACAAGCCACATGTGTTTGCACTCACCAGTGGTTTGTTCTAGTCCTGTCTTGTTGCAGTCCCAGGTGGCCTCCTTTGATATTCCTAGTTGACCCCAGGGAGGAGAGAAGAGAAACATAGCTGCTGCTGCTCCATAGCCCTGCCTCTGGACATCTCCCACTTGGCTTAAATTGTTAATGCATTTCTAATAGTAACTATTTTTTGAAATATTAATTCATCTATAATCTTACCAGGAAGATCAGAGGCAACCACTCTTGTCAATATATAAGATATAGTTATTTGTAAATAGCATTAAACAACATAAATCATGGTAAGGTCTTGTATCATACAGTAAATTCTAGCCATGGAGTTTTCAAAGTAAACCAAATTCTCAAATAACTTAGTTATCTACTGCCTTCTTAAACTCTAAGACAGCAAGGGATCTTCTTTATTTTCTATAAAACCCACATTTCTCCCAGTCCTGAGACCTCTGGGGCTTTGCTCCTTTTCCTTCATTCTTATCTTGATCCATACCATTCCATACTGCATCTGCCAATATCAACCAGTGCTTCAACATGTTTCAATTTAGACTGTGTCCTGAGATGTCAAGCATCCAGCTCCAATATTCTGGTGAGACCATTCCTAGCTCATAGATTCCATTTTGAGTAGTGCACTTTCTAACAAGGTTACAGAACCTAGATATAGAGACCATGAGATAGGACATATGTGCACATGTATCCATAAGTTAGGAAAAACATATAGAGTAAAAGCATATAATAGTCTACAGTGACTCAATAAGTGCAGCAAGCACGTAGAAATACCTAAAAAACACACCATAAATAGTACTTAATCAGATAGTTTCTACTAAGACCTAGATACCCTCCTTACCTATTTCCTATTTCACTTGCCTCAATCAGTTTAATTCTAACCTTGTCAGATAAAGTAAGGATACAAAAGCTGGATAAGGGCAAAGAGATAGGCACAATTTAATGATAGCCCGTTTGGTCACTACCAGGCCACCCTATCATCTGGGGCCCTAGTAAGGGAATCCTGGGATTCCCACATAGATATGATGGGCCTAGACCTCTCCATTATCACTGGTCATCTCCATCAGGAATAACAATATAAACCCTCTTGTGGGCCTCTATAGAATCTTACCCTTAATGTAGAATGATAAGAGTAGAAACTGCCTCATTCTCTGAAAGGAGGCTAGGTCAACATACTCTGCAATTTGAGGAATAGTAATGAAATGAGTGCAGCCTAGAATGTTCCTAGCTGTGACCATGGAATGTGAGCTCAGACCTACAGGATGCAAAGGTTACACAGGTTCCTGTGCTAAATATGGACCCCAGATCAGATTGATGGGGGGTTACAATTAATGGTATTTATATACTTTTCCCATATTTGGGAGCTATCCTCTTCCCTGATTCAGCTTGCCAGTCCTATTTTCAACTCTGACATCATCACCCCAGATAATGCCTTTAGCCCACCTGCATGTTAGCTGTCAGGCTCAGGCAAAAATTAGTAAAGTCATGGGCCCCTTGTAATATACCTAAAATAGACTTCCTAGCTTCTTCCAATATGAAGACCCCAAATGTCATCTGCTACATTCTTACCTTTAGGTTCCTGATTATTAAACAATTTGTTCTGCTTTATATCTTAATGCTTTTCACCTACCAAGTTGCAGATGCTACTATGACACTAACCTGACCTCATCAATGTGTCCTGGAATCCCACCTCTCCAGAGCCTTGCCCAACTAGGGAAAGATAGAAACTGGCTGGGAGTATAGATCAACCAGTCACTGTCCATGCCCAGCAGAGAAGCAATTACAGAAGCCAGACCTCCAACCTTCTGCACTCCATAATGATGCTGGGTCCATACTCCCAGAGGGATAAAGAATAGGAAAACTTCCAATGAAGGGGATGGGATACAGAACTCTGGTGGTAGGAATTGTATAGAATTGTACTCCTCTTATCCTATGGTCTTGTGATCATTATTAAAATACTAATTAAAAGAAAACTTCCATTTATAAAATTATACCAAACCAAATTAAATATCTTAGAATATGTATTATTTATTTTCTTATATTTGATAGGACAGAGAGAAACTGAAAAGGAAGGGGTAGATTTAGTGGAGAATGACACCTGCAGCACTACTTTACCACTCATGAAGCTTCCCCTCTGTCAGTGGAGAGCGGGGGCTTAAACCCAGATACTTGCACATGGTGCTGTTTGTGTTCAACAGGTGCACCATCACCCAATCCTCTTGGAGTATATATCTAAGTAACTGAAAGATACAGACAGTAAAAACCATAAGATAGTGTTTAGAGGAACAAAGAACTCACTGTGTAGGGTGTATGCAATGCCATGAGGCAGTTCAGGTTCAAGGTCAGAGAGCACACAGGAGGTGCTATGGTGTGCATCTTTCCCTCTTCTTGTCTCACTGAATTAAATTAAAGAAATGGGGGGGCAGGTGATGACACACCGGGCTAAGTGCACACATTACAGTGCACACAGACCCAGGTTCAAGCCCCTGGTCACCACTTGCAGGGGGAAAGCTTCAGGAGTAGTGAATCAGGGCTATAGGTGTCTCTCTGTCTCCCTCCCTTTCTATCTCCCTCTTCCCCCTCAATTTACCTCTGTCTCAATCCAATAATAAATAAATATTTTTAAAAAGAAGTGGAGCAAGGACTGGCATAAGGATCCTGGTTTAAGCCCCCGGCTCCCCACCTACAAGGGAGTTGCTTCACAGGTGGTGAAGCAGGTCTGCAGGTGTCTATCTTTCTCTCCCCCTCTCTGTCTTCCCCTCCTCTGTCCATTTATCTCTGTCCTATCTAACAACAATGACATCAATAACAACAACAACTACAGCAACAATAAAAAACAATAAGGGAAACAAAAAGGAAAATAAATAAACATAAAAAAGAAGTAGAAAGGGAAGATGGCAGAATGAGAAGCTGCTAGTGGCTTGAGCTCCGACCACATCTACTAGAAATGGTAGGATTTTTTGCCTTTAGTAGGCTAGTCAATAAGGGATCCTAGCGGTGACACCAAGGAGGTGACTATAACTCAATCTGGGGTAGAAAATAGAGTAAAAAGAAAGGGAAAAATTTTTTTCTTTTAAATTATTATTCCCGAAGTGCCCCCCCCCCCCCGCATAACCAGTCCCTGGGTACCAGAGATCTGCTCCTAGCAGGCTCCCCTGCTGAACTTCTTTCTTTACCAAGATTCCTGTCCCACCAGGGGGTGCCATTCATTTCAATTCTATTCCCTTCTGAAACCTTTGGCCTTTTTTTCTTCTTTCTTTTTTTTTTAAGTAGTTCCCTTTTTAAAAAATATTTATTTATTCCCTTTTGTTGCCCTTGTTGTCTTATTGTTGTTGTTTATGTCATTTGTTGTTGGATAGGACAGAGAGAAATGAAGAGAGGAGGGGAAGGCAGAGAGGGGGAGAGAAAGATAAGACACCTGCAGACCTGCTTCACCGCCTGTGAAGCGACGCCTCAGCAGGTGGGGAGCCGGGGGCTCGAACCAGGATCCTTATTCCTGTCCTTGCACTTTCCGCCATGCGCGCTTAACCCACTGCGCTACGGCCCAACTCTCCCTTTTTTTCTTTCTAAGTAGCCAATCAGCTGCCTCTGCTCAGGGGGCCTGAGGAAATCTGAAGCCATCCAAGCTGAAGACAGAACAGGGTTTTTTACTCTGTTCTATTTTATTATCAATACAAGATAAACACGTACCCCGTTCCCCCTCTCCTTCAGGTTGACCAGAATTAGCTCTTAGTGTATTTTCCATTGCTAGGGTACTGGATGTCTTAGTCACGGCTAAAATAACTTGCTTCACTTCTACTGCCCCTACCCAATTCTCTCCCCCCGCATAGCTAATTAAATAATAAATGAATAAATAAATAAATCTTTCCTTTCACTGCTCTTTTATTACTGTTCTTTTTCTTATCTTTTCCTTTTCTCTCTCTCTTTTTTTCTTCTTTTTCACATTCTTGTCATCCTTTCTTCCTTCCTCCTTCAGCTTTCTGAATTCACTGATACACATTTGGGAATTATTTTGGGGAAGAAATCTGACTTAGAGTGGACTCTGTCTGCATGTATCTCTGCTCTACTTCCCTTTCTCCTTTAGCTACCCCTAGAATATACAGTGGATAGTAGATTTGCATAACTGTCTATTCCTGCTATTCCTGTCTAGTTCTGAGGTTATTATTTTTCTTTTTTTTATAATAATTCTTTTTTTTAAATATTTATTTTATTTATTCCCTTTTGTTGCCGTTGTTGTTTTATTGTTGTAGTTATTATTGTTGTTGTCGTTGTTGGATAGGACAGAGAGAAATGGAGAGAGGAGGGGAAGACAGAGAGGAGGAGAGAAAGATAGACACCTGCAGACCTGCTTCACCGCCTGTGAAGTGACTCCCCTGCAGGTGGGGAGCCGGGGTTCAAACCGGGATCCTTATGCCGGTCCTTGTGCTTTGCGCCACCGGCGCTTAACCCGCTGCGTTACAGCCCGACTCCCGGTTATTATTTTTTCTTTCTTAACAATCAGCTGCCTCTGCTCAGGAGGCTTGAGGCAATCTGGGACAGGTTTTTTTTTTACCATGCTCTATTTTATTATTAATATTATATAAAGGTGTATATCTTCCCCCCCTCCATTAGGTTGACAAGAATTAACTGTTAGGGTATCTTTCATTGCTAGGGGACTGGCATCTTATCCATTGTGAGAGGAACTTGTCTCATTACTTCTACCTCCTCTACAGACTCTCCCCTTCTCCCTCCTCCTAGCTAATTAAAAAATAAAATAAGATAAAAAAATTAATCAATTAAAACACTCTCCTTTCACTGCTCTTTTATTACAGCTCTTTTTCTTATCTTTTTTCTTTTCTCTCTCTTGTTTCTATGTTTTTATCTTGTCTTCCATTTATTCCTTCCTTCTACTTTGTCTTTCTGAATTCACTGATATTCATTTGTGAATTATTTTGGGTAAGAAATCTGACACAGAGTGGACTCTCTCTCTGTGTATCTCTGCTCTACTTCCCTTTCTCCTCTTGCTATCCCTAGAATATACAGTGGGTAGTAGATTTGCATAATTGTCTATTCTTGCTATACCTTCTTTCCTTTCTCTTTCTTCTTCACTTGGACTTGGTTGATATTTTTTCATGGACTGGAGACATTGTTTGGCTAACTGGTAGTGATTAAACTGCTTCAATCCTTGCTTCAGTTGCTATTGTAATTCCTGAGGTTGGTGATTGCATTTGTCATAAAGTTATTTAGTACAGTGTTGCTTGTACTCAAAACACAACAACTGAGGAACAACAGAACATAAAAATAAGAAACACATAAATAAAAAAAAATGGGTAGATCAAAAACAAATAAAACTGCTACTCCAATGAATGAAGACAAGAGCCCAGAAGAAACTACAAATCAGCCAGAAGTCACCATAGATAAGAAAAGTATGCAAGCAATAATAAAATTATTAATCACAGAAATGAAAACAACATTGGAGGAAAGGAATGGCAGTATTAGGGAAACAACAGTTGAAACCCCCAAGGAAAATACTGATTATCTCAAGGCAATTAGAGAACTGAAAGCTGAAATAGCTGGACTGAGGAAAGAAGCAGAGGGAAGGGAAAGCAGACTAACAGAAGCAGAAAACAGAATTAGTCAGACAGAGGATGAGTTAGAGAAAACTAAGAAAGAGGTGAAAGAGCTCAAAAAGAGACTGAGAGACACTGAAAACAACAGGAGAGACATATAGGATGATCTCAAAAGAAGTAACATTCGTATAATTGGCCTGCCAGAGGAAGAAAGAGAGGAAGGGGAAGGAAACATTCTAGAGGAAATAATAGAAGAAAACTTCCCGGAGCTGAATAACAGAAAGGACATCAAGATTCAAGAGGCCCAGAGAGTTAAACCCAGACCAAAAGACACCAAGACACATCATAGTCACAATGAGAAGAAATAAGGATAAAGAAAGGATCCTAAAGGCTGCAAGAGAAAAACAAAAGGTCACATACAGAGGAAAACCCGTAAGACTATCAGCATACTTCTCCACTCAAACTCTAAAAGCCAGAAGAGAATGGCAAAATATCTATCGAGCCCTGAGTGAAAAAGGGTTTCAACCAAGGATAATATATCCTGCTAGACTTTCATTCAAACTAGATGGAGGGATCAAAACCTTCTTAGAAAAACAACAGTTAAAGGAGGCAACCATCACCAAGCCGGCCCTGAAAGAGGTTCTAAAAGGCCTCTTATAAACAAGAACATCACTATACTTGCAACATATCAGAGCAAACAAAAAATTTGAACAATGGCACTACAATACATTAAATCCATAATGTCAATAAATGTAAATGGCTTAAACTCACCCATCAAAAGGCACAGAGTGGAGGGATGAATCAGAAAACATAACCCAACCATATGCTGTTTGCAAGAATCCCATCTGACACAACAAAATAAACACAGAATTAAAGTGAAAGGATGGAAAACTATCATACAGGCTAATGGACCACAAAAAAGGGCAGGAACAGCCATTCTCATCTCAGACACAATAGATTTTAAATTAAATAAAGTAATAAAAGATAGGCAAGGACATTACATAATTATTAGAGGATCAATCAACCAAGAAGACTTAACAATTATTAACATCTATGCACCCAATAAGGGACCATCTAAATAGATCAAGCACCTACTGAAAGAGTTGAAAAAATACATCAATAGTAACACAATAATAGTGGGAGACTTTAATACCCCACTCTCACACTTAGAGAGATCAACAAAGCAGAGAATCAACAAAGATACAAGAGAATAAATGAAGATACTGACAGACTAGACCTCTTGGACATTTCCAGAGTCCTTCACCGCAAATAAAATGGAATACACCTTCTTTTCAAATCCACATAATACATACTCAAGGATAGACCACATGTTAGGCCACAAAGACAGCATCCATAAATTCAAGAGCATTGAAATCATCCCAAGTATCTTCTCAGACCACAGTGGAGTAAAGCTAACATTTAACAACAAACAGAACATTATTAAAAGACACAGAATTTGGAAACTAAACAACATGCTCCTTAAGAACCACTGGGTCAGAGAGTCACTCAAGCAGAAATTCAAATGTTCCTGGAAACCAATGAAAATGAAGACATAACCTATCAAAATATTTGGGACACAGCTAAAGCAGAAACTTACAGCCATACAATCACATATTAAACAACAAGAAAAAGCTCAAATGAACGACCTTACTGGACACCTCAAGGACTTAGAGGAAGAGGAACAAAGGAACCCTAAAGCAACCAGAAGGACAGAAATCACTAAAATTAGAGCAGAAATAAATAACATTGAAAATAAGAGAACCATAGAGAAGATCAATGAAGCCAAATGTTGGTTCTTTGAAAAATTAAACAAAACTGACAAACCCCTAGCCAGACTCACCAAACAAAAAAGAGAGAAGACTCAAATTAATAGAATTGTAAAAATGGAGGAGATATCATAACTGACACCACAGAAATGCAGAGAATCATGAGAAATTTCTATGAAGAACTATATGCCACCAAGCTAGAGAATCTGGAAGAAATGGGACAATTCCTAGAAACATAGGTCCTTCCAAAACTGAACCAAGAAGAACTACAAAACCTAAATGCACAGACAAAGAAATTGAAACTATTATTAAGAATCTCCCCAATAACAAAAGTCCTGGACTAGATGGCTTCACAAACGAATTCTACAAAACATTCAGGAAACAGTTAGTACCCATACTTCTTAAGCTTTTCCATAAGATTGAAGAAACAGGAATACTCCCTTCCACCTTCTATGAAGCCAACATCACCCTGATACCAAAAGCTGATAGGGACAGAACAAAAAAGGAAAACTACAGACCAATATTTCTGATGAACATAGATACCAAAATATTAAACAAGATCTTGGCCAATGGTATACAGCAGCACATCAAAAAGATTTTTTAGCATGACCAAGTGGGATTCATCCCAGGAATGCAAGGTTGGTTCAACATCCATAAGTCAATCAATGTCATACATCAATAAAAGCAAAGCCAAAAACCACATTATTATCTCAGATGCAGAGAAAGCCTTTGACAAAATCCAACACCCATTCATGCTCAAAACTCTACAAAAAAATGGGAATAGATGGGAAATTCCTCAAGATAGTGGAATCTATATATAGCAAACCTACAGCCAACATCATACTCAATGGACAGAAGCTGAAAGCATTCCCCCTCAGATCGGGGACTAGACAGGGTTGTCCACTGTCACCGTTACTCTTCAACACGGTATTGGAAGTTCTTGCCATAGCAATCAGGAAAGAGAAAGAAATCAAAGGAATACAGATTGGAAGTGAAGAAGTCAAGCTCTCACTATTTGCAGATGATATGACAGTATACATAGAAAAATCTAAAGAATCCAGCAGAAAACTACTGGAAGTTATTAGGCAATATAGCAAGGTGTTAAGCTACAAAATCAATATACAAAAATCAGTGGCATTTCTTTATGCAAACACTAAATCTGAAGAAGAAGAAGAAGACACCCAGAAGTCACTCCCATTTACTGTCTCAGCAAAATCAATAAAATACCTAGGAATAAAGTTGACCAAAGAAGTGAAAGACTTGTATACTGAAAACTATGAGTCGCTACTCAAGGAAAGAGAAACTGATACCAAGAAATGGAAAGAGATCCCATGCTCATGGATTGGAAGAATAAATATCATCAAAATGAATATTCTCCCCAGAGCCATATACAAATTTAATTCAATACCCATCAAAATTCCACCAAGTTTCTTTAAGAGAATAGAACAAACACTACAATCATTTGTCTGGAACCTGAAAACACCTAGAATTGCCAAAACAATCTTGAGGAAAAGAAACAGAAATAGAGGCATCACACACCCAGATCTCAAACTATACTATAAAGCCATCATCATCAAAACAGCATGGTACTGGAACAAAAATAGGCACACAGACCAGTGGAACAGAATTCAAAGCCCAGAAATAAACCCCCACACCTATGGACATCTAATCTTTGAGAAGGGGGCCCAAAAGATTAAATGGAAGAAGGAGGCTCTCTTCAATAAATGGTGCTGGGAAAACTGGGTTGTAACATGCAGAAGAATGAAATTGAACCACTTTATCTCACCAGAAACAAAAATCAACTCCAAATGGATCAAAGACCTGGATGTTAGACCAGAAAAAATCAAATACTTCGAGGAAAACATTGGTAAAACACTTTCCCACCTACACCTCAAGGACATCTTTGATGAAATAAACCCAATTGCAAGAAAGACTAAAGCAGAAACAAACCAATGGGACTACATCAAATTGAGAAGCTTCTGCACATCCAAAGAAACTATTAAACAAACAAAGTGACCCCTCACAGAATGGGAGAAGATCTTCACATGCCATACATCAGACAAGAAACTAATCACCAAAATATATAAAGAGCTCAGCAAACTTAGCACCAAAAAAGCAAATGACCCCATTCAAAAATGGGCAGAGGATATGAACAAAACATTCACCTCAGAGGAGATCCAAAAAGCTAACAAACATGAAAAACTTCTCTAGGTCACTGATTGTCAGAGAAATGCAAATTAAGACAATATTGAGATACTACCTCACTCCTATAAGAATGGCATACATCAAAAAGGACAGCAGCAACAAATGCTGGAGAGGCTGTGGAGACAGAGGAACCCTTTTTGCATTGCTGGTGGGAATGTAAATTGGTCCAGCCTCTGTGGAGAGCAGTCTGGAAAACTCTCACAAGGCTAGACATGGACCTTCCATATGATCCAGTAATTTCTCTCCTGGGGTTATATCCCAAGGACTATATAACACCCAACCAAAAAGAGGTGTGTACGCCTATGTTCATAGCAGCACAATTCATAATAGCTAAAACCTGGAAGCAACCCAGGTGCCCAACAACAGATGAGTTGCTGAGAAAGCTGTGGTATATATACACAATGGAATACTATACAGCTATCAAGAACAATGAACCCTCCTTCTCTGACCCATCTTGGACAGAGCTAGAAAAAATTATGTTAAATGAGCTTAGTCAGAAAGATAAAGATGAGTATGGGATGATCCCACTCATCAGCAGAAGTTGAGAAAGAAGATCTGAAAGGGAAACTAAAAGCAGGACATGACTAAATTGAAAGTAGGACACCAAAGTAAAAACCCTGTGGTGAAGGGTAGACACGCAGCTTCCTGGGCTGGTGGGGGGTGGGGGTGAGTGGGTGGGATGGGACACAGTCTTTTGGTGGTGGGAATGGTGTTTATGTACACTCCTAGTAAAGTGTAGTCATATAAATCACTAATTAATATGAGGGGGGAAAATTAATTGTATGTCTTGAAGTTTTTAAAACACAGACTGAATCTTTCTAATATATAGGCTGTGTATTTGATGTGCAGACTCTCTCAAAAGCCTAGACCAAGTAGATTAGACGCAACCAATGGCACAGCTATATATAAGATACTGGGTACTGTACAGCAAACCCTAACAAAAGGACTTTTCAAAGTTAACCCAATTACCAAATAATATGATGATAACATTAACTATCCATTGTCTTTTTGAACCCTAAGACAGCAGGAACCTCATATCTCCACTATACAGCCTATATTTCCCCCAGTCCTGGAACCTTAATAGGGCCCACATTCCCGCATGCCTCTCCCAATCCATATCAAATAATACTACATCTGCCGATCGCAACCTAATCAACGCAACGATTGCCACAACAACATGCTTCAGCTCAGACTGTGTCCAGAGACTTCACGTGTGGAATGACAACCCTTCAGCTTTATTACTTGGGTGAGACCTTTCCTTTCACAGTATTCTTTAATTCCATCCCAGGTAGTTCACTTTCTAACAAAGTCCCAAAACCTAGATATAGACCAGGTTCTGTGAGAGAGAGCATATGTTCACACTTATCCATAAACTAGTGCAAAATATATACCTGAAAGCAGAAGTACACTAGAGTTTGCAGTGAGTACCCCCCTAACACTTCCTCTCCATTATTCCAAGCTTTGGGTCCATGATTGCTCAACAATTTGTTTGGCTTCGTATGTTAACTCTCTTTTCAGCCAGGAGGTTCCAGATGCCATTAGGATGCCGGCCAGGCTTCCCTGGACTGAAGACCCCACCAATGTGCCCTGGAGCTCTGCTTCCCCAGAGACCCACCTTACTAGGGAAAGAGAGAGGCAGACTGGGAGTATGGACCGACCAGTCAACGTCTATGTTCAGCGGGGAAGCAATTATAGAAGCCAGACCTTCCACCTTCTGCAACCCACAGCGACCCTGGGTCCATGCTCCCAGAGGGATAGAGAATGGGAAAGCTATCAAGGGAGGGGATGGGATATGGAGATTGGGTGGTGGGAATTGTGTGGAGTTGTACCCCTCCTACGCTATGGTTTTGTTAATTTATCCTTTCTTAAATAAAAAATAAATTAAAAAAAAAAAGAAGTAGAAAAACTTGTGTTCACAGACTGGAGAATATCACTGTTAAACATACATGGCACAAAGTGGGTTAAACATACATGGCACAAAGCGCAAGGACGGCGTAAAGATCGCAGTTCAAGTCCTGCTCCCCAACTGCAGGGGAGTCACTTCACAGGCAGTGAAGCAGGTCTGCAGCTGTCTCTCTTTCTCTCCTTCTCTGTCTTCCCTTCCTCTCTCCATTTCTCTCTGTCCTATGCAACAACAATGACATCAACAACAACGATAATAACTACAACAACAATAAAACAACAAGGGCAACAAAAAGGGAAAATAAATAATAATAATAATAAACAACCATCTTGGACCAGTGAAACAGCCTACCTGGGTAGTGCACTGTTTGAGCCTGGCCCCCACCACAATGAAGGAAGCTTCAATGCAGCAGTCTCTTTCATTCCCTACCTCTGTTTCTCTGTAAATATCTATCTGAAAAAGTTAGCCCAGAGCAGTCATGACATAGCAATGGCAAACAAACAAATAAGCAAAATGCCTGTTTTACCCTAAGTAATTTATAAATTCTGTGTAATCCCTATCAAAATCCCTACAGTAGGGGTGGTTATATAGCTCACTTAAGTAGTGTACTGCATTGCTATGTGCACAACCCAGATTTGAGTTTGGCACCTACCATACTGAAGGAAGCTTCAAAGCTGTGGCTTCTCTTATTTTTCTGTCTTTCTACCTGTCTTTATCAGAAAGAAAGAAAGAAAGAAAGAAAGAAAGAAAGAAAGAAAGAAAGAAAGAAAGAAAGAAAGAGACCAGCATTCTTCAAGAAATTAGAATCAAGGGGCCAGGAGGTGGCACACCTGGTTGAGTGCACAAAAACCTGGGTTCAAGACCCTGGTCCCCACCTGCATGGGAAAGCTTCATGAGCAGTGAAGCAGTGCTGCAGGTGTCTCTCTATATCTCTCTATTCCCCCTTCCCTCTCAATTTCTGTCTCTATCCAATAATAAAAATAAATAGAATTAAAATTAGAGTCAGTAATTATAAAAATGCATGGAAAAGGGGGTCGGGCGGTGGCGCAGTGGGTTAAGCGCACGTGGCGCAAAGCGCAGGGACCGGCGTAAGGATTCCAGTTCGAGCCCCCGGCTCCCCACCTGCAGGGGAGTCGCTTCACAGGCGGCGAAGCAGCTCTGCAGGTGTCTATCTTTCTCGCCCCTTCTCTGTCTTCCCCTCCTCTCTCCATTTCTCTCTGTCCTATCCAACAACGAATTATGTCAACAAGGGCAATAATAATGACCACAACGAAGCTACAACAAGGGCAACAAAAGGGGGGGAAAATGGCCTCCAGGAGCGGTGGATTCATGGTGCAGGCACCGAGCCCAGCAATAACCCTGGAGGAGGGAAAAAAAAAATGCATGGAAACACAAAAAATACAAATAGCCAAAGTAATTTTGAGAGAAAAGAATACCAGAGGTTTCATGTTCTCTAATTTCAAAGCATGCTGCAAACCAACAGTAAATCTTATGATATTAGAACAAAAAGGAACACACACACCAGTGGAATAAAGAGCCCGGAAATAAACTCACACACAAATGAATATCTAATCAATGATAAAGAATCCAAGACCACACAATGGGGAAAAGAAAGCCTCTTCAACAGGGTACTGGGAAAACCAGATAACCACATGTGGAAAAATAAAACTGAAAGGGGCTGGACGGTGGGTGGCACACTTGGTTAAGTGCACATCATGTGCAAGGATCCTAGTTCAAGCCCCTGCTCCCTACCTGCAAGGAGGACACATTATGAATGGTGAGAAATTGTATTCATGTGTCAACAACTATACTGAAAACCATTAAGCCCCTCCCAATAAAGTTAATTTTTGAAAAGACTTAAAAATGATAAACCATCTGAGTGCACACTACTCAAAAATATATATACAGAAGACCCACAGATACATGAAAAAAATATTATCACTTACTATTAGATAAATGCAAATGAAATGCACTAAGAAAGTACCTCACACTGACACATGTGAACTACATCAGAAAGATTGGAAATAAGTTCTAGCAAAGATGTGAGGGACAAGGAAGTCTGGAAGACTTAATGGGAATGTAAATTGGTGCAGTATTTACAAAAAGTATTGTGAACATTCCTTTGATAGTATTTTAAGCAAACATTAAATATTAAATAACTGGATATTTTACTATGTGTGCTTAACCCAGTGTGCCAATGCCCAGCCCCCAAAATGAACATTTTAAAAGTGTAGTGCTGTCCTAAAACCAGATACATCAATGGATTAGGACAGAGTCCATAAATAAACCCTGGTTTATTGATATTTAACCCTGGTTAAATGATATTTGACAAGAGCAGCAAGATCGTTCAATAGAGAAAGGACAATCTTTCCAACAAGACTGGGTGTTTACAGGAGAACAGTAAGTAGGGTACGGTAGAGCTAGCTCACCCAGTGGAGCACACACTATATATACCATTCGAGAAAATGCAGGTTCTACCCCTGGCAACCACATAGGAGTAACTGCAAGAGGAAGTTTTACAGATGGTTGAATACTGTGGTTTCTCCTCTCTCTTTCTCTTTGCCTCTCATCTTCTTGATAAAAACGGGGGGGGGGGGTCTACCAATAACAATGGAACCACGCAGGTGCAGGGCCCCAGTGATAATTCCAGCAGAAGTAATGATATTAATTGTTGTTTTCTATGGGTTATGTTGTTTTCACCGGGCTAGCTTCACGGGCGGGTAACAGACGACCAGGGATTCATGGTTGAGCTGTAGGCAGTATCTCTTTATTCATGCAGGACGCAGCACAATCTAAGCCGAGCTAAGCTAAACTAAAGTACTCTAAAACTCACCATGCTGTCTTTATATATACTTGCCAAGTAGGGTGGAAACAGGATGTGACATAGAGAGGGTGGAGAGAAAAGTGACTGGTGAAAATCAGAGTGTGACAAGGAGGGGGCAGAGCAGGCGAGAATCCTATCACTGAACCACCAATGCCCTGGAGGGAGGGTGGAACTTGTTAACAGTGGTTATGTAAATAGAATGAAGTGGTTATGTAAATAGAACAGTGTTAAGCAGGGGGGATTTAAACCAAATGAAACAGAAGGGGTCTCATGCATACCAACAATTAATAATAATGATAATGAAAAAGAAAAGGAAAGGAAAGAGGAAGGGGATAAGAAATGGAAAGTTTCCCTTTTTATTGCTGAGTAATTTTCCTTCTCTTTGTCTTTCTCTTTGCCTCTCATCTTCTTGCTAAAAAGAGGAAAAACAAAGTCTTCCAGTAACAATGCAATCATGCAGGTGTAGGGCCCCAGTGATAACTCTGGCAGAAGTAATGATATTATTAATAATAATAATATGGAAAAGAAAAATTAAAGGAAAGGAAAGAGAAAGGGGATAAGAAATGAAAAGTTCTCCTTTTTATTGTGAGTAATTTCCGTGGTGTGGATAAACAAATTTAATTGACCATTTACCTTTGAACTTCTTGTAGGACCTTTGGGTTGTTCAGATATTGGTTACTATAAATAAAATTGCCATAACCTTTAATATATAGTCTCTGTATAAACATTATGTTTCCTTTGTATGGGATGAATACTTCATAGTTCAATTTCAGGGTTAAATGGTAAGCATTTATTTACTTTTGTAAGAAACTTGCAAACTTAGAAGAGCAGCTATACCATGGAGAATACCATTTTACATTTATATATTTACTAGCAATATATAAATGATCTGCCTTGTCTAACAACATGTAGGGTTCACACTAGTTTTAATTTATCCATTCTGATAAGTGAGCAGTAATTTTAGCTTTAGATGCATTTCCTAATAGCTAGTTAGGAAAGAAATTAAAATCTTTTCAAGTGTTCATTTTTTCCCTTTTTGTTTTTTTATAGTTGTTGTAGTTATTATTGTTGTTGTTATTGATGTCGTTGTCATTGGATAGGAGACAGAAATCAAGAGGGGGGGAAGAGAGAGAAAGATAGACACCTGCAGACCTGTTTCACCGCCTGTGAAGTGACTCTCCTGCACGTGGGGAGCCAGGGGCTCGAACTGGGATCCTTACTCCCTGTCCTTGCGCTTTGTGCCACATGCGCTTAACCTGCTGCTCTACCGCCTGACTCCCTCAAGTGCTCATTTTCCATTTGCAATGTTCTTTAGTGAAGTAACTGTTTATTAATTTTCTCTTTCCTTCTTTTTCTTTCTTTTTTCTCTTCTCTCTCTCTCTCCTTTCCTTTCTTTCCTTTCCCCTTCCTTTCCCTTCCCTTCCCTTCCCTTCCCTTCCCTTCCCTTCCCTTCCCTTCCCTTCCCTTCCCTTCCCTTCCCTTCCCTTCCCTTCCTTTCCTTTCCTTTCCTTTCCTTTCCTTTCCTTTTGCCTCCAGAGTTATTGCTGGGGCTTGGTACTAACAAAACAAATCCAATGCTTCTGGTGGCTACTTTTTCTACTTTATTGGGTAGGACAGAGAGAAATTGAGAGAGAAGAGGGAGAGAAAGAGACACCTGCAGACCTGCTTCAACACTTGTGAAGTGCCCCCCCGCAGTAACCCTCTGCAACACAGTGGGGAGTGGGGGGCTTGAATCAGGATTCTTGTGCAGGTCCTTGCACTTTATGTGTGTTTAACCTGGTGCATCACCGCCTGTCCCCTTGATTTTGTTTTCTAATTATTTTTTACATTGTTAAGTTTGAATACTTCTTACATACTCTAGGCCAGGGGTAGGGAATCTTTTTTCTGCCAAGGGTCATATAGATATCTATAATATCATTCTCAGTTCATACAAAATTATCAGCTTATAAATAAGAACATAATGTTGCCATGAAAAAATTCTGGTTGCCTTGGCAGGATCAGAGAAAATGGTTTCTCAGGCCTTATATAACCTGGAGGTTGGACACTTCTACCCATGGTCTAGATAAAGTATTTTGCCAAATACACAGTTTACAAATATTGTCTCTCTCTCAGATTGCACTTTTAATCCTCTTCATAGTTTTTAACAAAGCAAGAGTACTTCTTAAAAAATTATTTATTTTAATGAGAGAGAGACTCAGAGAGAGAACAGAACACTGCTCAGCTCTGGCTTATGAAGGTGCTAGAGAGACTGAACCCAGGGCCTTAGAAACTCAAGCAGGAGAATCTTTTTATATAACCACTAAGCCATCTTCCCTGTTACAGAGAAAAAGTTGTAACTTTGATGAACTCTCATTAATCATAGTGTTTTTGTTATAAACTTAAGAATATGTTACCTAGTTCTCGAGTCCAAAGACTGTTTAAGGCTGTTACCTTTTTTTTTTTCCTTTTTTCTTTATTCATTTTTTAAATTGCCACCAGAGTTATAACTGGGGCTTGATGCCTACAGAACAAATCCACCATTCCTGACTGCAATTTTTATTTTTTTTCCTTTCTTTTTTAATATATATGGCAGAGGAAAAGTGATAGTGAAGGGGGAAATAGAAAGATGTTGACTGCTCATGAAGCTATGTCCCTGTACATCATCATAGTATGCTGTTTCTTAAAGGTCATTTTTAAATTTTACATTTAAACCCATGGTCCATTTTGAAAGGTTTTTCTTATAGTCACTGCATTATTTTTCAAAGGTCAATATTTTGCTACTGAATGTTCTATTGCTCCTGAATTACTGATATTTGTCAAAAAAAAAAACTATTGTCCTTCTGTTGTTTAGCTATTTTATTGCAGTAAAAATATGTAACATAAAAGATACCATTTTAAAACCACTTTAAGTATATGATCTGGTGACATTAGTTACACACACAATAAAATTAACATACAACCACTACCATCATGTATTTCCAAAACTTGTTATCATTCCAAATGGAAACTCACTAGAATCTGATATGCAACTTTTATAATGATACTATCAATGTAGATGATGGAAGTTTGTGGAAAAAATGGCCACTAGCAATGAAAGAAAATATTAAGAGAGGATTGGAAGGTTGGAAAGGTTTCTGTTGATACACCAAAATTGAAACCACAAAAGTAAGCAAGAAGGTAGCATGCCAGGAGCTTAGTGATCAGCATCTTTACCATATTATGTTGTACCAGATACTTGTAAGAATGAACCCATGAACTCTGACTGAAATGTTCCGCATGGAATAGTTTATAAGGGTAGTATCAAAAATCCAAGTCTGGGGTCAGGAAATCATTTAATTGTGGCTTTATCATATGCATTCTAATCTTATGACTTCAGTAAGACACACACCCCCTCTCTTTTTACTGCCACCAGGGTTATCGCTGGAGCTTGATGCCAGCACTATGAATCCACTGCTCCAAGTGGCCATTTTTTCCTTTTTTTCCCTTTGTATTTTATTTGATATGACAGAGAGTAATTAATAGAGTGGGGGAGGAGATAGAAAGGGAGAAAAGACACCTGCAGAGCTGCTTCATCACTCATGAAGTGTGTCTCCTGGCCAGTGGGGAGCAGGCACTTGATCCTAAGTCCTCCAACATGGTAAAAAGCATGCACTCAACTGGGTGTATCACTGCCCAACTCCAATATCTCCCTCTTTAAAATCTAGTTTCAAATAACCTTTCCTCATGTGTTTTCACAAAGAAGCTTCACTACCTTTCTGTTTGTTCAGAGGGCAGCTGTGATGGGGCTTTCTACATGCCATATTCCCATATTCACTAATATACCTAGACCAAGCCTACTTCCAGCTGCTCAAGTACAAATATGCTCCAGAACACTGTATCTTTTTATCCTTGCCTATGCTATAACTGAACCTATTTTATTTGGATATAGCTACAGCTATTATCTATCTCTAATAATTCTTCTTCATAGGTTGCCAGGTTTTTGGAGAATGTGCCCATTGTCCCGGAAAGTCCAGGCCATTGTTTCCATGAGGTCCAAATGAGCTACCCAATTCTCCCTTTGGGTTGAGACAAGGGTAGGTTCCCCCAGACTCTGGAATTTATGACGGCTGGACCCTGGACATGGGAAACTATCTACACATGCCACCTCCTCCTTTCCTTCTTTATTTAAAAGTCATGGATTACTGTATGTGTTTAACCTTTAAACCACTAGCAAACATCCTGATTGCTCAGCTGCCTCCCTTTCTGCCCTAAAGTGTCTGCAATCTACTTCCGGAAAAATGTACTTTGTAAAGCTTGTGACCAAACCTTGTATGGTAACCTTTTACATATGATCAGTTTGTTGGTCAAAATGTAACTATGCTGTTTGGCTTTGTATGTTAACTCTCTTTTCAACCACCAGGTTCCAGATGCTAGCATGATGCCAACCAGACTTCCCTGGACAGACAACCCTACCAATGTGTCCTGGAGCTCCACTTCCCCACTAGGGAAAGAGAAAGACACTGGGAGTATGGATTGACCTGTCAACACCCATGTTCAGCGGGGCAGCAATTACAGAAGCCAGACCTTCCACCTTCTGCATCCCATAATGACCTTGGGTCCATACTCCCAGAGGGTTAAAGAATAAGGAAGCTATCAGGGGAGGGGATGGGATACAGAGTTCTGGTGGTCAGAACTGTGTGAAGTTGTACCCCTCTTATCCTATGGTTTAGTCAATATTTCCTTTTTATAAATAAAAAATTAAATTAAAAAAATGTGACTGCATTGTATTGCTCTGTTTGGGTTAATGGTTACCTCAACCATCCCCCTGAGTTAGGGGTATATCTGTCTGCTTTTCCTTTCAATAAACGGGTTGCTCACCTTTCTGAGGCTGCCCCCAGAGTTGAATGAGTCTAAGATTCTCTCCATGCACATTGCCCTAGACATGCAGAGTTATTCTGTGACTCCCTGAAGAGCCACTCTGACCCTCATGCCTTGTAGCCAGGTGGGCAGGGAACACAGAGTGGACTTCACCAGATTAGCCTTTCAAAAATATATCCTTTTGAAACAATACGACAACCTGTCCTCTGAGGTCAACCAAAGCTGCCAATCACATACTTAGAGATCTCCAGTGTCTATTACAATTAGCTTCAATTGTAAGCGGGAGTCAGGTGGTAGCACAGCAAGTTAAGTGCACGTGGCACAAAGTGCAAGGACTGGTGTAAGGATCCTGGTTCGAGCCCCTGGCACCCCCACTTGTAGGGGACTCGCTTCACAAATAGTGAAGTAGGTCTGCAGGTGTCTATATTTCTCTCCCCCTCTCTGTCTTCCCCTCCTCTCCATTTCTCTCTGTCATATCCAACAAAGACGACATCAATAACAACAACAATAATAACTATAACAATAATACATCAAGAGCAACAAAAGGGAATTAAAAAATTACACTTTAAAAAAAAATAAGCCTGGCAGCCATATTCTTCCTCACATAGCCCTCTCCTGCTGACACTCAAATCCATACAAGTAAGCCTACTGATCTGTTAAAACAAACCTGTTTTCATTGCATTTAGATGTTTTTGGATGTGCTACTGCCTTTGCCTGTGATAACCTCTTTCTCAATCTCCACTTGGTAAAATAATTTTTAAAATTTTATTATATTTATTTATTGGACAGAGATAGCCAGAAATTGAGAGGAAGGGGAGGGAGAGAGGGAGAGAAACAGAGACCTGCAGCACTACTTCACCAGTCGCAAATCTTTCCCACTGCAGGTGGGGGTTAGGGCCTTGAACCTGGGTCCTTGTGCACTGTAACATGTGCCTTCAACCAGGTATGACACCAACCGCCCCCTGGTAAAATAATTCTTTTCTTCAATATTCAGCCCAAACACAATTTTTGTACTATAGTAAAAAATTATTACTATTTTTGCTTAGTTTCCACTAAGAATTTTATTCATTCTTCTCTGGAAGGTACTCACTACAAATGATATTACACTATGGTTATTTTTATTTATTTTTTTGTTCCTTTTTTTTTTTTTTTACCAGAACACTGTTCAGTTCTGGCTTATGGTGGTGCAGGGGATTGAACCTGGGATATTGGAGTCTCAGGCATGAGAATCTGTCTGCATAACCATTATGCTATCTACCGTCTGCTCTAGTTGTTTATTTTTAAGGTAGAGACAGAGTGAAGGAGACAGACACATCACAGCACTGAAGCTTCCTTCAAGACAGTGAGGGCCAAGTTTGAACTTGGGTCACATACATGGCAAAGCAACACACTATCAAGTGAGCTATTTTGTTGGCCTATGTTTTGTTCATTTTTTGTTTTTTAAACAGTTCATATCATTGACTGGAAACATCTTTTAGGTAAGACATTAGCCCATCTGTCTCTCCCTCAAATCCAGCAGAAGCTTTGGAATATTGTAGGTACATAGGGGAAGTTGGTTAAGTAAACTGTTAGGTTAGTAAAAAGGGTCAAGTTGACAGGATAGTATATAATGGGTACAAGTTCAAGTTATGAACAGAGTTAACACAGAGTATGTGATTTATGAGCATGATTAAGAATGAAAACAATACATGTCCATAGTAAGGAAGAAGTGGTTGGTATGTGCCATATGAACACAAGATAAGCTCCCCACCCAGGGACCTTTCTTTCTTCCTTTTTCTTTTCTCTCTCTCTCTCTCTCTCTCTCTCTCTCTCTCTCTCTCTCTCTCTCACCTTCAAGGTTATCTTGGGCTTGCTGCCTGCACTACGAATCCATTGCTCCTGTGACCATTTTTATTTTATTTGACTTTATTTTATTTTATTTATATAGCACAGAGAGAAATTGAGGTATGAGAGAAAGATAGAGAGGGAGAAAAATAGACACCTGCAGACCTGCTTCACAACTTGTGAAGCAACTCCCCTAGAGGTGGGGGGCCGGGGGCTTGAACTGAGATTTCTGCAATGGATTCTTGTGCTTTATACTATGTGTGCTTAACCTAGTGCACCACCACTCACCGCAACCCCTCAGACTATTCTTTCTACAATTTTGACTTGGCTAGTAATCCTCCATGGCATTAGCCTTATTTTCTCCTCATTTTAGCCTTTTCTTACCTACCTGAAGAATACATCTGTCTCCAGCCCAAAGGCACCTTCTTCAACAGCCTTCTCAAAGGACATCATGGTATTCTCAGGTCCCAACTGTGGAAGGAAAAGACATCAGGCCCAATGCCTCAGAAGTTCTTTCCTAAAATTACTATTATGATAGGGGTGGAGTTCAATACTGAACATACTTAGGAAACTGATTTTGGCTTCCTTGGCTCTTTTTTCAAAGAGGTTGTCTTTATTCCTGTCTGCTCATTTAAAGTAGTGTCACTGAACAAGGTAAAGAAAAATAGAATGGGAGTTAGGTAACTTGAATTGCTTTCTTTTAGTCATATCAAATCACCTTTTTCTTTTCTGGTATTCCTATGATTCTGAAGTCCTTTTCTCTCATCTACGCATCCTATGTGTATCTATACTCATTCATATCCAAATGTTCACACCTACCATGGGTGCACCTCTATGTCCAAAGAAGTTTGGCTTGGGTCCCAGTTTATTCTTCTCTTTAATGCAGGGAGACAGCTTCCCAAATGGCACCATATAGACACACACTAGGATAATAAAGTATGGCAACCCAACAGCCAACTGTATGGCTAAAAAAAAAAAAAAAGAAAGAAAGAAAAAAAAAAGTTGGACAAAGGAAAGTGAGGAAAAAAAATAAAAAGAGTAGAAAACCATCCCAAGCAGTTAGTTATCACAAAGCAGTAGTGTATATAAATACCTAACCCAAGGTTTCACTGATACTATGGACTAGATGATTTAATCTATTTCTGTTACATTCTCATTTATTCTCAGGGATGTGAAGTACTTGACTACCCAAATATCCAGTAGCATTAAGGCCACATCACTGGATCTGAAAATTTACAAGAGAATGAAATGAAATGAGGCAGATGGGTAGGAAGGAAGGATACAAAATGGATTACCATCTCAGTAGGATGCAGCTGGTTGACTCTGACAAAGCCCTGAAACTTGTAAAGATCAAACTAACATGTCCCTGTGGCAATAAATAGTGAATGGCAATAAATAGTGAAAGGGACACTAGTTGACAGATGTCTAAGTTCAAAGTCAGACTCTCCCTAATTGTGTTCCCTAGGTTTGGTTTTGTTTTTAACCTGAGTTTTTTCATTCTGTAAAATAAGACTACTTGCTATTACATCTATTTCAGAGTTGTACTGACTCAAAACAAGTAATAAATATTAACTATTTGTTTTACCGCCACCACCACCCCAGCTTACACACACACACACACACACACACACACACACACACATACACACAGGCTGTTACTATTTTAGACTCCTAAGAATTATATCCATTTGCTTATTTTTAACTTAGTCTCTATGCTTCAGTTATTTTCAAATCTAAATTTCCAGTTCTAACCTCTCAACTTTACGAGTACATTACATCTCTCGTTTGCTTTTGCTTCATTATGTGCCATCTGGTATCTTCTGGTTTTAACTAAAATTTAGGAAATAAAAAATAAAATAGTTCATTATTGGATCCTTAAGCTCTTGCCCCAGAAACATTTCCTAACGTTTTCCCTACACTTACACATACATATGTATACAAATACCTAATGTTAATCCTAAAAAATCCATTTTTCTGTGCTATATCTTTGCACAGGTCAAAAAAAGGTATTCCTTATTTAAATAACATGAAAAGATACAGAAAATATTCCATTGGATTTCTCAGTAAGGGTGCTAAATGGGAATAGCCTGGTTGGTCAAAGAATACTGTAACAGGACAGTGTTGTGAATTTGACATATTCCTGAACTTTTAATAGTTAAAGTGGTGACTTTCCCCCAAACTTAATGTTTTTGTGACTATGCAACCTATAGCCATGAATAAATAGATTACACAGATTTTACCCATATAGTATACCTTCTCCTTCCAAATGTATCAAGTAGGCAACCACAGGCCAGGAAAGGATAGTCATCATCGGTATACTGCACAAGTGTGTGAAAGGGCCAAAGACCTGGATGAAAGCCAAAAGTCAGACTGAACACATCTAGGTAGACAATTTAGACTCACAGGATGATGCTTACCTGCATTGACAGGCCAATTGTCAGCCACTTGTCTTTCCAATATGTACATAAAACCCACAACAAAAACAAGCATCCCACAACTACCAACAGAACCAGCACCTAGGAAAAAACAAACAAAGTCTCCTGGTTTGATGGCAGTAGGCATGGATCAAAATTATTGAGAATTTGAGTGTTTTCACAATATCAAAGACCACATTTCCTCATTCTTTTCATCTAGCTATTATGTAAATCTCTAACTCTTGGGGATCCAATCATTTGCCTCTGTACTCCCAAGTCTTTACTGTACACTGTGATTGGAAAAAAATTACCCAGCTATGTGACCTAATATCTTTGCTAATTTATCATCTCCAGTTTTAGTTGGATCTTATTTCTTACCATTATTTTGATAATTTTTAATTTATTAATAATATGTTACTAGGTTGTAAGATTACAATGTATAGTTCCACACCACACAAATCACCAAAGTCCTGTATCCCCACCCTCCCACCTCCCAAAGATAACCACCATAGTTCTCACAAGTCATACAGTTTGCATGCTTCTGTTTTATTTGGATTTTTGGGGGCAAGTTCATGTAAATCAGATCTCTAGATTCCATATGTGTGAAACCATCTGGTACTTGTCTTTCATTTATTTCACTAAGCATAATCACCTCCAGTTCCATCCATTTTGTCCCAAATGACACAATATCATCTTTTTTGGTTACAGAATAATATTCCATGAAATATATATATATATTTATCTCCCCCTTAACTTCTTTTTTTTCCTCCAGGGTTATTGCTGGGCTCGGTGCCTGCACCATCAATCCACCACTCCTGGAGGCCATTTTTTCCCCTTTTGTTGCCCTTGTTGTTGTAGCCTCATTGTGGTTATTATTATTGCCACTGTTGATGTTGTTCATTGTTGGATAGGACAGAGAGAAAGGGAGAGAAGAGGGGAAGACAGAGAGGGGGAGAGAAAGACAGACACCAACAGACCTACTTCACCGCCTGTGAAGCGACTCCCCTGCAGGTGGGGAGCCGGGGGCTGGAACCGGGATCCTTACACAGGTCCTTGCGCTTTGCGCCACATGCGCTTAACCCACTGCATCACCACTCGACCCCCTCCCCTTAACTTCTTTAGCCAGTTATCTGTTGATGGGCATTTAGGCTGCTTTCATTCTTTGGTTATTGTATATAATGCAGTTATGAATATAGGATTACACATATCCCTTCTAATTAGTGTTTGTTCATTGGATAAATGCCTAAGAGTGGTATTGCTGGATCATAAGGTAATTCTACTTTTGTTTAAGAACTGCGTATAGTCTTACAAAGGGAATGCAACAGATTGCATTCCCACCAACAATGTAACAGAGTTCCCTTTTCTTCTCAACTTCTCCAACCTTTGTCATTTCCTCATTTGTTCATCTAAGACATTCTCTGAGGTGCTGAGCTTCACTGACGGGAGACAGACGACCAGGGACTCATGGCTGGGTTGTACGCAGTATCTCTTTATTCATGCAGGACGTAGTACAATCTAAGCCAAGCTAAGCTAAACTAAAACTAAACTAATATACTAGCAAAGTAGGGTGTAAACAGGATGTGACATAAGAGAGGGTGGAGCGAAAAGTGACTGGTGCAAATCAGGGTGTACTACGAGAGGGGGCGGAGCAAAAACATATCATAAACCAGTGGGGATTAAACCAATGCCATGCAGTGGTTATGTAAATAGAATGCAGTGTTAAGCAGGGGGGATTAAACCAAATGAAACAGAAGGGGTTTTTAGAAGCAGAATTAGAAGCATACCAACATGAGATGGCATCTCAAAATAGTTTTAATTTTTCTCTAAGGATAAGTAAAGTGGAGCATTTTTTCATGTGTCTATGGGCCACATGCATCTCTTTTTTAGAAAACTATCTAATTCTTTGGTCCACTTTTTCATTAGACTATTTTTTATCCTTTTGTAGATCTGTACCAACTCTGTATAGATATTTGATACCACTTGTGTGTCTGATGTGTGACATGCAAATCTCTTCTCCCATTTGCTGGGTTGCCTGCTTATCCTTGTGTTTTTTGCTTTTGATGTATATAACCACTTTAGTTCCATGACTCCCATGTTTACTCTTGTTTTCATTTCCCATGTGCAGGGGGTTGAATCTCCAAATACATTTTTGATGTGAAGGTCCTGCAAATTTTCACCAACATTTTCTTCTATAAATTTGAGAGTTTCTGGTTTTATATCTATCTTTAATTCATTTTGATTTGACCTTAGTGGTATGTGGTGGTGTGATTTCACTTTTCCAATTTTCCCAGCACCATCTGCAGAAGATATCTTCTTTACCCCATTGAATGGTTTTGGCCTCTTTGTCATATATTAGGTGGTTGTATTTGTGTATGCTCATTTCTGGGCTTTTGATTCTGCTACATTAATCTAAGTGTCCATTTTTATTCCAGAGCCATGCTGTTGGGATTGCTATTGATTTGTAGTATAAACTTAAGTTGGGGAGGATGATTACCTCCATGTTTTTCTTTTTTCTCAGAAGTGCTTTTTGGCAATTTGAGGCCTTTTGTGGTTCCATACATACTTTGGTTAAGTTGTTCAATTTGCTTGAAAAATGCCATTGGAATTTTGATAAGGACTGCATTGAAATTGTAGTGTTTTTTTTTTTAATAGAGTAGCCACTGTAATGTTTATTCTTCCAATCCAAGAACAAGGAATGTTCTTCCACTTCAGTGTATCCATCTCTATTTCTTTTAGCAATGTCTTATAATTTTCATAGTAAAGGTCCTTCATCACTTTTGTGAGATTAACCCCAAGATATTTTATCTTTTGAGGCTCAAATAATCTTTTGGGTTCTGGATTCTCTTTCATTAATTTCTGCACTAATTTTTTTTTTACAATTATGTTCTCCTACTGGCTTTTGGGTCTCTTTGTTGCTCCATCTTTAGTTGACTCAGTTGAGATACGAGGCAGATTACTTGAGGTCGTCACTGTTTGTTAATATGGGGCAATACTGCTATAAATTTCTTTCATAGAACAGCTTTCACTGTATCTGACAGGTTCTGGAAGTTGGTCTCTTCGTTTTAATTATTCTTACTTATTAATTATAAGTAATTTTAAGTGTCTCTTTTGATTTCTTTTTAAAATTTTCTTTATTGGGGGATTAATGGTTTACAATCAACAGTAAAATACAATACTTTTTACACACATAACATTTCCACATAACAATACAAACCCCACAGGACCTGAACCCTCCCCCACATCCCAGTCTTCTACTTTGCTGCAGTACATCAACTCCAATTTTCAACTTCTGTCTGTAAGTGAGATCATCCCATATTCATCCTTCTGTTTCTAATTTATCTCACTTAACATGACATCTTCAAGCTCCATCCAAAATGGGGTAAAGGAGGTGAATTCACCATGAACCTGAGACCTTGGAGCCTCAGGAATAAGAGTCTCTGCATAACCATTATGCCATCTCCCCCTGTTCACATTTCTCATTTTTCCACATAATAATGCAACACCCCTCTAGGTCCTCCTGTGCCATCATGTTCCAGGACCTGACCCCTCCCCGCTTACCCCAGAGTCCTTTACTTTGGTGCAATACAACAGACCCAGTCCAAGTTCTACTTTGCATTTATTGTTCAACTTTTTTTTTTGGTAATTGGATTTAGTTCACTGAATATGCCTTTAAAATTTAGATGGAAAAGAGTTCTGCCAATATCTTCCTCTAAGTATTTGATAGTTTCTGGTCTAACATCCAAGTGGTGTTGAAATCCCCTACTATTACTGTGTTGCTGTTAATATATTGCTCTGGCCCTTCCAGTAGATGTTTGACATATTTAGATGGCCTCTCACTGGGTGCATAGGTGTTAATAATCATTAAGACCTCTTGATTGACTGATCCTCTGAGAATTAAGTAATATCTATCCCTATCTTTTAATATTTTATTTATTTTAAGGTCTATCGTGTCAGATTGAGGATAGCTATTCCTGCCCTTTCTTGTGGTCCACTGGCTTGTATGGTAGTTTTCCATCATTTCACTTTGAGTCTTGTTGAGTTAGGTGGGATTCCTGCAGTCAACATATGGTTAGGTTGTGTTTTCTGATCCATCTTCCTACTCTGTGCCTTTTAATATGTGAATTCAGGCCACTGACATTTATTGATATTATAGAATGAAGATATCTTAATGCCATTATTCTCAAAATTTAGAGTGATCTGATACATGGCATATTTATGGTGGTCTTACTGTTTATAGGAGTCCTTGCAGAACTTCTTTCAGGGCAGAATTTGGTGACAGTTGATTCCTTCAACTGTTGCTTGTCTGAGAAGGTTTTTATGCCTCCTTCTAGTCTGAATGACAGCCTAGCAGGACACAGTAGTCTTGGTTTAAAGCCTTTCTCATTGAGAGCTCGATATATATCTTGCCATTCTCTTCTGGCATTTAGTGTTTTTTGTGGAGAAACCTGCAGCTAACCTTATGGGTTTTGCTCTGTAGGTGACTGTTTTCCTCTTGTGGTGTTCAAGATCCTTTCTTTATCCTTATTCCTTTCCATTCTAAATATGATGTGTCTTGGTGCCTTTAAGTCTGGGTTAATTCTGTTTGGGACCCTCTGGGCTTATTGAACCTTAATGTCTTTTAAGTTGTCTAGAGGAGGGAATTTCTCATCTATTATGTTCTGTAGAATGCTTTCTTCCTCCCCCTTCTTCCTCTGGCAAGCCAATAATGCATATATTATTTCTTTTGAAGTCATCCTCTATGTCTCTGTTGTTGTTTTTGCGAGGTTAAAGTCCCAAATACTGAGAACAGCCATTAACCCAAAACGAACTGTTCCTTGTTTTGCATAAATATTTCCACCTGTACCCACCCTGTGATAACTATAAAAAGGTGGGATGAAAAATGTTGGGGTCGCAGACTCTCCCCTTGCTTGGAAGGGTGTCGGCGGCCCAAGGTTAAGCTTCCTAATAAAGGTTCTTGCTACTGTATGTAATTCTGGTCTTCTTTGCATGAGATAGGGGCTCGAATTTCTGGGCATAACATATGGGGGCTCATCCAGGTTCCCCATCTCATTAAAAGAATGCAAGCCTCACTGAGCCTTCAGGACTGGTCAAACTTCAGGTATCTGTAGCGAGAGACCCTTGGAGTCGAACGAAGACGCGCTGGGCAGCTCCGGGTCCAGGGTCCTGGGAGACATCCCAGATCCTGTTGTAGGGGATTGGATCACCCTCGCAAATTCTGAAGGGAGAGTGGGTCGCTCCCACGAAGTGGCAAAAGGCTGTCCTCGCATCTGTAGGGAAGCGGTGAGAGGCCGTCCTCCCATCTGTAGGGAAGCAGCAAGAGGCCGTCCTCCCATCTGTTGGTTCAGAGTGCTGGCGGCTGGGCCGCTGGAGTTTTCTTTGAGTATGTTGTCTTTGTATTTTCTTTGTGTGAGTTGTCTCTGTATTTTCTTTGTGTGTGTTGTCTCTGTATTCATTATCAATTTTGTCTTTAAGTCCAAAGTCAGGAGTCAGGCTACTTCGACTCCTCTGACTATGGTCCTGAATCATTTTAGAAAATTCAAACATAGAGCTCATAATTTGGGTCTAGAGGTAAAACAGGACTGGATGATCACTTATTGCCAAAATAAGTGGCCAGCCTTCTCTACTGGTTGGCTCCCAGAAAAAACCTGGGACCTGCCTACTATCTATGCCACCAAAAACGTCATCTTAGGACATCCAGGACACCCGGACCAGATTTCTTATATCCTTACTTGGCAGGATCTGGTAGAGAAACACCCCCTTGGCTAAAACTTTTTCTTCCTCCACAGGGTTCGTGACCCACCATTCTTGCTTTAAGGGAGTCTCGTCGTCAACCTACTGCCCCCCCCTCACACTTCCCCCTCCTACCCTATTCTCCAAGGTGGTCCCGAAGGAGACCTCCTAGAGTACCCTCCTCTCTACCAACCTCAACCTCCCCCAGTCCCACAGGAACCCCTGGCAGCAGGCCAGGACTTACAGAGCCCTCCTCGTACAAGAGCCTGTACAGCCCAGAGAACCCCTGATTCGGTGGCCCTGCCCCTCCGAGCCGAATAAGAATGGCAAACAATTGATGCAATATTGGCCGTTTTCCACTAGTGGCCTTTATAATTGGAAAATGCAGAACCCTAAGTTTTCAGAAAAACCAGCAGCACTCATTGACCTGTTAAATTCTGTTGTTTTTACCCATCAGCCAACCTGGGATGACTGCCAGCAGCTTTTACAGATTCTTTTTACCACAGAAGAAAGAGAAAGGATCCTCTTGAAAGCCTGAAAACTTGTGCCTGGGGTGGACAGGAACCCCACCTTAAACCCAGCCCTGATAGATGCCAGTTTCCCTCTGATAAGACCCACCTGGGATTTTAACTCACCTGAAGGTAAGGAGAAGCTCTGGGTCTATTGCTAGACTCTAATGGGTGGTCTCCGACCCACCAATTTGGCTAAGGCTAGTAGTGTGCAACAGGAAAAGACAGAAACCCCAGCTGCTTTTTTAGAAAGAATTATGGAGGCATATCAAATGTTCACTCCCCTAGATCCAGAAGCTCCAGAGAATAAGTCAGTAGTAATTATGGCCTTTATAAACGAGGCTGCCCCTGATATCCAGAAAAAACTCAAGAAAATAGATAGATTAGCAGATAAGTCTTTACAGGAACTACTGGCAGTAGCGGAGAAAGTCTTTAACAACCAAGAGACCCCCGAAGAACACCAATTATGGACAATGACAGCAGCTAACGAGAGACAGACTTGCAACCTCACTAAGGTATTTTTGGCAGCTACTGCAGAATGCCCTTGGTGGAAAGGCTGAGAGGCCCATCCTCCCCAAAGGTTTGAAAAGAGCAGAGGTCCATACGGGGGGGGGGGGGGGGGGGGAGGGGAAGAAGCTCCTTAAAGATCAATGTACATATTGCAGGGAGATGGGTCACTGGGCCAGAGAGTGTCCGAGAAGAAAGGGGAGACAAAAGGACAATGGGGCCAATAAGACAAAAATCCTAGAACTAGGTGAGCTCAGTGACTAGGGCCAATGGGGTTCGAGTCCCTGTGGGACTATGTGGAATTTTGGTAGAGCTTAGGGAAGCTCCCCCCATCTTCACGGAGGGAGGTCTGAAAAGACACCTCTCTTGTTAGCCTCTCTCCATAGAGATAAGCCAAGAGAGAAGTCTATCAGACTCAGCTTGCCCTTTGTAAGACTCCCAAAATTCACAAAGAGCCTACACCCTCTCTCACTTAAGTTCCCCTCCTGTCAGCCAAATGGTTGCCTGCTTTAGAATTCACTCACTCAAAGTTCACACATTCCACTTCACCTTTTGGTCACAAAGGAAGAGCACATCCTGTCACACACTCCTAACACCAGACAAGTGAAAAGCCCCCCAAGACCTTGTTTCCTGGAGCCCTTTTGACGTCCTTAAAGCCTTGTTCTTCCTTCTCTATCTCACCTTGCTGGTTAAACCACTACTCTTCTCTCAAATGGCTTTGGATGATTAAATGCCTGCGTCAGGAGACTATTTTTATGTATCAACTCTTGTTATACCAGCCCCTGCCATAGGGGCATGCTGACCTTTAAGAAACCTGTGAATTCAGACATATGTGAAAACTGTTCTTTGTCTAGTCTTCTATATTAACCCAAACCCACCCCCCCAATAAACAAGTGTGTTCGTATCAGAATCCTCCCCGAGTTTCTTTCTTTTTCACGTAGTCTCTTGAATTAGTGATGAGAACTCAGTAAGTTTACCTTCCTGGCTGAGAGCCAACCCACGTGAGTGCTGGCAGGTCCCCTCCCCAAATCCAGGGTAACTTTAAAAATAGAGGGGAAACCTGTTAGCTTCCTAGTAGATGAAGCTTCCTTGAACCCAGCTACCTACTAGCTCCCTGACCCTGAATTAGACGCTCCCTTACATAATTGCTCTGAAATTCTGAGCTACACATCCAGCCTCCGGGAAGACCTGGAAGACTAGCCTTTAAAAGGAACAGAAGTGAACTGGTATACTGATGGGAGCAGTTTCATCAGAGATGGGGTAAGGTATGCTGGGGCCACGGTAACTACTGAACACGAGGCTGTGTGGGCAGCTGCCCTGTTGGCAGGGACTTCAGCCCAAAAAGCTGAATTAATTGCCCTCACAAAAGCTCTCAACCTAGGAAAAGGGAAGACTTAACATCTACACTGATAGCCACTATGCCTTTGCCACAGCCCACATCCATGGGGCTATATATCAAGAAAAGGGACTGCTCACAGCTGAAGGTAAAGCAATTAAAAACCAACAAGAAATATTAGACCTGTTAGAGGCTATCTGGATGCCGGATGAGGTGGCCATAATACACTTCCCTGGGCACCAAAAGGGAGAAAGTCCCGTGGCACCTAGCAGATACCACAGCCAGACAAGTCACATTAGAAAGAACTGATGAATTAGCTCTTTGTCTGCCGAACCCTGGAGAGCCCACCCTGCCTGATAAGCCAGAATACAAATCAGATGATGAGTTCCAGATAAAAAAGTTACCTCTCGCTGACAAGCACAGTAACTGGTGGGTAACAGCTCATGGTAAACTCATCTTACCCCAAGCTGTGGCCAAACACCTGCTACAGCATATACACAGAACTACCCACCTGGGACGAAGAAAAATGGCCGAAATTTTGCAAAAAGCCAGCCTAAGATTCCATAATGAGAACCAACTGATTAAGGAAATAGTTGCAGAATGCAAAGCCTGCAGACTTGCAAATGCTAGCAACCAGCCTAGAAAAAAGAACCTGACCAGGTGCCTACTGGGAAATAGACTTCACTGAGGTAAAACTGGAAAAATATGGGTATAAATATATGTTAGTGTTTGTAGATACCTTTTCAGGATGGAATGAGGCATTCCCGACCAAGAGGGAGACAGCCCAGACAGTGGTGAAGAAACTACTTGAAAAGATTTTTCCCAGGCTTGGTATGCCCCTTTAATTAAGCTCAGATAATGGTCCAGCCTTCACTTCCCAGGTAACCCAGAACTTGGTAGGTGTCCTTGGGGCAAAATGGAAATTACATTGTGCCTACAGACCCCAAAGCTCAGGACAGGTATAAAGTATGAATAGAACTCTAAAAGAGACCTTAACAAAATTAACTATGGAGACTGGCATAGACTGGGTAACTATCCTTCCCTTTGCCCTTTATAGAGCAAGGAATACCCCCTATACTACAAAGATAACCCCATTTGAGATCATGTTCGATCATCCCCCTCCCATAATCCCAGCCTTGAGATTAGACTTGCTCACTGATATTAATGATCAGAACCTGCTTGCCTCTTTACAGACAATAGCTCAAGTCCAAAAGCATGTGTGGTGAAGACTGAGAGCAATATATGAAGCTGCACTCCCTCCAAACCCTCATCCCTTCCAGCCCAGAGACTCAGTCATAGTGAGACACCACCAAAAAGAGGCACTTGAGTCCCGGTGGAAAGGACTGTATACTGTCATCTTAGCCACCCCCCTGGCCCTGAAGGTGGATGGTATCAGCTAGTGGATCCACCACTCCCACGTCCTTGCAGCAGAGATAGAGTTCAAGACTAGATGGCAACAAGTCTGTTCCCAAACTCCTGCTTAAGCTTCAGTTGGTCTGCTCGTGACTCTGTAGACTCTTTCTCTCCTGGTGACTCTAATCTTCGTTCCTGCTACTACTGCTCCTCACACCCCATTGATACTGGGACAGTATTCAGAAACAGAGATTGGCCCAAGATTGGGCCCTAGAAGTTACAAAAAGACAAGAGGGGAATATGAGATTAGAGAAAAGCCCCAAATACTGAGAACGGCCATTAACCTGAAACCAACTGTTCCTTGTTCTGCATAAATATTTCCACCTGTACCCACCCTGTAATAACTATAAAAAGGTGGGATGAAAAATGATCAGGGTCACAGACTCTCCCCTGCTTGGAAGGGTATTGGCGGCCCAAGCTTAAGCTTCCTAATAAAGGCTCTTGCTATTGCTTGTGATTTTTTGTACAGTTAGTTGAATAGCTAGAGTGAATGAGGGACATGAAAGTAGGGAGTAAGAGAGGAAGATGTCTAGGACTAAGCAATATTTGATTAGAGATTTTATGGTGCCTTCTTTAGTCCTTTCTACTAGATTGTCAAGTTTATTAGGTCTAAGTTTAATCACACTTTGGGGTATATAACTGCCCCTAGCATATGGAGATGTGAACACATGTACAAGTACCATAGGCCCTAGCCTATATACAGGGTCTATAACTTTGTTAGAAAATGTGCCATCTGGGAGTCGGGCAGTGGCACAGTGGGTTAAGCGCACGTGGCGCAAAGCGCAGGGACTGGCATAAGGATCCCGGTTCGAGCCCCCGGCTCCCCACCTGCAGGGGAGTCGCTTCACGGGCGATGAAGCAGGTCTGCAGGTGTCTATCTCTCCCCCCCTCTCTCTGTCTTCCCCTCCTCTCTCCATTTCTCTCTGTCCTATCCAACAACAAAGCAACGTCAAAAATGGCAATAATAACCACAACGAGGCTGCAACAACTAGGGCAACAAAAAGGGGAAAAAATGGCCTCCAGGAGCGGTGGATTCATGGTGCAGGCACCGAGCCCAGCAATAACCCTGGAGGAGAAAAAAAAAAAGAAAATGTGCCATCTGTGAGTCAATAAAAGTAGCAAACAAGCAGAAAGACCTAAAAAGACACCATAAAGTACCTGATGAAATAGTCTTTACTTAGATCTAGATACCCTCCTCACCTACCTGCTATTGCACATGCGTCAATTATTCCAAAGCTAACCTTGTCAGAAAAAGTAAGGACTACAAAAGCTGAATAAGGCCAAGAGATTGACATACTTTAATAATGACTCTTTAATCACTAACAAGCCACCCCATCACCTGGGGCCCTGGTCAGGGAGTCCTGGGATTCCTACAGAGACATGGTGGGCCCATGTGTGTGTAACCCATTGCTACCACCCAACCCCCGAAGTAAAAATGTTTTAAGGGAGAGATTAACATGCTCCTGGATTTGAGGAAACATATAAAATCGTATTAAAGTTTTAACTGGAAAAAAGAGTCTATAAAAAGGCAAGTGGCTTTAAAAAAAAAAAAGCAACAGACTGGAGCTAGAGCTGCTCAAGCTCATAGCAGAACCAAAAGAGGAAGGCCATGTTGGAAAACAGCTTCATGTTCTCAGGTGGTAGTGGCCAAGATACCTCTTTCAGGAGGCCAGAAATGCATTCTGCATGAAACTGTTCTGGAATTATAAAGGGCTCCAAACTATAGAAAGGTAAAAAGAATCTTAAAAGAGAAATTTCAGGGAATATAAGTAAATAATCATTTAATCCATTAAGAGAGCTGCAATCAATCTGTTATAAGTAGAAGGAGTCTCTAGGAGTATTCACAGAAAGGGCCCATAGTGTAGAGAGATAATAGTATCTACCTAGTCCTGATGAACTCAACCCCAGATTGTCAGGCTAGCATCGCAAGAGGGAGAGATGACCCAGGAACTAGGCTTGTGGAAGCAAGGCAGTACAAATCTTTATTCATTCGAACACCCCAGAGTCGGGTGGTAGCACACCTGGTTAAGCCATGTGGCACAAACCGCAATGGCTGGCATCAGCCTCGCAGTCTACACGCCCATCCTCCTCCAGCTCAGGACAGGAAGAGACAAGACTAAAATGGAAGTGGCTTGACAATAACATACATGGTTAGGAAAGGGGTGGAGAAGGGCAAAAGGGGCCAGGAATGGTATGGACCTCCCCAGCAACTGTTACTAGAGGTTCAACTGGTAGGATTAGCAATACCCTGTAGGGAATTAGGAATGAGACCTTTAGTCATTTGTAAGACAAATCAGAAGATTGATATGTAGATAAAAAAAGGGCGGGCCATAGTATCAGGGAATGTAGGGTGGAGCAGGCTTAATGTTTTTTTAAGGAATGCTGGGCTCCCAGAGGTGGGAAGATGCAGGATGTTTTTGTGAGGCAGGAAAGACTTAAAATAGCTGTCAAGCTTTTGAGGTTCATGTGTCCCCCCTTTTTCTCAACCCCTCTGTAGAGAGAGAGACTTACCTCTCATGTCAAGCCCTGCCAGGCTCCACCACATCACCACAACCTCCCTACACCAGATGATCCTAATACCCATCTTTAATGGGTCTATGTTTCTTTATTCTATCTCATTCTCCCCTGACCCTGTTCTGTTGAAAGATATATGAAAAGATTATCACTGCAAGCTTCTAGGTATAGGTAAGGCCAAAACTGGGGCTGGGGGGATTCTTAAGAGTTTGAGTTAATGTAAGGAACTATTTTTTTTTTCTTGTTTGCAGAACCAATGCCTAGTGCTTATATGATTTAACTGCTGTGGGCTGTTTTTACATTTAGAGGAAAAGACAGAGAGGGAGACACTTGACAGCACCAGTTTCTCCAGTGTTCCTCCCTTGTGGAGAAACTAAAAAAAATTTTATGACTGAAATAAGAATGTTCTTGTCACTATAAAGAACTGGGAAAGAAAAGGCATTTGTCAAAATTTTTATCAGGATGAGAATAATAATAAGTTAAGAAAAGAAGTGGTGACAAAAAAAGTTTAGGCTTAGTTCCTTCACTCAACTGGTTAAATCTGTTAGAAATTTAATGACTTCCATTGAAATAGTATCAGTATATCTCTTCTTTCCAAGAAGAACAATGAAAGTACTTAGCATTTAATTCCAAAAGCACATTCATTCCTACTCTAAGCTCTCCTATGAGGATTGAAATATCCTACCTTATGACACCAATGTAGGTAGAATTCATATCCTTCCCAAAGCAACAAAAGTCCAAGTAGCTGAAAAAGCAAAATATAAAAAAGTTATTTTGAAATCACCATCAAGTTTCACTGAACATTTTTCTGAACTCAAAATCCCTTTCAGAGTCTGAAAGTACACTTACTTCTTGCTAAATCTGTACTTTCAGTCTGTTTCTCTAACTGAAAAGTTCTCCCAAGGATCATTTAAAAGCTCTTTCTTGGGGAATCAGTACTGTAGTTATAACTGTTGACTACTATTGTTAACACTGGCATATATTCAATAATGATTTTAATCTAAATATAGTTAGTAACTGTCAGTGTGCAAATGGAAACAGGCTTCATCTGATGCTTAGAATTTATTAATGAGAGTTTGAATATAGAAGGCATTTACCTAGATATTTATGAAAATACTTGTACATTTATGATTTTGTTAATCATCCTTATAAAGAATCATTGCATTGAGTATTATTATTCCTGTTTTAAAGGAAACAAATCATGGCTTAACAGAATTTTATGATTTGACCAAGGTTACAAAGTATCCTACAGATAAAACTAGAAACAGAACCCAGATATCCTTTAGTCATCATTACTGAGACTATAAATATCTATCAAAAATATGTATGGTGAAGTAGGAAGTCTGACAAAACATACTGGCTTACTGTATACAAGAATTAGTTGGAAACTGTTACTATGCATGAAAGCACAATTCAGTGGCAAGAGATTGGCCCAGAAACCATTCTCATGTGCATTTTAACCATTAAAAAGAAAAGGTTCAGTGCCAGGTGGTGAAGCACCTGGTAGAACACACACATTACCATGAGCAAGGACTTGGATTCAAGCCTCCAGTCTCCACCTGCAGGGGGAAGCTTCAAGAACAGGGAATCAGTGAAACAGTGGTGCAGATGTCATTCTGTCTCTGTTTCTCTCTCTAAAAAACTGGAATGGAATGGTTGCCAGGAACAGTGGAGTCATTGTGTAAAGACTGACTCTCAAGATGAAATATAAAATGAAGCACTGTGGTCCACTGTGTAAAGGTACTGCTAACTTGAAGCTGTGGGAATCTAAAATGACAATACTGAGTAAACCATAGAACAAGGTATAAAACAGGAGGTTATAAAAGGGATATCCTGCCATTAATTTAAAAACTATTTTATTTAATCATGAACTTACAGGCTAGAATAGTGCAAATGAAGAGTTGGGGGGGAGGGTCCTCCGTTTTGTTGATAGCTAGTAGGCATATTTTAGTTATATTCCAAAGGGCCTGTGGCTAAACTAGTTTTTTTCCCCTGAAATTGAAATCTGATATGCAGGTGGATCCAAGTTATAGTCTGGGGAAATGATGTCATGGCAGGAAAAAGGACCAGAAAGCTGGATCAGGGAAGAGAGTAGCTCCCTAATTTGGGAAAGGTGTATAAATATTGTTGACTATAAACCCATCGATTTGATCTGATCTGGGGCCCATATTCAGCTTAGGTGCCTATGTGACTTCTGCATCCCTGAAGATCTGAACTCACATTCTGTGGTCATAAGTAGGAACGTTCCAAGCTGCCCCAGTATCAGGACCCATATTCCTCAGGTGTAGCATTGAGTATACTGTCCAGCCTCCCTTCACAGGATGAAACATTCTCTACCTTTGTTGATCCAAGTTCACCACAAGGTCCTATGGGGGCCCACAAAGGGGTCTATTGTGTTGTTCCTGGTAGAGATGACCAGTAACAATGGAGAGAGGGATTTCTTTGAGGTCTAGGCCCATCATGTCTGGGAATCTCTGGACTCCCTGACTAGGGCCCCAGCTTATGGGGTGGCCTGATAGTGACTAAAGAATCATCATTCAAGTATGCTAGTCTCTTGCCCTTATTGAGCTTTGGCAGTCCTTGATTTGATAAGGGTAGCTTTGGAGTAAGTAAGGGAAGTATAATAAAGTAGGTGAGGAGGCCTTTAGGTTCATGCTTAATCAATTTGTTTGGCTTTGTATGTTAACTCTCTTTTCAGCCACTAGGTTCCAGATGCTAGCATGATGCTCACCTGACTTCCCTGGACAGACAACCCCACCAATGTGTCCTGGAGCTCAGCTTCCCAGATCCCTTCCCTACTAGGCAAAGGCTGGGAATATGGATCGACCTGTCAACACCCATGTTCAGCGGGGAAGCAATTGCAGAAGCCAGACCTTCCACCTTCTGCATCCCACAATGACCTTGGTTCCATACCCGCAGAAGGTTAAAGAATAGGAAAGCTATCGAGGGATGGGATGGGATATGGAGTTCTGGTGGTGGGAATTGTGTAGAGTTGTACCCCTCTTATCCTATGGTTTTGTCAGTGTTTCCTTTTTATAAATAAAAAAATATTTATTTTATTTTATTGTATAGAGTCAGACAAATGGAAAGAGAAGGAAGTATCAGAGAGACAGAGAGAGCGAGAGACAGAGAGGCCTGCAAAACTGCTTTACTGCTTTCAAAGCTTCCCCCTGCAGGATGAAGACTAGGGGATTTAACCCTGGTCTTTGTGCAAAGTAATGCACACTGAACAGGGTGCACCACTGCCTGGTCCCATGCACGATCTTTTGAAGCTGATGTCTCTGGAAAATGTGGAACTTCCAGGTACACTGTGTTCTTCATTTTCTCAAATTCTGCCACTCATTTTAAAAGCCAAAACAGTAAAACACATTCTTAAATAGCACAAGAGTCTTTTCTTTCCATTTTAAGACTAAAAAAATTATTAAAATTAGTAAAGAAAAAAAAAAAGAACATCACTCTGCCCTGGCATATACAGTACCAGAGATTGAACCTGGGACGCCAACCATGCACGTTCTGTGCTCTACATGGAGCTTTCTAGCATGAGTCCTTTCTAGTATTCATTTATCCTAATGCCTAAAATTCAAATGTTTGTGTAAATCCAAGTTGTTATATCCTACCAAGATTTTAGTCTCTGATGGGCCCCAGTACCAACTGGATACCGCAGCACAAATAGAAACATTTTATGAGGAAGTTTCCAAGGAAGGAGCTAGGAAACTACTTTCTACTCACCAATAGCAATGAAGTGTAGACAGTCATGAGTATAAACAAACACAGCAAAACCACAGACCAGTAGAACCAGTATCCTGTACCTAGAAAAGTGATCCTGCAAAAATGTGTTTCAGTTCTTAAAATACAGTTGAAATCAGTAGCATTTGTACCAACATTGGACTAGATGAAACATAAAATAAAGGGAGATTTTTTTAAAAAAGGTAATATGTAAACACATCTGTAAAGAGCTTTGAGGACATTTAGTTAAGAAACTTTATCTTATAGGTAGATAAGTGTATTAGTGGGGTTTTATGTAAGCTGTATCAGCTTTTAAAATTATTGGAGCTGGGGAGACAGCATAATGCTTATGCAAAAAGACTTCCATGACTGAGGCACCAAGTTCCCAGGATCAATCCCAAGCACCACCATAACTCAGAGCTCAGCAGTGCTCTGGTCTATCTCGATCTCTCCTTTTCTCTCTGTATCTCTCCCTCTCACCGAAATAAAATATTTTACAAAAAATATTTAGAATATGTTATTATAAGATACATGTTAATATATATTATTTATTTTAAAAAAAAGAAAATTGGAGCTAAGAAATGGTTCAACTGGTAGATCACACACTTCACCGTTCTTCAGGGTCCAGATTCAGGCCCAAGAGCAGCACATGGGAGTGCCATTCAAAGAAGCTTCATTAGTGGGATAGTGGTCCTGTGGGTTGTCTGTCTCTGTCTCTCTCTCTCTCCACCTCCCCCTTCCTACCCTTAATCCTTTATCCAAAAGGAGCAAAAAGATTCCACTAGGACTGGTGGAATTATTCGGGTACAAAGTTCCAGTGAAAAGAAAAAACCCGACATATATATTGTAATTCCAAAGAGAAAAAAAGTCACTCACAAGTTTACCACCTTAAAACACTAATATTGGGAGTCGGGCTGTAGCGCAGCAGGTTAAGCGCAGGTGGCGCAAAGCACAAGGATCGGCATAAAGATCCCGGTTCGAACCCCGGCTCCCCACCTGCAGGGGAGTCACTTCACAGGCAGTGAAGCAGGTCTGCAGGTGTCTATCTTTCCTCCTCTCTGTCTTCCCCTCCTCTCTCCATTTCTCTCTGTCCTATCCAACAACGACAACAACAATAATAACTACAACAATAAAACAACAAGGGCAACAAAAGGGAATAAATAAAATAAATATTTAAAAAAATTAAACAAAAAACCCCAGTAATATTAGGGTAGTATGCCCAGCTGAGCACAAGTTACCATGCACAAGGGTCCAGGTTCAAATCTCTGGTCCCCACCTGCAGGGGAAAGCTTATCAAGCTGTGAAGCAGGGCTGTAGATGTCTCTCTTTCTATCCCTTTCTATTTCCTCCTCCCTTCTTAATTTCTCTCTGACCTATCAACAAAAAGAAAAAGAAAAAAAAGGAGGAGGATGAGGAGGAGGAAAAGGAGGAGGAGGAGGAGGAGGAGGAGGAGGAGGAGGAGGAGGAGGAGGAAAAAATGGAAGTGGTGAATTCACAGTGAAGCACTGAGTCTCAGTGATAACCCTGGTGGCACAAAACAAACAAAAACTCATACTATCCATTTTGGCAGGTTCCTTGTCCATGTATACTTTCTTATTATTTTTAAAACTTTTGCTAGTGATTTAATAATAGTTTACAAGATCATAAGATTATAGAAGAACAGTCCCTCACTGCACCCACCTCCATAGTTCTGTGTCCTTCCCTTCCCCCTGGATTTCCACCATAGTTTCCACCTGGGTTTCCCTAGGACAACCACCATAGTTTTCACAAAGTCCTATCAATGGTTTGACTACCTTTCTCTCTCTCTCCCTCTCTCTCTCTCTCTTTCTTTCTCTCTGTCCCTCTCTCTTTCAATAAGTTCATGTGTATGAGATCTTTATATTGTACACATGAGCAAAACCATCTGGTACTTGTCCTTCAAAAAATAACAGGCAATTTTGTATCATATAAACTATATAAATTATAACAAGTTTGTCTATGAACACAAATACCAAATATTTTTGTTCATAGACACTCAATGTATGACATATAATGAAAGGATATAGTATTAAAAAGTGCTAGAGAGAAAATTTTATCATTTAAGACATAGAAGACTATATATATGTATTTAAGTGTTATATGTAAAAATACATATATGAATTATACATATATATATATAAGAGTCTTTTAAAACTGTTTTTGTCTCACTATTCTTTGTTTGAACATCCTCTATCCATTTCTTCCTCCCCTGTCATGTATTTCTATGGCTTGTGTTTCTGAGTTTGTTTTACTATATATCACCGTGTTGAGTGTTAAATGGACTTTTTTCTTTCATTGTGGTACTCCTTTCTTTTTCTAAGATTGTGTCTTTAACTGACATTAGATGTGTATATACAATGTGTTTAAGGATCATGTTTGTTCTTTCTTGACCAGAAGCTTAACTTTGAGAATGGAAACCTTATGGGCAGAAAATTTTCCATTTTTATCTCATACTTTATGGATAAAGATAGAGAGAATGGCTGGGTGAGCATAAAGAAGGAGACACCTGAAGCTCTGCTTTTTAAATTTATTGGGGGGATTAAAAGTTTACAGTCAACAGTAAATACAGTTGGTAATCCTCATATAAAGCATTATGCTAAGTGTTAGGTTGGGGAGATACAGGAAGGCTGCATTTGAAGCTAAAAAGCAGGGAAGTCCTTGGTGGTGTTTTTTTTTTTCCCTCCAGGGTTATTGCTGGGCTCAGTGCCTACACCATGAATCCACCGCACCTGGAGGCCATTTCCCCTCCCCCCCTTTGTTGCCCTTGTTGTAGCCTCCGCTGTGGTTATCATTATTGCCATTGTTGATGTTGTTCATTGTTGGACAGAGCAGAGAGAAACGGAGAGAGGAAGGGAAGACAGAGAGGGGGAGAGAAAGACAGACACCAGCAGACCTGCTTTACCACCTGTGAAGTGACTCTCCTCCAGGTGGGGATCTGGGGGCTCGAACCGGGATCCTTAGCTGGTCCCTGCACTTTGCGACAAGTGCGCTTAACCCACTGTGCCACCGCCCGACCCCCAAGATGTTTTTAATTAAATTTTTATTAGTGATTTAATATTGATTTACAAAACTGTAAGATAACAAGGTGTGTTCCATGTGTCCATCCCCTCCATTGTAAACTGCATTAGTTCTTCTTAGATCACAAATTTGGGTTGACTACTACACATATATGTATTTGCCCAGTTTTTTCTATGTCTCTTCCTTTTTAAGTCATACTTACTACTTCTGAGTGTCCTTCCCTCCTCTGCTTGTTTTTTTTTCTTCTCTCTCCAAGTCCTGATGGAGTTGGATTAAAGAACCCTATAGTTATTGGGGGTCGGGTGGTGGCACACCTGGTTGAGCACATGTATTACAATGTGCAAGGACGTGGGTTCGAGCCCCCGGTCCCCAGCTACAGGGGGAAAGCTTTGCGAGTGGTGAAGCAGTGCTACAGGTGACTCTGTCTCTCTCCCTATCATCCCCTTCCTCTTGATTTCTGGCTGTCCTTACCCAATAAATAAAGATATTTTAAAAAAGAACCCTATAGTTATCTTCCCCTAACATTTGCCCCTCTGGGAATATAAACCAAAATTCTTTATGGGTTGCAGAAAGTGGAAGGTCTATTTTCTATAATTGCTTTTCTACTGGATATAGGGGTTGGCAGGTTTATCTATCCTGTTTCTATGTTTCCCTAGTGGTCCTTGGTGTTTTTTTTTTTTAATTATTTATTTTGGATAGAGACAGAGAGAACTGAGAGGGGAGATAAAGAGGGAGAGAGACACCTGCAGCACTGTTTCATCACTTGTGACCTTGCTCCCACTTCAGGTGGGGACAAGGGGCTTGAATGTGTGCACTCAATCAGGCACACCACTGCCCTGCCCCTTGTTTTTGTTTTTAAGCATTAGTATAGACAATATGATTTGGATAGGAGAATTATGATTATGATATTAGTGGAAAGATATAAAACAAAGGCTCAGTGCAGAGGAAATAGTTGTTTATAAATAATCCATGTAAAGTGAGCCTACCACATGTATAGTATTTAAAATTAAGACTTCTGGGGGGTCGGGTAGTAATGGACATAATGCACATAAACGCACATAATGCAAAGCACTAGGATTCACATAAGGATCCCAGTTCAAACCCCAGTTCCCCACTACAACAGAAGCAACAACAACAATAACAACAATGAAAATAAAATGGCTGCCAGGAGCAGTGGATTTGTAAAGCAGGCACCGAGTCCCAGTGATAACCCTGGAGAAAAATAAACAAACAAATAAAAAAGGGGAAAAAAAAGACTTCTGCAGGCTTTATGCTGGGGGGTTAACAAATGGGAGGTTTATTATATCACAGGTTATTTAGGAACATAAAAACTGTCACAGCAAAATAGGTAAAGGGAAAAGCTGTCTAATCATGTGGTATGGAGCTATGAGTCCTAAAGCCTAATTACTAGTGTCCAGATATACGTGTTAATGTTCCAAGGGAAGAAGAATGCTGGGTCAAGGAGAAAAGGCACAAGCAGGGGAAGAACAGCAAGAACAGAGAGTGATTTCCACCAGATGCTCTTTAAAAGATTTCCTGGAAGGTGGAGCCAAGATGGTGACTTGAAAGCAGCTGCTGGCATGAGCTCTGACAACAACTGCTAGAAAGCCTAGGATCCTGGCCTTTGGCGGGACAAAGAAGGAGGCGTTCTAAGTGTGACACCAAGAAGGTGACTATAGCTCAATTTGGGTTAGAAAACAGAGCAAAAAGAAAGGACAATTTTTGATTATTTCTCTCCCCCCCTCCCCCCATAACCAGACCCCAGGGGTAGGGAGCCGCTGCTAGCAGGCTCCCTGCTGACCTTCTTTCTTTACCAAGATTCCTGGTGAACCAGGTTCTATTCCAATCCTGCTCCTCTCTAAATAACTTGGCTATTTTTTTCCCTGAGTAAGGGACGTAGGCCCAGTTGGAGTGACAAATATCTGATCAAGCAAAGCCTCACCCCACCTGGGAAAGATTGCCTGGAAGTTTTTGTTTTTTTTTTTCTTTTTCAATCAGTTGTCTAGGCTCAATGTGCATGAGCTAACCAGGAGCTGTCCAAGCTGCAGACCCACTGCTAGGGCTTTTTACTCTGTTCTATTTTATTATTACTATTATATATACGCATATCCCTTTGCCCCACCTCCCTCAGGTTGACCAATATTAACTCTTAGTATACTTTCCATTGCTAGGCACCGGGTGTCTTACCCATTGTGAGAGGAACTTGTCTCACTCTTCATACCTCCTCTATCCACTGTACCCCTTCTCCCTCCTAGCTAATTAAAAAAAAAAAGAGCACAACTCTCCTTTCAGTGCTTTTTTTTACTGTTTTCTTTTTTCTTTCCTCTCTTTTTTTCCTGTCTTCCTTTCTTCCTTCCTCCTTCCTCTGCTTTCTGAATTCACTGATACTCATTTGTGAATTATTTCAGGGTAGAAATCTGACTCAGAGTGGACTCTCTTTGTGTGTGTCTCTTTTCTATTTCCCTTTCTCCTCTTTCTACCCCTAGAATTTACAGTGGACAGTAGATTTGCATAAATGTCTATTACTGATATCCGTTTTTTCCTTTCCTTTAACTTTTTCATTTGGATTTGGTTGCTATTTTTTCTTGAAATGCAGACATTGTGAGGCTAACTGGTATTAGTTAAACTGCTTCAGTTACTACTGTAATTTCCGAGGTTGGTGACTGCATTTGTCATAAAGGTATTTAGTATAGCACAGCTTGTACACAAAACACTACAACTGAAGAACAACAAAACATAAAAATAAAAACACATTAATAAAAAAAATGGGTAGATCAAGAGCAAATAAAACTGCTACTATAATGAAGACAAGAGCCCAGAAGAAACTACAAATCAGCCAGAAGTAACCATAGATAAGAAAAGTATTCAAGCAATAATAAACTTAATAATCACAGAAATGAAAACAACTTTCGAGGGAAGGGCTAGAGTATTAGGGAAACAACAGATGAGACCCTCAAGGAAAATACTAACTACCTTAAGGCAATTAGAGAAGTGAAAGCTGAAATAGCTGAAATGAAGAAAGCAGCTGAGGGAAGGGAAAGCAAACTAATAGAAGCAGAAAACATAATTAGCCAGACAGAAGGTGAGATAGAGAAAACTAAGAAAGAGGTGAAAGAGCTCAAAAAGAGATTGAGAGACACTGAAAACAACAGGAGAGACATATGGGATGATCTCAAAAGAAGTAACATTCGTATAATTGGCCTGCCAGAGGAAAAAGGAGAAGAAAGGGGAAGTAAACATTCTAGATGAAATTATAGAAGAAAACTTCCCAGACATGAACATCAAAAAGGACATTAAGATTAAAGAGGCTCAGAGAGTCCCAAACAGAATCAATCTAGACCTGAAGACACTAAGACACATCATAGTTACAATGAAAAGAAGTAAGGAAAAAGAAAGGATCCTAAAGGCTGCAAGAGAAAAACAAAAGGTCACATACAGAGGAAAATCCATAAGACTATCAGCAGACTTCTCCATTCAAACTCTAAAAGCCAGAAGAGCATGGCAAGACATTAATTGAGCCCTGAGTGAAAAAGGGTTTCAACCAAGAATAATATATCCTGCTAGACTTTCATTCAAACTAGATGGAGGGATCAAAACCTTCTTAGAAAAACAACAGTTAAAAGAAGCAACCATCACCAAACCAGCCCTGAAAGAGGTTCTAAAAGACTTCTTATAAACAAGAACATCACCATAATACTTGCAATATATCAGAGCAAATAAAAAATTTGTTGAATAATGGCATTACAATACATTAAATCCATAATATCAATAAATGTCAATGGCTTAAACTCAACCATCAAAAGACACAGAGTGGGAAGATGGATCAGAAAACATAATCCAACCATATGCTGCTTGCAAGAATCCCATTTGACCCAACAAGATAAACACAGACTTAAAGTGAAAAGATGGAAAACTATCATACAGGCTAATGGGTGACAAAAAAAGGTAGGAACAGCCATTCTCATCTCAGACACAATAGATTTTAAATTAAATAAAGTAATAAATGATAGGCAAGGCCATTAAATAATGATTAGAGGATCAATCAGCCAAGAAGACTTAACAATTATTAACATCTATGCACCCAATGAGGGACCTTCTAAATACATCAAGCACCTACTCAAAAGAACTTCAAAAATACATCAATAGTAATACAATAATAGTGGGAGATTTTAACACCCCACCCTCACACTTAGATCAACAAAGCAGAGAATCAACAAAGAAACAAGAGAATTAAATGAAGAGATAGACAGACTAAAACTCTTGGACATTTTCAGAGTTCTTCACACCAAAAAACTGGAATACACATTCTTTTCAAATCCACACAACACATAGACCACATGTTAGGCCACAAAGACAGCATCAACAAATTCAAGAGCACTGAAACATCCCAAGTATCTTCTCAGACCACAGTGGAGTAAAGCTAACATTTAACAACAAACAGAAAATTGTTAAAAGACACAGAATTTGGAAACTAAACAACATACTGCTTAAGAACCACTGGGTCAGAAAGACACTCAAACTTAAGAAATTCAAATGTTCCTGGAAACCAATGAAAATGAAGACACAACCTATCAAAATATTTGGGACACAGCTAAAGCAGTATTGAGAGGGAAACTTATAGCCATACAATCACATATTAAAGAACAAGAAAAAACTCAAATAAATGACCTTACTGCACACCTTAAGGACTTAGAGAAAGAGGAACAAAGGAACCCTAAAGCAACCAGAAGGACAGAAATCACTAAAATTAGAGCAGAAATAAACAATATTGAAAATAAGAGAACTATACAAAAGATCAATGAAGCCAAATGTTGGTTCTTTGAAAAATTAAACAAGATTGACAAACCCCTAGCCAGACTCACTAAACAAAAAAGGGAGAAGACTCAAATTAATAGAATTGTAAACAATAGAGGAGATGTCACAACTGACACCACAGAAATGCAGAGAATCATGTGATACATCTATGAAGAACTATACGCCACCAAGATAGAAAATCTGGAAGAAATGGAAGAATTCCTAGAAACATATGCCCTTCCAAAACTGAACCAAGAAGAACTACAAAACCTAAATACACCAATCATAGACAAAGAAATAGAAACCGTTATTAAGAATCTCCCCAATAACAAAAGTCCTGGACCAGATGGCTTCACAAACAAATTCTACAAAACCTTCTGGAAACCCATACTTCTAAAGCTTTTCCATAAGATTGAAGAAACAAGAACACTCCTTTCCACCTTCTATGTAGCCAATATCACCCTGATACCAAAAGCTGATAGGGACACAACAAAAAAGGAAAACTACAGACCAATATCTCTGATGAACATAGATGCCAAAATATTAAACAAGATCTTGGCCAATGGGATACAGCAGCACATCAAAAATATTGTTTATCATGGCCAAGTGGGATTCATCCCAGGAATGCAAGGTTGGTTCAACATCCATAAGTCAATCAATATCATTCACCACATCAATAAAAGCAAAGCCAAAAACCACATGATTATCTCAATAGATGCAGAGAAAGCCCTTGACAAAATCCAACACCCATTCATGCTCAAAACTCTACAAAAAATGGGAATAGATGGGAAATTCCTGAAGATAGTGGAATCCATATATAGCAAACCTACAGCCAACATCATACTCAATGGACAGAAGCTGAAAGCATTCCCCCTCCAGAATCATTTATCTGGAACCAGACAGCACCTAGAATTGCCAAAACCATCTTGAGGAAAAGAAACAGAAATGGAGGCATCACACTCCCAGATCTCAAACTATATTATAAGGACTCTATATATATATCTCCCCCCATCCCCAGTGAAGCCAAACATCCACTCTCTCCTTCCATTCAGATTTTTACTTTGATGCCCTACTCCAAACTCAGTCAGATCCTGTTTTGAGTTTCCATTTCTGTTCTTTCTCAACTCCTGTTTATGAGTGGGAGCATCCCATACTCATCTTTATCTTTCTGACTTAGCTCATTTAAAGTAATTCTTTTTATCTCCATCCAAGATAGGTCAGAGAAGGTGGGTTCATTGTTCTTAATAGCTGCGTAATATTCCATTGTGTGTATATACCACAACTTTCTCAGCCATTCATCTGTTGTTGGACACCTGGTCTGCTTCCAGGTTTTAGCTATTACAAATTGTGCTGCTATGAACATAGTTGTACACGTACCTTATTGTCTGTGTGTTATGGAGTCCTTGGGGTATACCCTTAGAAGAGGAATTACAGGGTCATATGGAAGGTCCATCTATAACCTTGTGAGGGTTCTCCAGACTGCTCCCCACATGCTCATGGTGAGGTCATGTATGATACAGAAAATCCTAACAATGGGATTTTCAAAGTCAACCCAATTGCCAAATAATTTGATTATAGCAATAACTATCTATTGCCTTCTTAAACCCTAAGACAGCAGGAACCTCCCACTTCCTCTATAGAGTCCATATTTCCCCCAGTCCTGGATCCTTTGGCAGGGGTGGCTCACTTTCCTGCATGCTTCTCTCAATTCTTACCAACTGATACGGCATCTGCTGATCCCAACCTAATCAATGCAATGGATACCGCCTGGCATGCTTCACTTCAGAATGTGTCCAGAGATGTCAGGCGTGGAATGTCAGCCCTTCAGCACCATTACTCGGGTGAGACCTTTCCTTTCTCATAAGACTCCTTAATTCCATTTCAGGTGACTCACTTCCACACAAAGCCTCAAACCCTAGATATAGACTAGGTCCCATGTGATAGGGCGTATGTCCACATATACCCATAAATTAGGGCAAACATATACCTTAAAGCAAAAGTACACAATAGTTTGCAGTGAGCCAATAAATGAAGAAAGTAGAAAGACCTAAAAAGACACCATATATTACCTAATGAAATTGTTTCTACTTAGACATAGATACCCTCCTCACCTACTTCCTGCAAATCTTCACTTATCTCAGTCACTCCAAAGCTAACCTTATCAAAGTAAGGACTACAAAAGCTGGATAAGAGCAAGAGACTGGCATACTTAAACAATGACTCTTTAGTCACTATCACACCACCCCATCAGCTGGGGCCCTAGTCAGGAAGTCCTGGGATTCCCACACAGACATGATGAGCCTAGACCTCAAATGGATCACTCTCGCCATTATCACCAGTCATCTCCATCAGGAACAACATAATGGACCCCTTTTGGGGGCCCCATAGGACTTGCCCTCAATGTGGATCAACAATGGTAGAGAATGATCCATCCTCTTAAGGGAGGTTGGATAACATATTCTATCTACCACCTGAGGAAGGTGGGTCCTGAAATAGGTGCAAATTGGAATGCTCCTATTCATGGCCACAGAATGCGAGTTTGGACCCACAGGGATGTAGAGGTTATATAGGCTTCTGTACTGACTATGGGCCTCAAATCAGTTTGATGAGGTTTATAGTTAATAATACTTATATGCTTTCCCCATATTTGGGACCTACTCTCTTCCCTGATCCAGCTTTCTAGTCCTTTTTCCAACTATGACACCATTTCCCCAGACAGTAACCTGGGTCCACCAGCATATTAGCTGTCAGGCTCAGGCAAAAACTAGTAAAGTCATGGGCCCCTTGGAATAGACCTGAAATTACTACTAGCTTTTTCCAAAATGGAGACCCCAAATCTTCACCTGCAATATTCTTGCCTTTAGGTTCATGATTAGTCAACAATTTGTTCTGCTTTATATCTTAACTCTTTTTCAGCCACCAGGTTCCAGATGATACCATGATGCCAACCTAACTTCACTGGGCAGAAACCCCACCAATGTGTCCTGGAGCCCCTTTTCCTCAGATACCTGCTCCACTAGGGCAAGAGAGAGACAGGCTGGGAGTATGGATCAATGCCCATGTTTAGTGGGGAAGCAATTACAGAAGCTAGACCTTCCACCTTCTGCACCCCATGGTGACCCTGGGTCCATACTCCCACAGGGTTAAAGAATAGGAAAGCTATCAAGGGAGGGGATGGGATATGGATTTCTTGTGGTGGGAATTGTACCCCTCTATCCTATATTTTTTCCAGTGTTTCCACTTTATAAATAAAATTTTTCACAAAATAATAATAAAGTAAATGGAAAAATAAAGAATAGGGAAGTTCCCAAGGGAGGATATGGGATATGGAACTCTGCTGATGGGAATTGTGTGAAGCTGTACCCCTCTTACCCTATGTCTCTTCAATATTTTTTATTTTATAAATAAAAAATAATAATGTAACAGACATGAAAAATTCAGAGAAAGATTAATATGCATAGAGAATTCAGACAAAAAAAAACCCTAGTACATATATAACTGAAATCTCAAAAATATAAATGATAGAAATCAGTTGTTATCAAGTAAACAAAACTTTGTGCAACTCTACTACCTTCTTGTCTAAACCAAGATGGACTCTCTAAGAAATAAGAAATGAATAAAATCACTGATCAAAGACTATTTGACATTACATGACTACCCCAGGATGGGGGAGCAGCCACCTTTAAGTCTTTTTGCCTTTGACTGGACTAAGGCAAAGCCTTACAAATACTACTGTAGTGAAAAAACCTCAGGCTCTTGGCTGGACAGAAATGGTCAGTGAAGCTATGTAATAAGAATTCTCCACAATCTACTGTCTGGCTATTGTTTCCTTTCTTCTCATTGTCATACTAAAAAATATAATCCTAACCCTGATGAGGTTTCTGTCATTCTCTGTACAAGTGGTTTATGATCACCATGTTACTTAACTGCACATATCTACTTTTCTGTCTCATAAATAAACATGATTTTGCCTGTAAAACTTCCAAATTGAGTAGACTGTTACATCACTGTAATACTTTTTGACATAAGACCAGACCACATTTCTCACTGAAGTCTATTCAACAGCCTATGCTGTTTGTATTTCCTAACTCAAATCATTTTCAGGTCTCTAAACTTTTCTATCTAGTGGTCCCTATGACTTCTGATAACAAATTAAAAGCAGTAGGAGATAATAAAATATTTCATAAAGATTTAAAATATTTTATTGATCTAAGACCTATGAAAAGGATCTGTGGGAAGGGGCTTCATGAGCAGTAAAGTAGTGTTGTAGTGTCTGTCACTCTCCCTGCTTCTCACTCTCTTAACTTCCAGAGAGATAAAGAATAGGAAGAGAGAGATAGGCTGGGTGTAGGGACTGACCCATCAATGCCCATGTTCAGTAGGAAAGCAATTACAGAAGCCAGACCTTCCACCTTATGCACCACATAATGATCCTGGGTCCATACTCCCAGAGGGATAAAGAATAAGAAAGCTTCTGGGGTGGGGGATGGGATAGGGAGTTCTGGTGGTGAGAATTGTGTGGAACTGTACCCCTCTTATCCTGTCCTATCCTATTGTCTTGTCAATATCTCCATTTTATAAATTCAAAAAAAATAATAGGAAAGATTCCAATGGAGGGGATCCAATATGGAACTTTTAAGGTGAAAACTGTGTGGAATTTTACCCCTCTTATCCTACAATCTTGTCAATCATTATTAAAATCAATAAAAAACAAAAATATTTGAAAATAAATAAGTTCCTAGCTTTGAAAATAGAGGTCACAAGCTAAGGGATACATATTTTGATCTCTAGAAGGTGGAAGTAACTCACATCTGACTAACTATATTTGTCTAACTAGGACACTTAACTAGATTCTGGCAGCATGAATGAACCTGGAAGTAGACTCACATCAGAGCCTACAGGAAAAAGCTCAGGTCAATTTAGCACCCTTGATTTCAGTCTTCTATGAAGACCCTAAGCGGAATAAGCAGTTAGGCAGCTTGACTTGTTCTTTTTTTTTTTTCCTCTACTTTTTTTACCAGAGCACTGCTCTGACTTACAGTGGTGCTGACTGAACCTGGGACCTTTGGTGCCTCAGGCATTAAAGTCTTTTTTCATATCATTATGCTATCTCCTTAGCCCCCTGACTTCTGATCTAAAGGTCTATGAAGTAGTGAATGAGTATTGTTTGAGGCCACTCATATTGTGTTAACTTGCTACAGCAGCAATGGGAAACTATTCATGTGATTTACTTGTGGCTTTAGGACCTTCTAGAGCTCACTGTTATATTAGCACACCTTATTTTATTACATTTCACTTTTGGGGGGTAATGTAAAAAAATTTAAACAAATTGAAAGTTTTTGGCAGACAACTGTGTGAAGCATTTCTATTTGAACATTTTTTGTGTGTGGAGCTCATGTATGTGTGATTTCACTATGCCAAGTCTTCTCTTTCATTTAGATTAAGAAACAGAGATGGCAGAGAGAAGCCACAGCCCCTCCCTTATGGTGCCAGGGTCAGAACCTAGGCCATGCACATAGAAAAGCAGATGCCCTGAAGTCAGACAGTAAGTAGCACAGCGGGTTAAGCGCACATGGCACGGAGCACAAGGACCAGCGGGATGATCCCAGTTGGAGCCCCAGGCTCCCCACCTGCAGGGGAGTCACTTCACAGGTGGTGAAGCAGGTCTACAGGTGTCTATTTTTCTCTCCCCTCTCTGTCTTCCTTTCCTCTCTCCATTTCTCTCTGTCCTAACAACGACGACATCAATAATAACAACAATAGTAACTACAGCAACAATAAAAAAAAAGGGTAACAAAAGGAAAAATAAATAAATATTTAAAAGATTTTTTTAAAAAAAGGAAAAGCAAATGCCCTAGCTGCTGAGTACTCTCCAGGCCACTGGCACCATTAATCTACGCATGTTCATTGGCTTTTAGACATAGTGTGACTATACATTTAAAAGACTATATATAGAATATAAACATATTTTTTAATTCACTGAGAATTTATGTAACTCTGGTCGCTGCAGTACTCATTTATTGTAGTGCTCTAGAACTGAACCCACAATATTTCCAAGGTGTACAGTATATACAAATTCTACTTGATAGCAGAGTATTGCTGTGGGGGTTCTACCTGATGAGAAGGATGTTTATTCCAACTACAAATTCCAGGTGTAGAAAAATAACCAAAAGGCATGCTTGGGGACTCACTAGATATACACCACTGAGATAGGCTGGAGTAAAAACCCCATCATTGAGGCCAGGTGATGGTGCACCTGGTTAAGTGACACATTACAGCATGCAAAGACCCAGGTTCAAGTCCCTGGTCCCTACCTGCATGAGAGAGGAAGCTTCATGAGTGGTAAAGCAGGGCTGCAGGTGTCTCTCTGTCTCCTCTCCGATCTATCTCCCATTCCCCTATATTCCCCTCCCCTCTCAATTTCTCTCTATATATCCAATAATAAATTAAAAAAATTAAACTCCACTGTTGATCTAAAAATCCCCTACTTTGATTGATAATCATAGTGGTTGGCTTCCCAGGAAGTTATGTTGATTCAGAGTTAATACATAACAATTCTCATTAAGCATTAATTCTTAGCCAATTCACAACCACTCTGGTAGACAGAGTTTTCTTAAGGGGGGGGGGGGGAACTAGGAAAAAGACTGAGACTGTTAACTTTTATTTTCTGCCACCAGGGTTATTCTGGGGCTCTGCATCTGAACGATTTCACCACTTCCTGTGGACTCATAAGTTTTTTTTTGGATTTTTTTCTTGGACAGAGGTTAAGAAACAGGGAGAGAGAGGGGAAGAGAGGGAGGGAGGGAGAGAGAGAGAGAGACATAGAGAGAGACAGAGAGAGAAAGAGACAGAAAGAGAACAGGTATAGGATAGAAGGAGAGACAAAGTAACACTGCTACACCACTCTTGAAGCTTTCTCCATGCAGGTGCTTCCATTTGGTGGCCAGGAAATTGAACCTGTGCTCCTGACTATGAAAAAGTATATGCTCTATCAAGTGAGATACCCTTAGTTCTCAAAAATATAGCAAGGTCCTTCCTCAAGATTTTTCCTTTATTTAAGGGCCAACTTATTTGGAATATAAAGGAAATACAAAGAATAGAGAAATAACAAAGAAGAACAGTAAAACTAAGAGTTTATTCTTTGGGAATTTATAATTGACAAACTTTTAGCAAGTCTAACCAAGGGGGGGAAAATGACACAAACAGAATTATGGAGAAAGACATTATAGCAGACACAACAAAAATACTGAGTGGGAAACACAAAGTTGGTTTTTTTTCTTCTAGAACGAATAGCTATCAAACTTCAAAGAACAGAACACACTACTGAGAATTCCACAGCATGGTGGTGAGGCTGAAACTGCACCCCTAAACACATAGCCTTGTAAACCAACATTAAAGAATAAAGCAACACTGCCAGGCTGGAGTAGTGGCTCTGCCTGTGGACTCTGAGACAGACAAACAAAGCTTTCAGGTTCAAAACCTGTCCTTCCCAGAAGCTGGTGGTTCACTGAAAAAAAAAGAAAAAAGAAAAAAAAAAAGAATAAAGAAGTGAGGGAGGAGACAAATAGACTGCATCAGAAGGATACAGAACAGCAATCATGAAAGCTATTGCAGGCACAAGAAATCCAGATTTAATGTGTCTGACTGAGGAACAGTATCACAGAGTTATTATCTGACCAGAAGGTGGCGGCTCTGGAAGCATAGAGAAAACTTAACACTAAGACATAGTTGATGTGTGAAAGTGAGCACAAATGAAAATAAAATATAATAAATGAAACAGGCATATTACCCCATTCCAGAACCAGGCCTCTTGCCTACAAGCTATAAAGTCCTGCTTTGTCTACTCTCCTTTTCCCAAGGTAGATTCCGGTGGTTAGCAAATCAAAAAGCCCCAAAATACAAAAAGTAAAACTTACCAGTCAAATCCAAAGTGTTCATTTGCAGTTTCCCCCCACACGTACAGCATAACCACAGATAAACCAAACGAAAAAAACAGAAATGGGCAAAATAATTTCTCTTTCTGAAAAGAGAAAGAAAGAAATCACATTTAGCTCCATTTATCTATGGCACTTCAGCAATATTCGTCAAAGATTTGTATAGATGTGTTATCATGTATTTACCTTCTCCAGGCTAGACTGATTAGTGCATTCTGTTAACCCCAATGGCATTGAATATGTATCTATAATACTACACTGAACTGAAACCATTTTTTAAGATGCTTGTATCTGATGCAAGTTGCTTGAGAAAAGTAGCTTGTTTCACACTTTTGTACTGTCAATATTTAGCACACTGCTTTGTATATAGCTGGTTCCTCACTATTGCACTCTCTCCCTTCTTTTTGTCCCCCCCCCCACTGGAGGACTTTTCTGGCTTATGGTGGTGCTAGGAATTGAACCTGTTGATTGAATTGTTAATTGTTAATTCCCAACAAACTGCTAGGCTTATTCACCTCTGCATCTACCAAATGCTTCTTTAATAATTCAACTGAGTGATTCATTCATTCACCAGTTCATTTAGTCATGTGTTTATTCCTATTCGGGAGGGCACAGTTGCTTACGGAATAAATTTTTGAGTAGTTATTTTATGTTAGGATAATTCTATGAAACTCACAAGATGCCAGAAATTGCCAAACCATTTCCAGAATATTAAGTTTGAGTTGTTGCCTGAGTTACAATCCCAGCACTTCTTCATCACCTAAATAAGAAATTATACCTCTCTGAGAAATGTGTTGACTTTTTATGAAATCAATAGAATAATACCTACCCCGTCAAAAAATATGGGGTTACTGTAAGGAGTATTAAGGAAATAAAATGGAAACCATAGAAAGAATATTACAAAAAGAACATTATAGTTATTAAGGCACTGAACACCTCTTACTGAGGGTATGAGGAATAAGAACATAGGATCTGGTTCAGGTCTTATATTTATTTTCTTTCATTCATTTTTAAAGATTTTATTTATTTATTCATGAAGAAAGATAGGCGGAGAGAAAGAATAAGATCATTCTGGTACATGCTGTCAGGGAATGAACTCAGGACCTCATGCTTGAAGAGTCCAATGTTTTATCCATGGCACCTCCTGGACCACCTTATACTCATTTTCAACAAAAAATTTCAATGACATTAAAAAAAAATGTATCAGTTACTTCACTCCCAGAGTTTACCACCAGACTGGAAAGCCACTCAGCCTGCCTCCATGGTCAGTTGGGCCCAAGGTGATCTATGCCTGTCCATCCTTGACCTCGTCCTATTCAGTTACACTGACCTTTCTGTTTCTAGAAGATAGCTGATTGGTTCCTCGACCTGGAATATTTTTTCCCTCAGGTGTATATAGGGTTACTTGTACCTCTTCATTTAAGACACTTTATGACACTTTTTCTTCTCTAACTACTTTCATCCAAGTTTAGGGTTTTTGTTTGTTTGTGTTAGTGGTACTGTTGTTGTCTCCAGAGATTCAATGCTCTTTGCTGGCTTTTTTCACATAGAAAGAGTGATACAGAAAGAAAACAAGAACGGGCCTGGGTGGTGGCTTACCTGATTGAGCACACATGTTACAATGTGCAAGGACCTGAGTTCAAGCCCTCAGTCCCCACCTGCAGGAGGAAAGCTTTGCGGGTGGTGAAGCCATGTTGCAGGTCTCTCTCTGTCTCTCTCCTTCTCTATCACCCCCTTCCCTCCCAATTTCTGGCTGTCTCTATCCAATAAATAAATAAAGGCAATTTAGAAAGAAAGAAAGAAAGAAAGAAAGAAAGAAAGAAAGAAAGAAAGAAAGAAAGAAAGAAAGAAAGAAAAAGAGGTGGCAAGACTGACAGAGAAAGAAACCACAGTACCAAAGCTTCCTTCAATGCCATGGTAGTTAGGCTCAAACCTGGGTCTCACACATGACAAAAAAAAAAAACAAAACTCACTAACCAAGTGAGCTATTTTGCTGGCTGTCACCCTAGTTTCTAGCACATTTTTCTATTTATTATCTCCAAAGTTCTTATCCCACTCTCAAGTAATCTTTATTTACTTTTTATTACTTCATTCTACTCAGAATGTAACCTACTGTAAGGCGAGAGGCCTTTTCTTTTTTAATTTGGGGCTTCACCACTCTGGACCAACTTTTAGATAGAAACAGACAGAGGGGAGTCACGTGGTAGTGCAGCGCAAGGAACAGCTTAAGGATCCTGGTTCAAGCCCACCGCTCCCCACCTGCAGGGGAGTCGCTTCACAGGCAATGAAGCAAGTCTGCAGGTGTCTATCTTTTTCTCCTCTTGTCTTCCCTATCTCTCTCCTTTTCTCTCTGTCCTAACAATGACAACATCATCAACGACAACAATAATAAATACAACAACAATGAAAAACAAGGGCAACAAAAGGGGAAAAAAATAATAATAAAAATTTTTTTAAAAAAAGAAACAAGAAAGTTAATTGAAGAAATAGACTAGACCTTCTGGACCAGACTTCTACACCTCAAGAAATTGGAATACACATTATTTTCAAATCCACATGGAACATCCTCAAGGATAGACCATATATTAGGCCACAAAGATAGTATCAACAAATTCAAGAACATTGACATCATCCTAAACATCTTCTCAGACCACAGTGGAATTAAGCTAATAATACTTAACAATAAACAGAAAATTAGCAAAGGACCCAAAACATGGAAATTTAACAACCACTGGGTCAAAGAGGAACTCAAGGAAGAAAAAGGCCAATTTCTTAAGACACCAATCAATTTGTTACATATCCCTTTCTACCTTAATTTCCTATCACTTCTCCTGAAAATATACTTTATACTATTGCTCTGTGACTCATTTGCAAACACCATTTTATTCTTCCATCCCCTATTTTTTTTAATTGGAGGGGATTAATGGTTTAAATTAAATACAGTTGTTGGCACATGTATAAAACTTCTTAGATTTCTGCAAAACATTCTCACTACTAGCCAAGGTCTTCCTCCACCATCATGCCCCAGGACCTGAAGCTACCTCCCTCTCCCACCCCCCACCAGAGTCCTTTATTTTGGGGTAATACACCAAACTCAAAGTTCTCTTTGTGTCCCCCCATCTTTTAAATTTTTTATTGGGGGAATTAATGGTTTAGTTAACAGTAAATAGTTGTTGGTACATGTGTAAAATTTCTCTTTACTGCATATTATTTATTATTCTGACTACCCAGCTCTTCCACCACTGTGCACCAGGACCTGTAAACTCTACCACATCCCTCAGTCCTTTACTTTAGTGCAATACATTAAACCCAGTCCAAGTTCTGCTTTTTTTTTTTTTAGATTTTATTTATTTATTAATGAGAAAGTAGGAGAGAGAAAGAACCAGACATCACTCTGGCACATGTGCTTCCGGGGATTGAATGCAGAACCTCATGCTTGAGAGTCCAGTGTTTTATCCACTGCCCCACCTCCTGGACCACCCAAGTTCTGATTTCTGTTATTACTCCACTTTTGTTTGTGAGATCATCCCATATTTATCCTTCTCTTTCTGGCTTATGTCACTTAAGAGGATTCCTTTAAGCTTCACCCAAGATGAGGTGAAGAAAGTGAATTCATCATTCTTTTTTTTTTTTTTTTTGCCTCAAGGGTTATTACTGGGGCTCAGTGCCTGCACCATGAATCCACTGCTCCTGGAGGCCATTTATTCCCCCTTTTGTTGCCCTTGTTGTGGTTATTATTGTCACTGTTGATGTCATTCATTGTTGGATAGGACAGAGAGAAATGGAGAGAGGAGGGGAAGACAGAGAGGGGAGAGAAATAAAGAACCTGCAGACCTGCTTCACCGCCTGTGAAGCAACTCCCCTGCATGTGGGGAGCCAGGGGCTTGAATGGGATCCTTCCACCAGTCTTTGCGCTTTGTGCCACGTGCACTTAACCCGCTTAAAATTGCACTACTGCAGACCCCCGAATTCATCACTCTTAATAGCTTTCTCAGTCACTCATTTGCTGTTGGACACCTAGGCTTCTTCTAGGTTTTAGCTACTATAAATTATGATGCAATGAATATAATTATACACAGATCTTACGGGATGTGTATGCTTGATTTCTTAGTATATATCCCGAGGAAAGAAACTGCTTGGTGATATATCTAGCCTTCTGAGAGTTCTCCAGACTGATTTCCACAGGGTTTGGACCAATTCATATTCCCACTATCAGTTCAGGAAGACTGAAAGATTACCCCCACAACTTTCCCAGCATTTGTTGTTACTATCCTTTATATGACATTTTCACAGGAGTGAAATGATTATCTCATTGTAGTCTTTGCTTACACTCTCTAACAATCAAGGATTTTGAGCCTTTTCTAATATGTCTGCTGGCGTTTTGGATCTCCTCTTTGGTGATATTCTGATCATATCCTCTCCCCACTTTTGGATGGGGTCATTTTTTGTTGTTGTTGCTGTTGCTGAGTTTGGTGAGCTGTTTATTTATATATTTGGTTATTAGCCTTTTGTCTAATATATGACATATAAAGATCTTCTCCCATTCTGTAAGGGGTCTCTTTGAGTGGTGGTTTCTTTTGATGTGTTGAAGCTTTTTAATTTGATGTTTTGCTTGCAATTGGACTTGTGTCATTGAAGATGCCTATAAAACTTAGATGGAAAAGAATTCTACCAATATTTTCCTCATGAGTATTTGATAGTTCCTGGTCAAACATCCAAGTCTTTAATCCATTAGGAGTTTACTCTTCTGTTTGGTGAAATGTAGTGGTTTGGTTTTTCTTCTGCATGTTTCAACCAGTTTGTCCCAACACCATTTATTGGAGAGACTCTCCATTTAATACTTTGCCTCCATTATCAAAAATTAGATGACCATAGTGTGGGGGCTTATTTCTGGGCTCTCAGTTCTATTCCACTGATTAGTTTGTCTGTTTTTGTCCAAGTACCAGGCAGTTCTGATTACAGTGGATCTACAATATAGTTTGAGATCTGAGAGTGTGATGCCTTCAGTTCTGTTTTTTTGTTTTTGACTGATTTGGCAATTCTAGGCATTTTATGGTTCCAGGTAAACTTCTGTAACTTTTGTTTTTAGCCTCTTAAAAAATGGGATCTTGATTGGAAATTGCATTAAATTTGTACATGGCTCTGGGTAAGAATGGTCATTTTGATTATGTTAATTTTTCTAATCCACAGACATGTGGTATCTTTCCACTTATTTGTATCTTTTTCTATTTCTTTGAATAGTGACAACAATTTTCAGTATAAAGTCTTTCCTTTTTGTTAGGTTTATTCCTAGATGTTAACTGATTTTGCTATTATAGTGAATGGGACTATTTTCTGAATTGTTTCTTCTTCAGACTTAAGTGTTTGCATAAAGGAATGAAAACTGACTTTCGTATATTAATTTTTTAGTCTAACACCTTATTATATTGCCTCATAGTTTCCATGAGCTTCCTGAATTTTTAGGGTTTTCTATGTATACTATCAGATCATCTGCAAATAGTGACAGATTGACTTCTTCTCTTCCAATCTGTATCCCTTTAATTCCTTTCTCTTGCATAACTGCTATGGCAAGAACTACCAACACTCCATTGAATGGTAACAATGATAGTGGGCAGCCCAGTCTAGTACCTGATCTAAGTCAATTTCTCACCATTAACTACAATGTTGGCTACAGGCTTGCTATATACAGACACCAGTAGATTAAGGAATTTTCCATCTATTCCCATTTTTTGTAGTGTTTTGGTCATGCATGGATACTGGACTTTGTCAAAAGCCTTCTCTACATCTACTGAGATAATCATGTGGTTTTTGGTTTTTCTTTTATTGATACAGTGGGCCACATTTACTAATTTTTTTATATTTAAACAATCTTTCATCCCTGGGATAAATACCACTTTGTCATGATGTATAACCTTTTAATACTGTTGTATCTGCTTTGCTAGAATTTTGTTCAATATTTTAGCATCCGTGTTCATATAGATATTGGTCTGTGGCTTTCCTTTTTTTATTGTGTCTGAATGTTAGCTTCATAGTAATTGGAAGGGAATATTGGTATGTCTTAAATGTTTTGGAAGAGCTTAAAAAGTATAGGTAACATTCTTCCTTGAAAGTTTTGTGGAATTCACTTGAAATTTTATTCTTTGGAAGGTTCTTGATAACTGTTTCAATTTCTTTGCCTATGACTGACCTATTCATGTTTCTTAGTTCCTCCTGGTTCAGTTTTGGAAGGTTTTATGTTATCTATGGACTTTTCCATTTATTTCAGGTTCTCTTACTCAGTGGCATACAGTTGTTCATAGAAGTCACACTTTGGATTTCTGTGTTGTCTATTGTGACATCTCTTTCACTTACAACCCTATTTGAGTCTTCCTTTCTTTTTTTAGTGTGTTTGGCAAAGGGTTTGTCAATTTTGTTTACCATTTTGAAGAACCAACACTTAGCTTTATTGATCTTTTGTATAGTTTTTTTATTTTCAATGTTGCTTATTTCTACCATAATTTTAATTATTTCACTCCTTGTTTGTTAGGGTTCCCTTTGTTCTTCTAAGCCATTAATGTGTGTAGTCAGGTTGTTTTGAGTATTTTGTTTCCTAATGTGTGCCTGTATGGCTATCAATTTCTTTTTTTTAATTTATTTTTAAAATAGAAAATATTGACAAAACCATAGAATAAGAGGGGTGAAATTCCACACAGTCCATATCCCGTCCCCTCCGTTGGAAGATTTCCTATTCTTTATCTCTCTGGAAGCATGGACCCAGGGTCATTATGGGGTGCAGAAAGTGGGAGGTCTGGGTTCTGTAATTGCTTCTCTGATGGACATGGACATTGACAGGTTGATCCATACTCCCAGCCTGTTCCTATCTTTCCCTACTGGAGCAGGGTTCTGGATAGGTGGGGTTCCAGGGTACATTGATAAGGTTGTCTGTCTGGGCGAATCAGGCTGTCATCATGGTAGCATCTGCAACTTGGTATTTTGAATATATTCCTTTGCTTCCTCCTTTCTTGTGGGACTCAGTTCAGTAGTTCTCGTAAGGTGGGGTTGATTGTGGCAAATTCCTTTAGTTCTTGAATATTGAGAAAACCTTTATTTCTCCCTCATATGGGCAGGATAATTTTGCAGGATACAATATTTGTGGCTGGAATTCCTTCTCCTTTAGAACTTTGAATATGTCATTCTACTCTCTCGTCTCTAGAGTTTATAAAGAGAAATCTGATCAAAGTCTTATAGCACTGCCTTTGTATGTAAATTATTTCCTTTCCCTGCAGCCAGCAAAAATTTTCCTTGTTGTTGACTTTTTAAAAAAATATTTATTTTATTTA